>NC_136410.1:23280733-23880733 GCF_051521515.1 Lactuca serriola
TTTCTTGAGCAGAAAAAAGTGATATGGATGCTTCGAATCTACAAGACCCGGTTGTTGCTTCATGTAGACTGTTTCGGCAAGAGTCCCATGGAGAAAAGCATTATAAATGTCAAGTTTCTGTAAGGGCCATCATTGTGTGATGGCAATAGATAAAACAAATTGTATGGTGGTAGATTTTACCATAGGACTAAAGGTCTCCCGGTAGTCAATCCCTGCTTGTTGTCGGAACCCTTTGGCAACAAGTCCCGCTGTGTAGCGAGTTATGGCCATGGTTTTGTCACGTTTTAACCTGTAAAACTACTTACAGTCAATAAGGCTAGAATTTTGAACGGGGGGCACTAAAATCGAAGTTCTATATTTAGAAGACCATTGTACTCATCCGCTATTGCCTGACGCCATTCTGGATATTTGTTTGCAATAGAAAATGATGTCGGTTCAGATATGTAGGTGATAGTGTGATAGGCTGAGGGATGGAAGGGAACACAATGTTTTGGGTTTCGGATAAGGTTGGCAGGACAAGGACGAGGGACAAATGTTGGAGGGGGAGATGTGGGAGTGTAACGTCCCAAAAATAAGACCCAAAAGTTTCATTTTAAAATTTATAAAACGTTAATCCCAAAACATTGTCATACAACCAAGATGGATCAAAGTGTATCACCACATCAAAAAATATCAGAGTAAATCACAAAATGCGGGATGAGGTGGTATGTGCTTTGCAATCATCCCGGGCTCTTCCCCTTTGAACTAGAAGTACCTGAAACATAAACTGAAAACCGTAAGCACAAAGCTTAGTAAGTTCCCCAAAATACCAAATAACATACATAATAAACACATATTAGGCCCCTGCCCTTCATCGGGTCCCTCCTGACATCGATTCCCACTCGATCTCAGGCCCCGTCCGACATCGATCCCCGCTCGATTTACAGAGCTGTCAATCATCAGGCCACGCTTGACATCGGGCCCCGCCTGGTAAACATATAAATATATAATCATACAAACACATGCGATAATCACAAAGACAATAGCATACCATACAGTCATCGAGCTCCGCCCGGCACCGAGCCCCGCTCGGTGTACATACCAACGCATTACACATGCAAGAGTCATGCAGACATCTAACATCCAAAACATAATAAACCATGGCCCGATATTTGAGCCTTCGACCCACTAAACACAGTGAGGAAACTCACCTCAGACTTCTAAATCTCACAGATAAATCTCTACCTATTGGTCCAAAAATCTGACATCCCAAAATCATGATATAAAATTTTTTGTTTTTAGATTAATAAATCGTTAATGCATGTCATTCCAACAAAAACCAGAGTAATTAAGTTTTAACAAAACATTGATAAATCAGAGTAACTCACAGAAGAAGGAAACATGTGGTGTGTGCTCTATAATCATCCTGAGCCCTTTCATTTGAAAACCATAGTACCTGAAACATAAACTGAAAATTGTAAGCACAAAGCTTAGTGAGTTCCGCAAAATACCATACAACATACAACAAAAAATTATCATGCAATACACATATAGTTTCCATGGGCTCCCCTATGGTCTTTATCTAGTATTCCATGGGCTCCTCCCATGGTCTTTACATGGAATGCCATGGGATCCCCCATGGTCTGATATCCAAATGCCACGGGCTCCCCCCCCCCCCCCCCCCCGCGTGGTCTTCCATGCAAGTATCATAGAGACAACTAGCATAACACATAACACGTAATGAGCCGACATTGGTGTCTTCGACCCATGGATATTGTAAGAAGACTCACCTCGAATACTGAACGATAGCTGACTAGATCCCGGCCCCAATATCAGCTCTACTCAACCCCTAAATAGAAAAAAATCCTTAAGTACAACTCAAAATGCCCCAAAACCCCTTATAAGGCAAACTTGGCCAAACAGTCAAAAGGTCAAGAAAGTCAACTCAACCTGGCCGCCACGTCGTGGTACCCTTGTACCACGTCGTGGTGCCGGATACGACAAAGTAGTCGCGAACCAAACCGCCACCATGTCGTGGTGGCCTTGCCACATCGTGGTTACAAGGTTTTCAACAACTTAATTCATTCAACCACTTCATTCGATTCAAGAAGGTCTCCAACTCAAATCTGGTACAAAATAGGGTCTAAATGGATAAAGTTTCCAACTTTATCCAATAGAACCCTCCAAAATGTATAGATCTTGACTTTTAAGATCCAAAACACTTCATGGCTTCACTAATACTCGTCCAATCCATGGAGTTACTTGACCAAAACTACAAGAGAGTCTAACACTAAACACACCTTAAAAGTCAATGCTTTTCGGACATACATGTCTAATGCATGTCTTAACTCATATTGGGTCAAAATAGGGCAAAAAGGCCAAGATTCCATGCATTACCCTCAAAACTCAAATCTACACTAGATCCAAAGAGCCAAATGCTCCAAATGGCCTGGAGACTCATAAAGTTGCAAGCTTCAACTCACCTACCCAAGGCAACAAGAAAAAGAGAAAAAGGGGAAAACCCCATAGATTTAATCATAAACACGTCAAGATGAAGACTTTATGCCTCCTTGAGATGCTAGAGGAAGGTAAACTCCTGGATATTCTTTGCCTTGGACTCCCAATGAGGTCTTCCACCACCTTTTTCCTTCACAAGCACCAAAAACTCACACTTTTAAGGCTTATATTCACAAAATGGCTCTAGGGTTGCAAGGGACGATTTGGAGAGATAGAGGTTGATGGGAGGGGGGAATAGAGGGGGTGTAAGGTCGAACCTTGAAATATGATGATGTTTGAAATAAATCTCAGCATCATCGTATATCTCAGTATCAACATCAGCGTTTGAGCAACTCAGCGTGTTTAGTTTATTCAGTACATTGTAACAGATTTTGTATTTATCTTGTTTCCATAGTTAGCGTAAATTAGTTAGCTGGCATATCCCTGATTTGTAGGGATTGTCTAGAATAGCATTATATAATCTCTTGTATAGGTTTGTGAATGGTTACGCCTTTCACAAACCCTAATTGCTGCTTTGTGCACACAATAATCTCTTTGTGAGATTATCTTTCTTAGTGAAAGTTTTTCTTCGTGAATTCTTCTTATTCTTATTTACTGTCATTGTTTGATAAATTGATTGATCTAAAGGACTTTTCAATTGGTATCAGAGCGGGTTTCTCTTATCAAACAAATGGCTTTATCTTCTTCTTCGTCAAACTCATCAAATCATCCCTCCGCTAAAATTCCTCCTTTTGATGAAACAAATTTTGCCATGTGGAAAATAAAGGCTCTATATGCTTTAGAGTCAGTAGATGAAGACATGTTGGACATTGTCGAAAAGGTTCCATATGTCCCAATGTATCAGCCTCTGAAAAACAACGTTCCTGATGGTGCTATGAAGAAAACACCTAGAGAAAACTGGACGGCAGATGACAAAAGAAAAAATGGTCTAGATTTTCGTGCTCGTGCCGCAATCAGCTACGCTCTGCCATACAATATTTTTGGGCTAGTTCAAAATTGTATCTCAGCAAAAGAGATGATGGATACTCTGACTGTATCTTTTGAAGGCACTGAAGAAGTCAAGGCTACTCAAATAAATGATCTTAACCGAAGGTATGAACATTTTTTTGCTAAGAAAGGTGAAACCTTGACTCAAACCTTTAACAGATTCAATACTCTTGTTAATGATCTATGGAGATTAGATCAGTTGAAGCATAGAACTGTTCTAGTGCAGAAGTTTTTGGATTCTCTGGGTGCAGGTTGGGAGAACCATGTTGATGTGCTGAAAAATAGTGAGAAGATCAACACTATGGACTTACAAAGTCTGTATGGAAATCTTCGATACTATGAGGAATCCAAGCTTCAAAGAAAGGAGCTGATGAAAGATTCTCAGCGTGAATCATCTGTAGCCTTGTTCTCAAACAAAAAGCTAGTGTCAGATTCAGACACTGAAAGTCATTCAGACACTAATTCCTCTAAAACTGACACTGATGATCTTGAAAAGGTTGTGGCTAGTGCAACTTTAATTGTAAAGACCTTTGAGAAGTCAGGCCGAAACTTCTCAAAGTTTCAGAAGAAGATGGGTGGAAAGTTTTCAAAAAGATCAGAAGTTGATAAAAAGCATGGTACTGATAAGAAAGAGAAGGCTCAGTGATTTAACTGTGGGAGCACTAATCATTTTGCAAAGGAATGTAAACAAAAAAAAAAACAAGGCTCAGATGAATACTGGAAGCAGAAGTACAACAAGCTGATTGAGAAGCTGAAAGCAGAGAACTTGAAACATAAAGTTCTTGTTGCTGAAGAAGAAAAATGGAAGACTAATGATGAGTCATCAGATGATGAAGTCAAGTGTCTAATGGTAAAGATAGAAGACACAGATGTTCCTGAAAAAGGCACAAGTACATTTGATGCTGATATGTCTGATGCTGTTGAAAATTCCAGGAAGCACAACACTGACTCTTCTTCAATGTATCAGGTTAAAAACTTTGTTTCCTATTCACTGAATGAAAAAATCAAAATGTTTGAGTATTTGGGTGTTATTAATTCTAAGAAGAATCAAACAATAAGAAATTTGCAAAATCAAATTGATCTTCTTGAAACTGATATATCCATGAAAAATAACATTATTGAGTCCACTCAGGAAAATCTTAGAATCACTAGTTTGTCAAACTCATTTTTGTCTACTGAAATTGACAATGTTAAAGATCTTTTGATCAAAGAACAAACTGTGCTTCATACTTGGGCAAAATCTCACAAAAATGCTAATTATATTATTTCTGCTCAAATTCCACATTCATGTGAGAAAATTCTTGGGGGTAATTTTGCAGAAGCTGAAAAGGTTTTTAAATCACAAGAAAAAAAATCTGAATTTTATTCCATGAATGAGATGAAAAAAAATTTCAAAAATAAGTTTGTCAGTAACTCTTTTATTAATCAGAGTCTAATTGATGAATACTGTGTTACTAACTCTAATGGTGTTACTGAGTGTAATGTTGAAATTACCGGAATTGATCCAACCTCTTACCCTGCACATCTTGTAAGACCAACTCCCCTCACTGAGAATATTATTGTCTTCCCTATCTCAAACGGAGTGTTTCATGCTGTTCATGAACAACTTAAGTATTTTCCTGATTGCAATGCATCCGTGAATAAGTTCAAATCAGACACTGATAGCTCATCATCTATCACTGATCAAATTCTTTCTGACACTGAATTCAGTTGTGACTCAATGATAAACAAAAGGATTCAAAGCTCTCTTGGTGAATCTTACATGTCAAAATGTGTCAAGTCCAAAAATTTGCTCACCAAGAGGAACTTTGGTACTAGAGTTTGTTACAGATGTGGTGATACCTCTCACAAAGATCAGTGAATGTTCATTTGATAAATCATCCTTAAGAGCTGATAATATTAAAGTTAGAAATGAAAAATGGACTCTTAAGTCAAATTCTTTAAACTGTCTTCCTAAGGAGTGTTATAATCTATTATCAAATAACTTTGTGAATGACCCATCCTCGAATGGGTCAGTGTGTTCTAACTAGTTTCTCAGCACTGCAGGGTCAGGAGCATCTTTGGTACTTAGATAGTGGTTGCTCAAGGCATATGACAGGATCCAAGTCTCTCCTGGAAGACTATGTCAAGAAAACTGGTCCTGCAGTAACTTATGGAGACAATGGAAAAGGTTTCACTAAAGGATATGGAAATATCAAATGCAATAATGTGGTTTTTCAAAACGTTTCATATGTAAAGGGTCTCAAACACAATCTTATCTCCATCAGCCAACTGTGTGATGCTGACTATGAAGTTCACTTTACAAAGAAGGAAGGTAGAGTTGTCAACACTGACAAGAACATCGTACTTTCAGCAAGTAGAAAGGATGATATATATGTTCTTGATATGTTCTCATGTGACAAGGCGCTGATGCAATGCTTCTTTACAAAGTCTCAGACCAATCTCAGCTGGATTTGGCACAAAAGGTTCTCTCATCTGAACTTCAAGAACCTATCCAAAATATCCAATCAAGATCTAGTTAGAGGGCTCCCAAAATTCAGCGTTGTTAAAGACAAGATGTGCTCAGCTTGTGAACAAGGAAAACAAACCAAGTCATCTTTCAAACCAAAGTCATGTTCCAGTATATCTGTCCCTCTACATTTGCTCCACATGGACTTGTTTGGACCTATTCCTGTCCGCTCTCTAGGTGGAAATAAGTATACTCTAGTGATTGTGGATGAGTTCACTCGATTTACATGGGTGGTTTTCCTGAAGAAGAAAAGTCATGCTGCACAGGAAATTATCTCACTGATTCTAAGAATGAGACACTGACAGGTCTCAAAGTTAAGCAACTAAGGAGTGATCATGGTACTGAATTCCGAAATTCAACTCTTGAAGAATTTTGTGATCACAAAGGCATTGGGCAAAACTTCTCAGCTCCTCGTACTCCTCAACAAAATGGAGTTACTGAACGAAGAAATAGAACACTGATTGAGGCAGGAAGGACCTTAATGATTCACGCTGGTCTTCCTATGTCATTTTGGGCTGAAGCTATCAATACAACGTGCTTTACTCAGAATCAATCTCTAATTCACAGGATTCACAAGAAGACACCTTATTAAATGCTGAAAAGTCGAAAGCCAGACGTATCCTTCTTTCACGTGTTCGGATGTATTTGTTATATTCTAAATCAGCGTGACCCAAGATCTAAATTTGAACCTAAGGCTGACAAAGGTATTTTTGTTGGGTATTCATCTATTTCAAAAGCTTTTCATGTTTTTCATGTGAACAGACAATGCATTGAAGAATCCATTCATGTGAAGTTTGATGAGGAATCATACACTGATGAAAAAGTCACTCATTCCTCTTCTATTTTTCAAGAGCTTCTCTCTTGTCCATTTGACGAAGTTCCTCCTGCTGGAGATGAAGCTGATACTCCTGATTCTATCGTTCTAGTTCCATGTTCCTTGAATCAAGATACTGCAGCCAGATCATCAAATAATTGATCAGGTGCTGATGAAATCCTTGAAGCTGAAGACTCTCCTGCAACTGATAACTTGTCAGTGTTAAACTCTCCGGAATCAGCATCAGTTTCTGAACATCGATATCATCCTGTTGATCAAATTATTGGGAATATTCATGATGGTGTCCGAACCAGATCTCGTGTATCTAATAACTTTTGCATGTATGTTAATTTCGTTTCAATGATTCTACCTGACAAGATACACACAGCTCTTCAAGATGCTGACTGGATTAAAGCCATGCAAGAAGAACTGAATGAGTTTGAAAGGCACAAAGTTTGGACTCTTGTCCCAAGACCATCAGGAAAGACTATCACCAGAACTCGCTGGGTCTATCGTAACAAGGTTGATAAAGATGGAATCGTTACTCGCAACAAGGCAAGGCTTGTCGCTCAAGGGTTTACTCAAATTGAATCCATCGACTACGGAGAAACCTTTGCTCCAGTTTCTCGCATTGAAGCAATCAGACTGTTTCTCGCATACGCATCCTACATGAATTTCATTGTCTATCAGATGGATGTGAAAACAACATTTCTTCATGGTGTGTTAGAAGAAGAAGTATTCCTCAATCAGCCCCCAGGCTTTGTTGACAAAGATCACCCTGATTATGTGTACCGATTAGACAAAGCTGTTTATGGACTGAAGCAAGCACCCAGGGCTTGGTATGAAACGCTAACATCGTATCTTCTTGAAAATGGATACAGACGAGGAGCAATCGACAATACTCTCTTCATCAAAAACAAAGGCTCAGACATGGTTCCTGTTCAAATCTATGTCGATGACATCATTTTTGGCTTTCCAAACGAGAAACTGAGCAAGGAATTTGCAGAGATCATGTCTCAAAGGTTCGAAATGAGCATGATGGGGAAGATGACCTTTTTCTTAGGTCTTGAAGTTCAGCAAAAAAATCAGGTATTTCTATTTGCCAAAGTAAATATATTTCTGACTTGCTTGTTAAGTATTCTCTCAATGACTGCAAACCAGCCTCTACTCCAGTGTCCAAGACTGATAAGATGCACGCTGATCCAACTGGAACTGATGTCAATCACTCTTTGTATCGATGAATGATTGGATCTCTTTTATATCTCACGGCAAGTCGTCCTGATATCATGTTTGGAACCATTCTCTGTGCTCGATTCCAAGCTAATCCCAAGGAATCCCATCTCATGGTCGTCAAACGTATCTTTCGATACTTGAAAGGGACTCAAAACTTAGCACTGTGGTATCCTCGCGACTCAGCATTTGAACTTTTTGGATACACTGATTCAGACTATGCAGGATTCATCTTAGACAAAAAGAGTACATCTGGTGGATGTCATTTCCTTGGAAATCGTCTCATCAGCTGGTCTAGCAAGAAGCAAACATCAGTAGCCATCTCGACTGCAGAAGCTGAGTATGTTGCAGCTGGGAGATGTTGTGCTCAGCTCTTATGGATTCAAAATCAGCTTCTAGATTATGGGACTAAGTTCTCAAAGACTCCCATATATTGTGATAACACCAGTGCCATTCAAATCACACAAAACCCTGTTCAGCACTCAAAGACGAAGCATATCGAAATCAGACATCATTTCATCAGAGATAATGTTGAGAAGGGAAAAGTTGTTCTTAAACATGTTAAGACTTCAGAGCAACTTGCTGACATCTTCACCAAGGCACTGGATTCTCAAACAACTGCTTACATCATTGGAGAACTTGGAATGATTACTTTGTAATTAATTTTGCTAATTAATTTTGCTAATGTTTGGTATTGTCTTATAAGCTGATGTACATTGTGCTGATGATGACATGCTGGTGATATTTGCATACTGAGTACTTGGTTTGATCTCCTATCTTTCTCTCTTCTTCAAGTCTTCTAAAACTAAAGTTGAATGATTCACTGTACTAAAAACCATACACTGATAACAACTTGAAACTCTTTGCCGATGGTTAGATCAAAACACCAAGATCTATCACACGCAACTATCTCTTCTTACCAATCCTACACTGATTCCGTGATTCAGTGTGACAAAACACACGCTGATGAGAATCTAAAAATCTTTGCCGATGGTTAGACCAAAACACCAAGGTTTATCACACGCAACAATCCTTTCTTTACCTTCTTCTCATTCAGTGTCTAATGATTCAGTAAGATAAACCACTCACTGGTAAAGTCACAACACTCTGTGCCGATGGTTAGATAATGCAACTAGTGTCTATCACACGCACCAATCTCCTTGCTAGCCCCAATTGAGCAAGTTGTACCTTGAATTGACGGAGAAACATTTTCAGCATGTAACTTTTGTGACACTGATCTCAGCGCTTCCGCAAACACTGATTGATGCTTCATCTTCAGTCAACGGATCTTTTACCCAACGACTATTTTTTATTTGACAGGTTGGTACGATACGCCGTTATTTTTGAAGAAGATAATCATTATCTTTTTAAAGGCCCGTTTAATTCCATATTTAAACCTCTTCTTACCCTTATTTCAAACTTTCCTTCCACAATCCAAACTTCTTTCACTTATACTCAAAACCTTAGAACCCTAAAAACTCTCTAATGGCTGCTTCTCTGTTTAGCTTCTCCTCTACTTCACGAAGGGTAATCCCTGCCCCAAACTCTCCTCCTCTCCCAGTATACATCAAAGCCACAAACGTTGTATTTAACCCTGATATTCCACATGTTCATAGAGGTCTTGGACTCGATGATTTTGTTAACTTCTTAGCCTCCTGCCGTCTTCGTTACGCCATCAGTGACATTCCATCAGATTTCTTCCCTGAACAAGTCTGTGAGTTCTACTACACAACAACAGTCAATGATGAAAACAATGTCATCACCGGGACCATTGGTCGTGGAAGACATTCTGTCTTTATTACCGCAGAACTCCTCAGTGCTGCACTCAGGTTACCTATCTTTGAACCTTTCTCTAAACTTCCTTTTATTGAACGGTGTAGACGTCTATTCGATTAACTGGGATATGATCACTCAAAGGCTGGTGCTCGATCGGCTCTTATTCTGCGTCAATGTATGACCCCAGGATGGAAATTTTTCATCGGTGCTCTGTGCAAGTGTGTGGGTCACAAGTCTCGAAGTGGTGATCAACTGAGTAATTATGAGCAACAAGTCGTCTGCTCGCTTCTTCTCAACAAAAGACTTGATTATGGGGCCCTATTCTTTGATCAACTTGTTCAGCTTCTTCATGCAAATGTACGCGCTGATCACGTTCCCTTTCCATGCTGGATTGCTCTTGTGCTCGATAAATTTTTTGCTGCAGACTAGTTCTCACACCCTGGAAATCCCATCCAATGCCCTCGCATGTCTATTCGAATGTATCAAGATGATCCCCTGGATACTGACATCGGAATCTCTGATAGGATGAGAGAATGGATTGCAAATCCATACACTGTTCCTTCTCTCACCGCTGATACTGATGAAGGAGGCGCTGATGGTATCCATGAAGATCATGCCGGTCAAGAGGATGAACCACATGATGGTGGTCATTTCTCTCCTCAAATCTCTCATCATATCGTCTCTGTTACTGAGAAAGTTCCCTCAGCTCAAAAGGATTCACTGAGTCAGGGGAGCACCAATTTCAGGGGGAGCACCAATCTCAGGGGGAGCATCCCTCATAGGGGGAGAATCCACCCCAGGGGGACCAATATTCTCCGGGGATGCCACCTAGCTCACCAGCAGCTCCAACCACTTCATTTATTCAAATTCCGGCCTCAGCATTTACTGAACTTCTGACACTGACTCGGGACATGAATCAGCGTCTTCTACGCATTGAGGCTGATGTTAATCAGCTAAAGGAAGTTCTTCTGCATACTCCTCCCTCTAGTCCCCAATCTGATGATGCTCAAAAAGGGGGAGATATTGATGATGATGCTGATGCTGATGATGAACCAAATGAGAGAGACACCGAACCTGTTGACAACACCATTGTTCAGTCTGATTCACCAAAGCCGATGCATGAGTCTGACTCTACGGGGCCTAATAGTCCAACAACTACTGAAAAGCTGGTTGAAGAAAGTGAGCATGATGATGAACTAGATGATGAATGTCAAATACTGGATATGAACTTCATTAATCCCCTTATTCCAATTCAAGAAGAAGATTCAGATGATCTCGATAATGAATTTCAAAGGCCATACATGAAATTAGTCGATCCTGTTGCTGATCCCATTATTCCGGTCCAAGGAGAAGATTCAGACGTTGCCAGTGAAGATTCTCATCCGCTATCTCGAAAGCGTAAGGTAGCAGATACTGACTTGGCTCATTCTCAAACTGATACTTCTCTGCCTGGCAAGAAGCCCAAGTTTATAGTCAGTATATCAAATTTGGCGGCTGAATGGAATATGTCTCCTGATCAAGTTAAACAAATTCTTGATGAAGCTAATCAAGCTCAGCTTCTAAAGAATATTGCTCAAGATGATGAATCTCTGATTCAGCAAAAACTTCAGGCCAAAGGATCTTTTGAAGCTCAGATGCAGAAATTCTTGGAATTTCAGTCCAAATCTCAATCTTCTCAGCCTCCTTCTAGCAGCAGTAAGCCTAAGACTGACAGTGTTCTTGACAGGATTGATCGAAAGAGGTTTGAAGACGTTCTTAATCGACGAGTGTGTGGTGATAAGATCATCAAAGTTAAAGCTTCCAAACCACGCAATGAGAAAATTCTTACGTTGCTGATCACTCGTCAAGGTCCTCAACATTCATATACTGAAGTTGTCAAGAGGGATGAGCTGATCAAATATAGATATTCTGAATGGATGGAATTACTCGAATTAGCATCCAAGCAAACCTCAGCTCACTCCTCTGAACTGATATGTGCTCTTCATCTTCTGATCAAGAAAGTTCAGCGTTTGGATCTTGTTCCTAAAGAACAACCTCAGTATCAAGGCCAAAGGTCATCTGTTCCGAAAACTCGAAGAACCAAATTTCAAGTTGATAGTGAGGATGTGTTGGTTCTGGACTTTGGTGCTGGTGGAATAAACAATTCTCTTCCTATCAGTGTTGACCCGGTTCAGCATAAATTTATCTCAGTTCCTGAACACGGGATGTTCTATCTCGATAAAAACAGAAAGATGTGTTTTCAGCGAACTGCTGAGATCCCAGAGGCTCCAATCACTCATCTCGTTGGCTTAAGGAAAATGTGCATGAGTCATCAAGATCTCTCAGGAGAGTTTCACATTCTTATTGCTATGGAGCTGCTGAATAGAAGACAGGATTTGCTGGATAGTCCTTACTGGCCAGTAAAAATAGAGGCTGAAGCTGAGTATGAAGAGTTCTTGTCCAGAGGTGTTTTAACTTAGTTAGTTTTGAACATCATCATATTGGGGGAGATTGTAAGGTCGAACCTTGAAATATGATGATGTTTGAAATAAATCTCAGCATCAGCGTATATCTCAGTATCAGCATCAGCGTTTGAGCAGCTCAACATGTTTAGTTTATTCAGTACATTGTAACAGATTTTGTATTTATCTTGTTTCCATAGTTAGCATAAATTAGTTAGCTGGCATATCCCTGATTTGTAGGGATTGTCTAGAATAGCAGTATATAATCTCTTGTATAGGTTTGTGAATGGTTACGCCTTTCACAAACCTTAATTGCTGCTTTGTGCACACAATAATCTCTTTGTGAGATTATCTTTCTTAGTGAAAGTTTTTCTTCGTGAATTCTTCTTATTCTTATTTACTGTCATTGTTTGATAAATTGATTGATCTAAAGGCCTTTTCAAGGGGGATAAGGATCTTTAAATAGGGCTCAACCCTTAAACTTTAGAGTTTCCCCCCAACAGCCACCACTACGTCGTGATGCAATCACCATGTCGTGGTAGTTCATTAAACCCCGCAGCCCAAACTCATCGCCACGTCGTGGTGAGGCTTCACCACGCCGTGGTTTCCAAAGAAGATTACCATACATACTCTAAAATAATACCATACCTGGAACCGGGTGTTACAACTTTCCCCCACTTGAATCAGACTTCATCCTCGAAGTCCGCTGCAGAGAACAATCTGGATAATGCTCCCGCATCTCCGCCTCCGGCTCCAAGGTCCACTCGGAGCCCCTCCGATGCTCCCATTTTGATAGGTTTGTGCCAAAACAACATCCTATGTGCTCATGCAAACCCTAAATCTTGGATCTAGGTTTCTATATTGTACATGAAATTCATCCAAGACTTATGAACCCTAGATCTAGCATACATATTTTGAAAAAACTATATGAAGACAGATCTAGATGATTACCTCTTCAACAATGGCTTAAATCTTCTTGACTTGGAGCTTAGAGTCACAAATGTCACTCCTCTAATGGCTTACAAACACCACACAAGCCAGAGGATGATATTGGAGAGGGGGGAGAGGCACACTTTCGGCTATGAAATCTTTTAGGGTTTCAAGTGGCCGAAATATGATGCCCTAGGGGTTCTATTTATACTTGTTCTGCTAGGGTTTCAGTTAAAACCCTAATGGACAGCTTAGGCCTGAAGCAATCCAAAGAAGCTTCTGGAATAGGGCCCTTATGGCCGAAATTAGGATGGACTCATACCTAATTTCGTCCACGCCTAGTCCATAAGGCTTCCCATCCCAATATCCAACTTTCACACATTTGACAGTTTAAGTCTCCGTTATTTAATTAATGTCTTTTAGCCACAAAATTAATTCTTAATTAATTCTTGTCTAATATTAATTAAAATGTATGATTTCTCCTTTAATGTATTATTCATATAATATATTAATAAACCATAATAACCTCTCTCTTCATAAATTACCCTGTCAAGTTGCTCTGGTGAAGACAACCCAAAAGGACCATGCACAACCGAGTCAACAAGTTACCAAATATAGTAATGGGCTTAGACACTAATCCAACAATCTCCTACTTGGATAAGTCTAGTAACTATAGTGTAATTACAATCCCATAAGCAATCGTATCTCTCAAAGCTGTTGTCGAACTCTAATCTTATCAGTAACCTGTCGTTTAGATAACGGATCGTATAGTCCTCCGTTCTAGATATCATGCGGACAATTACGTGGAACATAGTCATACTTATTGTCCAGCTATTTGTTTCTTGATCTCTGATTCGTCTGACATAGAACTTAATTGAACACATCAATTCAGTCCTGACCGGGCGCGACACATAAGTCAAACCAAATCATCGAGGGGCCCAAATATCGCTTTTACCCTATTAGAATAAAGGAACAGATAAACTTCAACTTATATGCATTTACTATTCACTCATCAAATCATGCAAAACAATGCGTTTCATAACATCAAGTTACTGATGCATTTACGCATTATCAATGCACAACCAACTTGCAAACTATAAACCATATATCTAGGTTTTAAGACCATATGATATTATCGTCTTGCGATCACTCGTAATAAATTCCATGAAGTGATTCTAGCAAGCGCGAGTTTAATCCTATGCTCAAATCTTACTCATAAGCACTCATGAACATTGCAACAAACCTTTGCTATGTCTAATACACTTTTAGACAATCTACAAACCAATTCATGGCAATCTTCTTTCATACCTACTCTCAAAGTATGAGCGATTTTGTAACGTTCGAATAATCTTATTATTCAGGAAGTCAAAACATGCAAAGTGAAATAATAGGTAAACAATCAACATAAGACAATAACTTTACTCATAAACAATACTCTTTTATTTAATCATCAAATGTCAATTACATTTATCTATTACACGTTTCGAAGCTATCTAATCTAAACTAATATCGTTCTTCAGCCCGATGCTCATAGCGTGCTGCAAGTGCTTAACCCTACTCAGTCCCTTCGTAAGGGGATCTGCTGGGTTATCCTCTGACGATACCCTCTTCACTACAAGGAGTCCTTCTTCCACCCGATGTCGAATAAAGTGATATTTTCTATCGATATGTCGAGATCTTCCATGATCCCTCGGTTCCTTGGTCAAGACAACCGCTCCTTCATTATCATAGAAAATTTCCATGGGCTCCTTTATGGCTAGCACAAATCCAAGGTCTCCAATGAAGTTCTTCAACCATATCGCCTCCTTTGATGCTTCGCTCGCCGCTATATACTCTGATTCGCACGTTGAATCAGCTACGGTCTCTTGCTTGGAACTTTTCCAAGTCACTGCTCCTCCATTTAGGGTAAAGACCCAGCCCGACTGCGAACAATAGTTTTCCCTGTTGGTTTGAAAACTGGCGTCACTATACCCTTGCACCCTTAAGTCATGACTCCCACCAAGGACTAGAAACCATTCCTTGGTCCTCCGAAGGTACTTAAGAATATTCTTGACTGCGGTCCAATGTGTTTTGCCAGGATTCCCCTGATATCCGCTGACTATGCTCAAAGTGAAGGATACATCAGGGCGAGTACAAGTCATAGCATACATAATCGAGCCAAATGCGCAAGCGTATGGTACTTGGCTCATTTCTGCTATCTCGACTTCGGTACTCGAGCTTTGAGTCTTACTCAACTTGGCATTACTTTGGATTGGTAACTCCCCCCTCTTAGAATTCTCCATACTAAAAGGCTTTAGTACTTTGTCCAAGTAAGTATTCTGACTAAGTCCTATTAGTCTTTTACTTTTGTTTCTCACTATCCTTATTTCCAAAATATAGGCAGCCTCTCCGACGTCCTTCATAGCGAAACACTTCCAAAGCTAGGACTTGATTTCCTGCAGTGTCGGGATGTCGTTTCCTATGAGTAGTATGTCATCGACATACAATACGAGGAAGCTAACAATACTCCCACTGGCTTTGAGATATACACATGATTCATCATCGTTTCGTAGAAAACCAAACTCTTTGACTTTCTTATCGAAACAAAGATTCCATCTGCCAGATGCTTGTTTCAGTCCATAAATAGGCTTCTCAAGCTTACACACTCTATTGAGGTGTTTCGCATCGACAAAACCCTCTGGCTGACTCATTTAAACATCCTTAGCCAACTTCCCATTAAGGAAAGCGGTTTTGACGTCCATCTTCCATATTTCATAATCATGAAATGCAGCAATGGCTAATATCACCCTAATAGATTTTATCTTCACAAACGATAAGAAGGTCTCATCATAGTCAACTCCGGGAGTTTGAGTGAAACCCTTCGCAACCAATCGCGCCTTATAGGTGTGTACATTCCCATCCATGTTGGTCTTCTTCTTGAAGATACACTTGCACCCGACCGTCTTACGACCTGACACATTGTCAACCAAATTCCAAACTTGATTGTCATACATGGACTGAATCTCGCTGTCCATAGCCTCTTTCCATTTCGCAGAATCCGGGCCCGCCATGGCTTCCTTGTAGCTATTAGGTTCATCCAAATTTATTAGTGTACTATCACTAATAAATGTATCACCCTCACTCGTTATATGAAAACCATACAACACGGGCAAAACACTAACTCTACTGGAACATCAAAGAGGTAAGGGTTCGTCAATCGGTTCAACCGGAGTTTCCTCCTCGGGTTGAGCGCCAACATTAGAGGTTCCTTCATCGCTCGACTCTTGAATCTCTTCATGATCGATTTGCCTCCCACTGTCCCCCTGGATCATGAGTTCTCATTCTCGGAAAACCCCTCTCCTCGCAACGAAGACAACATTGGCACTCGGTCCATAGAAGAGATATCCAAAGGACTTCTGCAGGTAGCCGATGAAAATACACCGCTCACTACGAGGTTCTAGCTTGTCGTGAGTCTCTTGTCTTACGAAATCCTCGCAACCCCAAACCTTGATATGTGCCAACGAGGGAGCTTTCCTTGTCCACATCTCGTGAGGTGTTTTGACAACCTTCTTCGTAGGGACTAAGTTAAGGATATGGGCGGAAATATCTAAGGCATACCTCCAGAATGAGATAGGTAGCGAAGAACCACTCATCATGGAATGAACCATGTATAGCAAGGTTCGGTTATGCCTCTCAGCCACACCATTGAACTGCGGTGTCGTAGGTGGCATCAATTGCAAAACTATTCCGCATTCATTGAGGTAGTCGTGGAATTCAAGACTTAGGTGCTCTCCACATCGATCAGATCTAAGCATCTTGATTTTCCTGCCCAACTGATTCTCCACTTCTTGTTTAAACTCTTTAAACTTTTCAAAGGTTTCTGACTTGTGCTTGATTAAGTAGATATACCCATATCTGCTATAATCATCGGTGAAAGTCACATAGAAGCGACTCACATCCCTTGTGGTAGATCTAAAATGCCCACACACATCGGTGTGTATGAGATCCAATAAACCCTCACCCCTCACACAAGTGCCAGTGAAGGGTGACTTGGTGATCTTTCCAAGCAAACAAGACTCGCACACATCATTGTCCCTAAGGTCGGATGACTCAAATACTCCATCCTTTTGGAGTTGGGCTATACGTTTCTTGTTGACATGTCCAAGACGACAATGCCACAAGCATGATTTATCCAAACCATTGGAAGAATCAATACACAATACGTCATTTCCTAAGTTGTCTACAACCATCACAATTTTATAGATTCCATTACAAGGCAATGCTTCAAAATAGAAAACACCATTAAGATAAGCATTAATAGAACCCTTTTCATTATCAAATGAATATCTAAAACCTTGTCTATACAAACCATGAAAAGAAATGATGTTTCTTGCCATATCAAGCGAATAGCAACAATTATTTAAATCTAATCCTAATCCACTACTGAGCACTAAGGAGTAAACTCTGATCTTGGTGATAGGAGAGGATCTTCTATTTCCTATGATCAAATTTATCTTCCCATGCTCCACATCCTTATTTCTTCTTAGGCTCTGCAAATTAGTACAAATGTGAAAACCACATCCTGTAATAAGTACCCAAGAAATAGCATGTGATGAATCATAAGATTCAATAGTGTAAGTACCTGCGTAGGACGACCTGATCTTTCCATCATTGATATCTTGTAGATATTTCAGGCAGTTTCATTTCCAATACCCTATTTCATGGCAGTAGTGGCACTCTGCCTCCTTGGGGTTTGAGTTGGGTTTAGCAGAACCAACCTTGGTTCCACTAGAAGAGGTGCCATCGTGGGAATTTCCCTTATGGTGGCTCTTTGAGGGATCCTTCCTCTTATTACCCTTCCCTTGCCCCATTGCCAAGACTGGGGCATCAGCAGGAGTAGGAGTTGATGCAACATATTTTTATTTGAGGTTGCTCTCAGCAGTCTTCAACAAGCGTTGAAGCTTGCTCAAGGTGACCTCCTCCTTGTTTTTGTGGTAGGTCATGCGGAACTGGTTGTAGTAGGGAGGCAAGGAATGAAGGATGATGTTAATTTCCAGCTCTTCATCAATGTTCACATTCAACTTTAGCAGGCGATCGAAATATATCTGCATCTTTTGCAGATGAGCAATAAGGGACTCTCCATTACCCATTTTGGCAGTGATCATCGAAGTGATGATCTCGTACCTTTCTTGCCTAGCGCTTTGGTGGTACCGATCCAACAGATCTTAATACATCTCATAGGGATACATGTCCTTATAGGACTTCTGGAGTTTTGCAGTCATAGTCGCCATCATGATGCAATGGACTTTCGTAGCATCACACTTATGGGCCTCAAAAGCCGCGATCTCTTCAACAGAGGCAGTGTTGATGTTGATTTCCTTCAGCTTCTCATCGAGGACATATTCTTTGTCTTCGTAATGAGTGACCATTCGGATGTTGCAGATCCAATCATTGAAATTGGACCCTTCAAAGATCACTCTCCCACACAAGTTCATGAGTGAGAACGAGCCGGAGGAATTTGAGCCGAAAGCGTTGTTGTTGACATTCGAAATCTGAAAAGAAAAAAGAACAAAGTTTGATTAGAAATGAATCCCCAATTAAACACCCAAATGTGAAATTAGGGCGAGGATCCAACAACATTATTTACAAATTAGAAGAGGGATGTCGTAATCTAGCATGCAAATAATTTGAAGGTAAGTGAATGACGATTCACTAATTTTCCATTAGGAAAAACAAATTAAAACTAAGTTTTAAATATATTGAAAACTCCTAGATCTTTTGAGATTAATTGAACTTTTCAATGGCATGTTTAAATCTCGATATGCCCCTCAAGTTTGTGACTGGGATGCCGAGGATCATAAAACGGGTGTGAATAACCATGCAAATGTACATGGTGCCCTCAATGTTACAGTCACTTATTCGACGTGCTGGTTAACCACACACACTCCATCGAACTATGACAAACATAGAGTCACCCTTTTCCACCTTTGCTTAGAGCTCAATTAGTGTGCCGGTTAACCAAACACGCTCCACTAACGTCTTAGCAAGGGTACAAAGTGTGATGTAATGGAATTGCATCAATTCACTTTTTCCTAAAGTAAATAAGATTGGGAATTCTATAAAAAACATTTAGTTACTTTATTAATTCATTATAATTTTAATGAGGAAAGGGTTGACCTGTCCTACCCGTTAGGCTAACGACCCTCCACCAATCAAGGAAGCGGAGGGTGAGAGTGGACACCCATTAAACGAACATTTTATAGACCATAACCTTATACCCCCCCCCCCCCCCCCCCACCCTTATAGATTGGCTTCATGGATGAAGTGGATGAGACCATAAGACTTAGTCAAAGTACCTACTTGGACAAAGTGTTGAAGCGTTTCATCATGGAGAACTCAAAGAAATGTGACTTACTTATCCAAGGCAATACCAAACTGAGTAAGACTCATATTCCGAGTACAGAGGTTGAAATAACGAAGATGAGTCAAATACCATATGTTTCCGCAGTTGGCTCGATCACGTATGTTGTTACTTGTACTCGCCCTGATGTGTCCTTTGCTTTGAGCATGGTCAGCAGATATCAAGGGAATCCTGGTAAAGCTTATTGGACTGCGGTTAAGAACATTCTTAAGTACCTGCAGAGAACTAAGGACTGGGTCCTTACCCTCGGCGGAAGTGATGACTTGAGAGTGATAGGGTATAGTGATGCCAGCGTTCAAACCGACAAAGATAATTTCTGCTCTTAGTCGGGCTGGGTGTTTACCCTGAATGGAGGAGCAGTAACATGGAAAAGTTCCAAGCATGAGACTGTAGCTGATTCAACGTGCGAATCATAGTACATAGAAGCAAGAGAAGCATCGAAGGAGGCGATATGGTTGAAAAACTTTATCAGAGACCTTGGAGGCATACCATCCATAAAGGAGCCTATGGAGATTTTCTGTGATAATGAAGGGGCGATTGCCTTAACTAAGGAACCGAGAGGTCAGGGTAGATCCAGGCATATCGAAAGAAAGTACCACTTCATAAGACATCAAGTAGAATAAGGACACCTCGTGGTAAAGAGGATATCGTCAGAGGAAAACCTAGCAGATTCCCTTACAAATGCACTGACTAGGGTTAAGCACTTGCAGCATGCAAGGGGCATTGGGCTAACGGACGATATTAGTTTTGGTGTTTAGATAAATAGAAACTTTTAATAGCTAAATTGTAATTGAAATTTGATGATTAAGTAAAAGGATTTTTATTATAAGTAAAGTTACTGTCTTGTGTCAAACCGACAGAGATAATTGACACTGGATTCAACCCGCGCTCACCTGAATTACTTTATGGAATTTATCACGAGTAATTATGAGATGATAATATCATATAGTATTCAAACCAAGATATATGAGTTGTTGACTACGATTTGGGTGTGCATTCATGGCATGAAAACGCATCAATAACTTGATGTTATAAAACGTGTCGTTGTACATGATTTGATGAGTAGTTAGTACAAGCATATAATGTCGAAGTTTATATGTTAATTTTATCCTAAAAGGATTAAAAGCGATATCTTGGGCCCCTCGATGATTTTTTTTTGACTATGTGTCAGGCTCGGTCAGAACTAAATTGAAGTGTTCAGTTATGTTCTATGCCAGACGAATCAGAAATCAGGAAACAAATTGCAGGACAAAAAGGATGACTATGTTCCATGTATTTGTCCGCATAGATATCTTGGGAACAGAGGAATATATGATCACTTATCTAAAGGACGCGTCATTGACTAGGTCAGAGTAGACAACAACTTTTGAAAGCTACGATTGTTAAGTCGGATCCTAAAGTTGCATTTCCACCTATAGTTATTAGACTTATCCAAGTGGGAGACTGTTGGATTTTGTGTCTAAGCCCATAACTATAACTGGGATGTACTTGAACCGATTGTAGCATGGTCATTTTGGGTTGCCTTCATCAGTGTAATTTGATAGGATGGTCTTTTGAGAATAAGTTTATTTATGATTTATTAACATATTATAAGTATAATATATTAATTGAGAAATCATATTATTTAATTAGTATTGATCAAGAATTAATTTGGAATTAATTTTGTGATAAAAAAGACTAATTAAATATATGGGGATTGATTATGTAAATCAATGAATCTTATAGTGTGGGCCAATGATCCATGGTTATTTAGGATGAGCTAAACCAATGCAATAGTCCATGGAGGTTTTAACCCATGGAGCCTAAGTAATATGAAAGTTCATTAGGGCTTGCAAAGATGTAACCCTAGCACTATAAAAGGAACCCCTCAAGACAAAAATCGGTTACACCATTCTTTCTAGGAAAGTGATATTGATTTTGTACTAAGTAACTTATTCTCTCAAGCCTCCTCTTACAATTAGTGTTTGTGACACATTAGAGGCATCACACTTGAGGTGCTCAAGCTTTCAAAGGTCAAGAACTAGACCCTACATTTAAGAGGTAATCATCTAAACTAGTTTTTATGTTATACAACTTCAATTGTATGCTAGTTAGGGTGTATGCTTTGGAAAACGAAAAAATGCATGTGTAATTAGAGAAGACATAGATCCAAAGCATCTACGGTTGTATGTGCACCATAAGAATTATATAGTGCTCAAAACCCAACAAAATTCACTATCTAAAAGTCCATATACGTAAGGCCCATTATTGACCTAATTTTCCCAATTGGGCCCCAACTCACAAATCGGGCCTCATTTTAAGGTCTATTACCACTGATGGCCCAAAACACATTTAATCAGAAAGCCCAGCAAGGCCCATGACAAACTGGCCCAAAAAGGCGTCCAATAGCGAAACCCAAATCGACAAAAGCACAACAAAGGGCATACGCGGGGCATACTCCTTTGGTACGTTGGGCGTACTTAGGTTCTGCGTTGACCACCAATGGGGTGGTTGACTCGGTACGCTGGGCGTACATACATTACGCGGGGGGTACGTAAGGTTTCACCAAAACCCTAATAAGTTCTTAATAGCTTAAGCACTTAAACCCAAACTCTAGATCCATCGACCAAATGTGCCTTAGAACCATAAAGTCTTGAACTTTAAGACTTTAGACGTCTAGAAAGTTCTTAATACATGGTCTTAATCCATTAAGACCTTTCTACTACATGCATGGGGCACTTTTAGCCATTAGGACATCATTTTTATCACTTAGGACCCTTTCTAGGGTCTGAATGGACAACTTATCTCGTTCAAAACATTACATGCACCAACTTGGGACTTTTGGGACAAGATATGGTTTCATAAAGCTAGCATGGAAAGATCTACATCATACAAGCTTAAAGGTTGGAGCTTTTTACCTCTTGGAGCTTCTAAAGCACAAAGAAACCTTAGATACAAGCTCGTCTTCCTTCTATAACTTCTTGAAGCAACACTTTCTTCTCTAACTACTCAAAACACACACTTTTAGCTCACATACTCAAGAAAGGGGTTAGGGTTTGGGGAAAATAGCTCAAAGTTATGGAGGCTGAAATGATGGAGGGTTTTGAGCTCATAAGCACGTTTATATAGCAACTAAACCCTAAATATTAGGGTTTCCATCTGACGTAAGTAAGCTTAGTGTACAGAAGTGTACGCCCAGCATACTAGGGTGCGCCTAGTACGCTCAGCGTACTCTTCCTAATCCCAAAGTTGCAACTTTAACCCCTAGGCTTCACATGGCTCGACTTTTCCAACCCCATGGACTATTGATGACAAATTAATAATAGAAGAGAGCATTTGAAAATACCTGCCAAATCTTGAGATGTTACATGTATGATCCTCAAGAGCCATACTTCATAGTTCTAAAACTCTAATACATTTGCAGTAATATAGACTTCGACTTATAGCTCTTTGCATCACTTTATCAAGGTATTATAACATATATATAGATGCTGATTGGGCAGCTTGTCCAACCACATCTCGTTTTACATCCGATATTTTTACTATAAGGCTACCTTCTCCGTTATTTTTGGAATCTCACTCCAGCTATATTATTCAACAGCCGCCTCCCGTGCCAAGTATAAGGGTGTTAGTATATAGTTATTATTATTATGTTTCTGTGTATCTACAATTTTGGTACATGGGTTATTTTGGCTCATTTTCATTGTATTATATATATATATATATATATATATAGAGAGAGAGAGAGAGAGAGAGAGTATGTGTATGTTATCAAATGATATGAGAATCTTTATGAGAAATAATATAATTACTATTCAGTTCCATAATGTTTGTACGTTAAACTAATAGAAAAATAAGATAATAATATCAGAGTAATTTGGATAATTTCAAGATTGTGTACCAAAACACTTTCTAAAAGTTGTAATTTCAACCATATTACATGAGGTATCACGAAATTTGTGTTTTGTATAATCCAAGAAAACACAATATGAATTTCAAGAAAAATACGAGATTAAACTCATAATACATTGCTTTCATTTTATGTTATTTATGACATAATTTATGGGGAGTAACCAATTGTGAAGAAGAAGAAGAAGCAGTTTCTTTGAATCGAAAAAAAAAATCAATAATATATACAACTAAAAGAATTTATAGTTAATTTTTATATGGAAAATCACATCTTTTCCCTAACAATTATGATGATGGGTTTTTGGTAGGATCGACGCCTGGGGAGCTGCCCCATGGAATTGGACCTGGGGTGATGCCTTTGGAACCCTACAACGGGCGCTTCTCTCGAGCCCCCCATGTTCCCATTTTTACACTCTAACTTATCCTAGCATACATTCAACACCTTCATGCTCGTATTATTCTAACTTATCCTAGCATACATTCAACACCTTCATGCTCGTATTATTCTAACTTATCCTAGCATACATTCCACACCTTCATGCTCGTATTATAGCTAAAGATAAACTTATTCTATCTCGAGTCAATCCCGATTAAACCAAATGGTAAATGGTTTAATGAAACTAAATCGCTAACATATATCACCAATTTGATGAACCTATTTGACCCTAAACCGAGCCATGTCGGGTTCTCAATCTCATAGTTCATACAATGATTTAACTAGTAATATAAACTTTATAGGAAAGCCCTCGTAGTTTAAGAATAAAATACTTAACCCTCTACTTTTCCCAACTTTCAACATTTTACAATTCTAACCCATATTTTATTTTCAATACACTTTCTAGTTTAGGTATTACCTAGTGTATATAGTTAGTCGATATTTTCTTTGTCTCCATTAATGGTTATATTTGTTAATTTTTGTCTACTATAGTATTTTCTCTAGATATTTAATATAAATGTTTGTCCATTCTAATTTCATGTATAAAAGATTATTAATAGTGTTAGTACTCTTTGATTGATTATTAGTTTAGCTAGTACTTTTTACAGGTCTTTCTAATTAATTTGAAACAATATATTGGACAACTAAGATCTTTCTATCAAGTACAATGATTGAAATTATTATTCCCTTTTTGCTATGGAAAATGACATAGATATTTCATATTTTAAATGCAATTGCTAGGAATTCTAACCTACAAAGAGACTTTTACGGATTCATGCATTTGGTAACACACGTGGTATGTTATGAAATATATATCACCGACAAAAAAATGTCCAATGTTACACCGTGCAATCAGTAACAAATTTTTTATGATATTAAATTTCGATTAATTGTTAAGAATATAATATTTAACGGACAAAACTGTAAGATTGGTCCTTGTGGTATTCAAAAAACTTTGGATAGGGTCCAAAAAGTTTCTCACTTGCATAGAAGGTCCAAAATTAAGATTTTTCTGTGTTTTTAGTCCAAAAAAACTTAAAATGACGGTTATACCCTTTTAATTTCTTTTTTATATATATTTTTTAATTTTCAAATACTACTTTAATTTAAAAATAAATAGAAAAGGAAATAATTCTCTCTCTCTCTCTCTCTCTCTACCATCAGCGAGAAAAAAGGGGGAACCGGCAACCCTCCTCCACCCCTCCTTCCTGTCAATTGGAAATAACCAAACACCCCTGAGTATCGTCACTTCCTTCGGCTGCTACTTCGGTGTTTCTTTCCCTTTACCCCTCGTGTTTTGCCAACGGAATAGAATGAGAACAACCAAGGAGGCCACCAGAGCAACCCCCTCGCTGTAATAGTCACCCAACAGCGTAAGCCACCTTCATTTTCTTCTTTCATTTTAGCGATGGACCAAAACTCCATCGAACCACCCATTTTGTGCTTTTGCTCTTCTTCTTTCTCCCTTCGATCCAATCGGTTCCCTTTCCCCCTCGATTTGGGGCCGCCGACGACAAGCGAAGAACCTAAGGGAGTTCGTCGGAGATCGACTCCTTCTCGTGATCTGTTTGACCAACAGATCACCACCTTGACTGCTTCTATTTGTGTTCTTTCTTACTTCTCCCAATCAGTGAAGACGAAGAGTAAACCCACAAAGGGTCGTCGGTCTTGACAGACCCCCTTGCCCCTCCTTGCGATTTCCCATTTGCACCTCAGCTCCCTTCAATTTGCCTTTCGTTCGTGTGTATTTAGGTTTTGTGGATTCCAGATTTGGTACTAGATAATAGATTCCAGGTGGGGTGATTCAATGATGAGGAGAAAAGGAAGCAAAGATCAAGTTGATGGTGGCGCTTGCTTTTTTGATGAGTTACAGGTGGTGGGTTATGTTCTCCGATGACGAAAATCACCAACCATCGTGATACCTTCTGGGAGAGAGACGTTGACTAAGGTTGAGAGGGGAAATGTTAGTCAGAGTTAATTAGAAGGCATCGATAGGTGGCCTAAATGTTGCAGGTTCTTGATTTCTCTTTATGGTTCTAAAATTGATAAACTGGTGGAACAAAAATCAAGTCTTGGAGGTGAGTTTGTTGGAGTTGGCCCAAATGTTGTAGGTTCTTGATTTCTCTTCAAATTCTTGAGACTCCGGCAGTTCCCATGCTCACCTGTTTCCAGTGAGTTTGTCGGAGTTAAAATCAAGACTTTGGAGGTTGCCAATGGAGACGAGATGGGAAGTTCTTCAGTTGAGAGAGAGAGAGAGAGAGAGAGAGAGAGTTGGGTAAGATTTTTTTTTAATTATTTAAATACCAAAATAAATAAAGAAAAAAGAAAAAAGAAATGGAAAAGGGTAAAATCGACTTTTCAAGTTTTTTTGGACCAAAAACAATGAAAAACCTTGATTTTGGACCTTCGGTGCAAGCTGGAAACTTTTTGGACCCCATCCAAAGATTTTTGCAAACCACAAGGACCAAATTTGCAGTTTTGTCATATTTAACGTGATTCATAAGATCGGGATAATCATGTTAGATTCACAGGAAAATTAAAGTTTTTTGTATTTTGTTTTTGTTTTTTTGTTTTTTTTTTTTTAATATTGTAGTTTACAAGATATCGTGGAATCTCTATATATTTATAAAATAAGCCTAAACGTGTATATATAGTGAGAAACTCACATATTTCTAATCGTTCTCTAGAAAACCCGCGAGATATTAGCCACCCTAGACCTCTTGAGGCTTCCGAATCTATGGTCTGAAATCTCAGATGTAAAATATGCATAACACTTTTAACATACCAAAAACCAAGATTTTTTTTTTCTATTTTTAATAAAACATTTTTATAAAACCATATGATAATCAACCATTGTTTTCAAATCAAATCCATAGAAAATCAAAGTATCAACAATCTCTCGAAACATAGAATAATAGGAGGATGTGTGCAATCATGTGTTCATCTTGCCGCGATCATCAGAAGTACCTGAAAACATTCCAATCAACAACTGTAAGTGAAAGCATAGTAAGTTCCCCCAAAATACCCCACACAACAATACATATACAAATGCATGTAATCTAAGATAACAATATAACACTGGATTGTCCGCGGGCCCATAGTTATCGAACTAGACTGCCCTCGGGCCCACAATCCTCGGACTGGATTGCCCCCAGCCCATATCACACGGTTGGATTGCCCCGAGTTTTTTGGACTACAACACAAAGTCGTACCGCCTCAACGCAACCACACTATGTTGACATATGCAAGCCGTTAATCATACAGATCTACCAATCTAACAGATCACTACAATATAATAACATCCGACGTACAAGGACACATACTGCAATATTAAGTATAGTGATAAAACTCACCTCCCAGTCTAGAGGATATGAACACTAATCACAGATCCAATAATTAGCACTACAGGTCACCTATACAGCAAACATATACCAAATCTCAAACTATAGCTCTAAAACCCTAAAGTTGACATGAAGTGAAACTTAGTCAAAAAGTTAATGGTCAATGGTTAAAGTCACTCAGCTAGTTGCCACGACGTGGACAAGCTTATACCACATCATAAGGAGTGTAGGAACTGCCCATACCATGGAGACCAAACCTCCACGTCGTAGGAACTGCCATAACATGGAGACCAAACCTCCACGTCGTAGGAACTGCCCATACCAGCTTAATTCATTAAGCTTTTAGTCCTTTACCCCACCCATCCATACTTTCCGAAAGGCTTAAATACTCCTAAAAGACCCTAAAAATCATAGCTTTATAGAAATGCATGTCCAATGCATGCCTTAAACTCAAGCTAGGTCAAAATGGTGTAAAATGGGGTCAAGATCTCATGCAAGAGTTAAAAACTCTATCAAAATTTAGATCCATCAATTCTAACTACAAAGGGACTATGGGAATCCATAAATTTGGCAAATTTATGGAACCCCAACACTCTAACTAGCCTAAACATGAAGAAAAGCACATGAAAAACTAGATCTAAACACATAGGATCATAAAGCATGGAGCTTGAATACTCATAAAGGCCCATAGTGTGTGATAGAAGGTGATGGTGAGGCTTGTAAGCTAAGATGATGAACCAAAACTCTTCCTCGTATTCTTCTTGGCTAAAAATTAACCAAAAAAGGAGCTTACAATCAATAAAGGAGGATTAGGGTTTTCTTGAGGGTGAAGGGAGGTGATGGAGGCTAAGGGTCTGCAAACCCTAGTCCCTACTTCCCTTAAACTGGCACAAAACCCTAAAAAATTAGGGTTTAACATAAATGGTCGCCACAACGTGATCAACAGGTTGTCATGTTGTGGCGCATACTTAAATGTGCATTTCTTATCGGCCAATGCCACGACGTGGGAGATACATCACCACGTCGTGGCTCTCAAAATCTTTTCTTTTTGAAATTGAATACCATAACAACTAATGAAATATATACCTGAAACTTGGTGTTATAATACTAAGTAGCCAAAAAAAGTTATTCAAGGACACTGCATATGATAAGACTCCACAACGCAAAACATGGTCGTCCTGTAGAGGAGCAACATGGGCGAATACTCATGGCCAAATAGTTTTGGGGCTCCAAATTAATATCAGTTCTTTATAGGGAGTTTTCATAAGCACCAAGCTATTGAAGCAAATAAAAGTGATGCATAAGTGACAAGAACGAAAAATGAATCTAATAAAATTTAAAAACTGTATGGAAAACGAATCAACTGAAATACAAAGAACTAATGGTCACTATGGAATCAACGATCCCGTTTGTTCAATCATAGTGTATGCCTCTAATTGTTTATTTCAAGTATTTAATGCATGTATGTATCATTTTTTGATCTAACTCTTTATACATATTCTATTCCCTCACAACGTGTAATGAAGTTTGTATGCCACTTTAGATTGTATGTTTCAAGTAATATATTGTCTTTATGCATTTGCGGTTTCCAGTTATACGAAATAAGCTATTTTTATATTGAATATTAATTTTGGTTTTGTTTTGATGTTTGATAAATACATTTGTTGATCAAAATCTCCGTACACGTCGGTGTTTGATTATTGGTTTGTAGTCGGATACGAGAGTAATTTCTAGAAGTTATTGGATTTGTACTAATGTGTAATTCGTTAAAATTTTAAATTACTTTAATGATGGTTTGAGTCTACTGTGGTTAACAACGTCGATTAATATAAACATTTGCACCATAATTCGTGATTTTTAGCTACATCGGCCTAAGCTCGTTGTTTGTGTACTTGACAATATTCTTATTTTGATGTACAACAAAATCATCTCTCATTGCTTGGAGGGATCAAACATTCGTGTGCTTTCCTGCTATACTGTTTTGATCTTGAAAATCAAGAGGCGTTGAAGATCCTGAAATTTTTGCCAAAGAGAACACGAGTATATAACTACCTTTTTTATATGACTTTGCAACATTGATCATTTAAAGTTTAATAGATATTAACGTTTACCATACTAATTAACGGAACTTTAAACTAGTTTTCTTTTTCTATAGTAAACTTTATATTTGCTTCAATCATGTTACTGTTTCATATATTAATGTTGACGATATTTTTTTTTTGAAGGTTTTCAATTTTTATTCTATACCGGGGCTTAATTCGACTTGGATCGTGCATGGCCATGACTCAACAACAAACCGACAAGGTTCCCATGTTGAGGATTTTAACGCTAGACTTCCAAACTTAGCGACAACATGTTGTTGGAATTTTATATATAAAGGAATTGCAAGTTGGCAATTTCCTTTGTATCCCACATTGATGGGGAGAAGAAACTTTTGAAGGTTTATAAGCCTATTCCCTTGGTAAGCTTTCAAAGGTTTTAGTGGATCGAAGGATTGGGCCAAGCCCACGCGTGCCAAGCCTAACAATAGTCGACGTCGCGATTTAGTCGCACGACGCATCGGTCGCTAGGAGCTGAGGAGCCATGATGAACAGAGTGGAACCCGATGAGGGAAGTGGGACAATGTTCAGACCTTGGCTGTCACAACAAGCAACCAATCAGTTCCAGTCCCAAGGGCGGGTAAAACGAGGCCTCGACGGATGGGAACTCCTACTCTGACTATAGTTTTGCGATCTCTAAGCGGGATTTTAAGTCATCTATCCTTTATCTTTCCCTAGCGAGTGAAGAAAGAGTGGATGTTTTGAACGAGTGTTGAGCGAGTGAAGTGCCCCATAAGCTATTGATGCCTTCTAGGGTTACAATACCTATAAATACAGCTCCCTAGGAGCCACATGAACACTCACGAAAATCTAAAAGCTCTCACCCACTCTCTGCATTTTTTTTCTTCTAGTTTCCGAGTAGTCGCTTTGTGTTTGTCGATTTCCAGTGCTGTTGGAATATCGATCAAGCTGCATTAAATCCTGGGTTTTACTCTGTTGCTTACAGCCAGTAGAAGCGAAGTAAAAACCTTTAAGGACAGGAATCTGATCCGTGCAGTTGCTTCAAGATCAAGTCAGCAATCAACAGGTCGGTTTTATTTTTCTGTCTTGTGTTTAATTCGTCCAATAACAGGACAGTCTTCTTCTACCTTTCTTATAATCAGATCTAATCAAGAAGGATAGATCTGGTTTCTGGACGAAACTTGGTAAATATAATAATAATTGAATTTATTTTTCGCAACTAATCGACATATAATTCACAATATTATTTGTCGGTTTCCTTGCGCGTCTTTTGGTTTGATTTACAACATTCTTAAAGGTTTTTTATTTTGTGATAAATCAACAGACTAATGGACACTATTGCTAGCCTCCACTTCATGAACCAAGAGTTTGCCAAACTTGACCAATTCGATGGTCAAAACTACACTCGGTTGGCCGAAAAGGTCAAGTTCATGCTTCATGTCTTGAAGCTCTCCTTTGTGTTGGACCCAAAACTGGCACCAATTCCAGATAATCCAATTCCCAAAGAAGGGGAATCTGTGGACCCAGCGGTCATTGCAGAACTGGAAAAGCAAAGCATTCTGCGTAGAGAATCCGAGGAATTGTGTGTGGGTCACATCAAGAATTCCCTATCTGATCGGCTCTATGATCTTTACTCGTCGGTCAAAGATCCAAAAGAGCTATGGAATGCGTTGGAACTTAAGTACAAGGGACATGAGGAAGGTACTAACAAGTACCTTGTGTCCAAGTACCTTGTGTCCAAGTACCATGAGTTTCAAATGGTTGATAACAAATCGATTATGGAGCAAGTGCATGAACTCCAAGTCATGGTCAACAAGTTGAACGCACTCACCATCTCTCTTCCAGAACTCTTTCAGGTTGGTGCGATCATCGCAAAACTGCCACCCTCGTGGAAAGATTTCTCTAAGAGAATGATGCACAAGTCTGAGGACTACTCCTTGGATGATCTGATGAAACACCTCCGCATTGAGGAGGAAACTCGCATCAGGGACAAGAGAGGTAAAGTTGGACAAAGTGTGCATCAAGTGTCAGCTGGGAGTTCTAGCCACAAAGGCAAATCTGGGGGACAAAACAAGAAGAACTTTGGACCCAAGAAACAAAGCTTCAAGAAACCGGGTCATCAGAATCCTAACTCAAAGCCAAAAAGGGCCGGTCCTTGCCACATCTGCGGAGAGATTGGGCACTATGCAAGAGAATGCAAAGATCGCAAATCAGTACCGGTTGCACACGCAATCGAGAAGGTGACTGACATGGTGGCCAATGTGAACCTTGGAGATATTTTCATGATCTCCTCTCTTACTCGAGCAATCTGTGCTCGAGGTTGGTTCGTGGACACTGGAGCCACTGTGCATGTTTGTGGGCATCGAGAAAGCTTTAGCACCTACCACCCCATGCCACAAGGGACGGTTGTCGTCTGTGCTTATGGCCACAGAGCTGAAGTTCTAGGAAAGGGTGATGTTCGGTTGAAGTTCACACGTGATGAATGGGTGACTCTTCGAGATGTTCTTCATGTTCCTACCATCTCGAAGGGTTTGGTTTCTGCGGACAAGTTTGACAAGGGTGGGTTCAAGATGGTGCTTGAGAGAGGCAAAATTATGATCACTAAAGGCAGAAGACATGTTGGGAGGGCGAACAATACTTCGAGAATGTATCGCTTGTGTCTTAGTGATGAGGGTAATGTGAGTGGTCCTAGTGTGGAGTGTGGTGTTTCTAGTGTTGCTAGTGTGTCGAGTGTTGGTAATGATGTAATTGATGGATTGGTTGCTAATGTGAATGAAGTGAACTTTTCTGGTTATATTGTTTGTTCAATTTCTTTATGGCATAAACGTTTAGCTCACACTAATGTTAAAAACATTGAAAAAATGCAAACTAAAGGTATGTTAAAATATGACACAAAAGATTTTGAAAAATGTGAAACATGTGTAAAATCAAAGTTCACTAAGAAACCATTTCCATCAGTTAAGAGAAACACATCTTTACTTGAGTTGATTCATTCTGATATATGTGAGTTAAATGGAATCCTTACTCGAGGAGGAAAAAGGTATTTCATCACATTTTGTGATGACTTCAGTAGATATCTACATGTTTATTTGCTGAGATCAAGAGATGAAGCTTTTGATGCATTTAAACGATATAAGGCCGATGTCGAAAATCAACTTGAAAGACACATCAAAATTCTTCGCTCGGACAGAGGCGGAGAATATTTCAACCAAGAGTTTGACACATTCTGCGAAGAGAATGGAATCAAACATGAGAGAACATCACCATACACCCCTCAACAGAATGGTTTGGCTGAAAGAAAGAACCGAACTCTTTGTGAAATGGTCAACTGTATGTTGAACCAATCGGGTCAACCAAACAATCTGTGGGGGGAAGCACTATTAACTGCTTGTTATGTTCATAACAGGATCACTAGTCGTGTGATTCCTACAAGCCCTTATGAGTTGTGGAAAGGTAGAAAGCCTAACCTAGACTATTTGAAAGTGTGGGGGTGTGTTGCTTATTATCGGACTCCCGATCCTAAGCGAACCAAATTGGGAGCACGAGCTAATAAGAGTATATTTATTGGATATGCTCAAAATAGCAAGGCTTACCGATTACTAGATATTGATTCTGGTGGTGTTGTGGAATCCAAAGATGTGGAATTCTTTGAGGACAAGTTTTCTAAGGATGAAGAAAACTCTAGTCATACAACACCTACAAGTACCTCTCGAGAAATACTCCCACCTCCTCCTGTTGTGGAGGAACCAAGGAGAAGTACTAGGGCTAGAATTGAGAAAACCTTTGGAGATGATTTCTATTCTTATTTGGTCGAAGGAACACAAAAGAAAGTGACGAGAGAGGTCATCTTTTCAATTAATTTGGATGATGATCCTAAGACCTTTACTGAAGCCATGACGTCTCGGGATGCTCCTCTGTGGAAGGAAGCAATCAATGACGAAATGGATTCAATTATGGGTAATGGAACTTGGGAGTTAGCTGAACTACCCAAGGGGAGAAGACCCATAGGATCCAAATGGATATTCAAGAAGAAATATCATCCTGATGGATCCATATCTGCTTATAAAGCAAGGTTGGTTGCAAAGGGCTATAGGCAGCGAGAAGGGATCGATTATTTTGATACCTATGCCCCAGTTGCTAGAATTAGTTCAATTAGAACTCTCATTGCAATATCAGCTTTGAAGGGATTGTACATTCATCAAATGGATGTGAAGACAGCCTTTCTGAATGGTTATCTCAAAGAGGAGATTTACCTGGAGCAACCTGAAGGTTTCGTAATACCTGGACAAGAAAACAAAGTATGTAGACTTGTTAAGTCTTTGTACGGGTTGAAACAAGCTCCTAAACAGTGGCATGAGAGATTTGACACCACTGTGACTGCCTTTGGTTTTCAGCACAATAGTGCTGACAGATGTATTTACTCTAAACATACATCTGATTACATAGTAGTTATATGTCTTTATGTTGATGATATTTTGATCATTGGCACTCACCTAGAAGGTATTCTTGAGACGAAGAAATACCTATCCTCGAACTTTAAGATGAAAGATCTTGGAGAAGTAGATACTATTCTTGGTATCAAGGTGAAGAGGACAGGTGGTCAGATTTCTCTGAGTCAATCTCATTACATAGAGAAAATTCTGACAAAGTTTCAACATTTGAACATTAAGGAATTTAACACTCCTTTTGATTCAAGTGTGAAACTTAAGGTGAATTCTGGTCGAGCTGTGGCTCAACTGGAATATGCTAGTGCAGTTGGGAGCATGATGTATGCTACTCACTGCACGCGACCTGACATCGCATTCGCTGTAAGCAAATTGAGTCAGTATACAGTTAATCTAGGGACGAAGCACTGGAAAGCAGTGGGTAGAGTACTAGGATACCTGAAAAGGACAAGTACTTTTGAATTGACATATTCGTCATCTAATGGAATACTTGAAGGTTATTCTGATGCCAGCTGGATTGATCACACTAGTGATTCAAAATCCACAATTGGTTGGATTTATACTCTAGTTGGTGGTGCTATTTCTTGGGCGAGCAAGAAACAAACATGCATAGCTCATTCAACGATGGAAGCAGAGCTAATTGCCTTAGCAGCAGCAGGCAAAGAGGCAGAGTGGATTCGAGATCTACTTATGGATATACGTTTGTGGGATATTCCGATGCCTTCAATACCCATGTACTGTGACAGTGAGGCCACACTGTCTAAAGTATATAATGCGGTATATAATGGGAAGTCAAGACATGTAGGTCTGCGACACAATTTTGTGAGACAACTAATTGAAAGTGGTACCATCAAGGTTGTCTATGTCAAGACAAGTAGGAACTTGGCAGATCCGTTTACCAAACCTCTGACGAGAGATTTGGTTACATCTACCACGAGAGTCATGGGTCTAAAACCACAATAGAATCATTTAGTGATGGAAACCCAACTTGAAATTAGTGCTCCTAATTTTCAAGTTTAAAGGGTAACAACGAAATTACTAACGATAGAAGGTACTATCATTCATGATAGATCCATGTGAGGTAGGATAGTGCGTCGTTGCCGAGAATGAGGTTGAGTTACGACTCTTAACATAGTTTTGGAGACATCTAAGCAACGAAGATGTTGTAAAACTATGCCTATATGATCTAGAGGTGGTGCCGCCTCAAGTGAAGATTAGTGGTTTATCTTCTAAAGGGTCATGAAAAGGATTTATAGCACATGGCCATAATAGCGCTCAGGGAGAACACAAATATGACTTGTGATGTGTGGGGCTAAACCGGAGAGGTCATTTAGGTTCATGGTTTAAAACTATAAGGATACCATTGAATCGGTCTCTTCTTGTTTGTTCTCATTAAACTAGGGTTTAATCTTCGAGACACCCGAGTGACATCATCTGTCTGAGTGAAAGGAAACTTACCAACTTGGTGGGGGATTGTTGGAATTTTATATATAAAGGAATTGCAAGTTGGCAATTTCCTTTGTATCCCACATTGGTGGGGAGAAGAAACTTTTGAGGGTTTATAAGCCTATTCCCTTGGTAAGCCTTCAAAGGCTTTAGTGGATCAAAGGATTGGGCCAAGCCCGCGCGCGCCTAGCCTAGCCTAGCACTAGCCGACGCCGCGAGTGCGCGAAATGGCGCGATTTAGGCGCACGACGCATTGGTCGCTGGGAGCTGATGAGCTTTTATTTTTGACGAGTTCGGGTCAAGTCGGTTTGACCGATCCAGGTCAAATGGTTGACTGCCGTTGACTTCGTGGAGGCCAAGTCAGGGTATTCTAGAAGGATCAGGAAACGGCTTGCTTGGAGAGCAAGCTGTCGCCCTAGGGTTTTCTGGGGCCGGCCTATGGGGGCCCGTTTGATGCCTTCTAGGGTTACAATACCTATAAATACAGCTCCCTAGGAGCCACATGAACACTCACGAAAATCTGAAAGCTCTCACCCTCTCTCTGCGTTTTTTTTCTTCTAGTTTCCGAGTAGTCGCTTTGTGTTTGTCGATTTCCAGTGCTGTTGGAATATCGATCAAGCTGCATTAAATCCTGGGGTTTTACTCTGTTGCTTACAGCCAGTAGAAGCGAAGTAAAAACCTTTAAGGACAGGAATCTGATCCGTGCAGTTGCTTCAAGATCAAGTCAGCAATCAACAGGTCGGTTTTATTTTTCTGTCTTGTGTTTAATTCGTCCAATAACAGGACAATCTTCTTCTACCTTTCTTATAATCAGATCTAATTGAGAATGATAGATATGGTTTCTGTACGAAACTTGGTAAATATAATAATAATTGAATTTATTTTTCGCAAGTAATCGACATATATAATTCACAATATTATTTGTCGGTTTCCTTACACGTCTTTTGGTTTGATTTACAACACATGTCACGTCAAAAACGTTAACTTTCAAAGGGGAAATAAATGAATAAAGATTCAATTGGACAGAAGACGAAACATGAAAAGAAAGGAAGCACGGGTGACATATTGTCAAAAAAAAAAAGCACGTGACATGCACATGAAGAAGAAACAGGTGGATCGCTCTTCAATTTGATGAAAGAAGACTTAGGTGCTGTTTGTTTTTCTGAAGCCAAAATGTCTGCAGTCTGCGGACCACATCTGCAAGCCTCTGCAGTAGAAGAGGTGGACCAAACGTCTGCAGTCTGCAATAAGAAGACTGTTTGTTTTTTAACGTCTGCAGGCTGCTGAAATAAACTGAATTTTAAATAAAATTATTTTACAAACTTAAAATGATTTTTCAACACCAAAATTTTAATAATAATAGTCTTATAACATTGAAAATAAAATTCATGCAACTAAATTAGTCATACAATAAAAAAAATGTTTTACAATAACAATTTCATTTAAAACAATTCAAAGTATATTGTGCATCAACTGATCAGCAATTTCATCACGTAACTGAGTCATATATTCACGGTCTGCTGCAGTACCATGTGTTGGAATCTCGTCTTCATCATCATCAATGGCCACATTGTTATTTCGAAACGGGACATTGGGTTCATCGTATCGTGCGAAATACTCATCACTCAATCCTTCTTTCCTTATATAATTATGAAGCGCGAAGCATGCCATGGCAATGTTTCTTTGTGTCACAAACGGGAATGGTGCCATCCTCTTCAATATAGGGAAGCGTGCTTTCAAAACACCAAAAGCACGCTCAATGACATTTCGAAGTTTTGCATGTCCATGGTTAAATTTTTCTTTATTGGTCAATGCACGTCTTTGACGAAAATCTCCAAGCCAATACCTCACATTACGATAAGGGGCCATAAATCCTCGAGTGTGTGCATACGCGGCATCACAAAGATAATATTTGTCTGAAAAAAAATGCAAAACACTAATCAATTTTCAAATTAAAATGAAAATATTAAAAAAAAAAACAAAAAATTACCTGGTGGTGGAAACGGGAATGATGCTTGTGGATCGGCTACTGCTTCTGATAATATTCTAGAGTCATGCGCTACCCTTTCCCACCCGGTCACAACAAATGTAAAAATCATATTGAAGTCACATATTGCCAATACGTTTTGGTAGCAATCTCCTTTTCCCCTACTTCTATATAAGTCTTGTTTCTTAGCAGGGACAACAACATGTATCAAAGTGCCATCAAGTGCACCAACTGCTCCTTTGAAAACCCTTCGTAGCCTCCTATTATGTCCTGGAATGTTTGGATTCGGATTAAAAGATGTTGGTACTATAACATCTTGTGCGAAAAGCATCATTTTTTCCAACACTTCATAAAAAAATTTATGAATTGTTTGCTTCGAGTGTTGAAATCTCCGCTTGATAATCACGTAACGTTGATTATGTCCGATCATCATCAAAAACATAGCCATCTTTTCCTCAACTGATACATGTTTGCTGTCCTTTAATGAGTAATTTGCTCTAAAATGAGCACATAGTCGTACAAAAGATTCACGGGACATGCGTAATACTTCAACACATTGTAAACGATTACGGTGTAATAACTCCAATGTGTATTCGTGTCCCGTCATTTCCGAATCATTATCCCGCAATCGTTTCACACCCCTCTTCCAAAAATAACGGATGTATAGGTACATTAGAATTACGAGAAGTAACTTTTGATCGTGATCCATATGAACCTAAAATCAACAAAGTAGAACTTTAAAAAACATTACATAAACCATATTTCAAGTATCAAATAAACATTCCATTTATCATATTTCAAGCCAAAATAACATTACATAAACCATATTTCAAGTATCAAATAAACATTCCATTAATCATATTTCAAGTACCAACAAGGGCAAAAAGACCTAACAAAATAGTTCCAACAAAGGCAAAAACATTTAACAAAGTAGTTCCAACAAGGGCAAAAAGACCTAACAAAATAGTTCCAACAAAGGCAAAAACATTTAACAAAGTAGTTCCAACAAGGGCAAAAAGACTTAACAAATACTTTCAACACTAGAAAATCATAGAACAATCTTCCCATCCTTCAAAACTCCTAAACTGGTACCCGTCATCTCAAGCCTCCCTCGTAATATCTCGGGAACATCGGGCAAATGCATCCACATCTCTCTCATGTTCATGGTTCCTCCAAAAATATGATATGCGACAAAGCGTAAAGGATCTGTAGGGCCTAACTGAAGGACCTCTAACTTCTCTAAACACTGAGGAATTGTATACCCTTTAGTCAAACTTTGTAGAGCTTTCTTCATTTCAAATGCTAAATCGTCAGCAGTAACAGAAGTTCCATCAGGTGAAGAAGCAGACGGTGAGGCACTAGGAGCTACAGGAGTTGAGGGTTTAGCCCTTTTGTTGGGGTTACCGGATGGTGTAGCAGTATATGGTGAACCAGCAGAAGGTGAAGCAGCAGAAGGTGAAGCAGCAGAAGGTGAAGCTGCAGAAGGTGAAGCAGCAGAAGGTGGTGGCTCATGATGAGAAGTGTCAACACCATCATCATCCATTGCATCAAAAGGGGTGGCGGTGATCTGAAGTGGTGGAACACGACAGGAGGATGCGCCAGCTACTGATGATGATTGGGTTGAGTAACTCCTAAAATTACCAGTAGCACTATTTCCATCAAAAAGACGTGCACAAAGATCTGGAAAAGGCAATGGAATTGTTCTCAAAGAAGCAGCTTTCGGATGCCCCTAAACCCAAATGTAACAAGAAATAGTATAAGAATATTTGGCAACTTCAAACGTAAATGTTATATATATATATATATATATATATATATATATATATATATATATATATATATATATATATATTATTGTATATTAATGTATATGTACCTTCTTAAAATCATCTCACTCCTCGGCTGTTAAATTAAAAGTGTTTGTTTGAGAATTATATATATTACCGGTTTTGTTTTTTAAATATACCCATCCAGTGTATTTGGCTTTCAGATTGTCATATGCGTTTTTCATTTGTTTTTGAGTCAACTCAACCCCAAATTTCTCCTTAAGAATTCTTCCAAGCCTTATCCATGAATCTTTCTGTAAACTCAATCCTTTTCTACCAACACTCTCTACTTCTTCAATACAAGTATCCAATAAGCATTTTAAGTGCTCATTGGTCCATTGTTGTTTTTCTCCCATCTCTAATAACCAACTAACAATAAACAGTGAACAAGTAACATCATTATTTCAAGAAAAAAAATTTATTTTCACGACAAATTTGTAATTTTGTTTGATTTTCAATCACAATAATGTGAAACTTTTTATTCAATTATAAATAACCTCAATTAGAGTGTTTTAATTCAAAGTTTTCTAAAAAACTTTATAAATCAAATAAACTTCACTTTAACGACAAAAAACTTTACTTCTATAAAATAAACAAAACTTATGTCTCTTTTTGATGCTTTCTATCATATACATACAAAATCAACAATCATATACATATACACTATCATATAAATATACACAATCAATAATCATATATATATATATATATATATATATATATATATATATATATATATATATATATATAACTTTGAATTACTGCATATTTAAGCACAAACACATCACAACAATCTAGTTGAGGCTTTTTATTGCTAATTGAAGCACAAACACATAATCAAATCTAGGTTCAATTGCTAATTGAAGCACAAACACATCACAACAATCTAGTTGAGGCTTTTTATTGCTAATTGAAGCACAAACACATCACAACAATCTAGGTTCAATTGCTAATTGAAGCACAAACACATAATCAAATCCAATTTCACATTCAAAGATAAATTACTTTCATTACAAATGTTTTTATTTTACACAATTTAGTTGACAACAATCTTTTGAGGCTTTTTATTCTACCTGTTCAATTACTACAACAGATTGTTGTGGAATCTTGATCAATACATCATTTTAAATCTGAATAAGATGAGGCTCAAATAACAGAAACGTGTAGCTCACAGCAGGAAAAAATAAAAACAGAAACGTGTAGCTCACAGCAGGAAAAAAAAAAAAAAAAACGAACCTGTGAGATCGAAGTCTCCGGTGTAGCTGTGGGGGCGACGGTCTCCGGCCGGTGGCGAGCAGGGTGGTTAACGGCGGCGAGCAGACGATCGAGCAGGGTGGAGTACGATCGATCGATCGATCGAGGGTTGTTGTTCGCCGGCTGCTGCAATCGATTATGAAGTTCGGAAAATCGGAGGACGCCGGATCGGAGAGGAAGGCGGCGATTGATGGCTTTGATCGGAGAGGAGGGTTGCGACGGTGGTGGTCGCTGCAAGGTGGAGAACGATCGAACGATGGAGGGTTTTTTCTGGGAGGGTTGGACGAGGACGGGAGGCGGAAGCAAAAGAAAAAAAGACGCGTTTTTTTTTTTTAGGTTAAAGGGCTTGCAGACTTTAGAAGATGCTATCCCATATCTGTGTGGTGAAGACCTCGCGCAGAAGTTTTTATGTTTGCGCACTTCAGAAAAACAAACAGACTGCAAACCATTATGTCTGCGCGTGGTCTGCGCCTCGCAGACAGAAGAGGTCACGCAGACCTGCAGAGAAAAAACAAACACCCTCTTAAAGAAATGACAACACAAGGTGACACATTATCAAAAAGATCATGTCATGCATGAAAGAGAAATAGATAAATCAATGTTTACCGATCAATAGGGTAGAATGAAGAAACAAAAGCACATGGTTACAGGCATTGTGAGAAAAAAAAATGAAAACTATTCATACACAATAATTTTTTCCATTCAAAATAAATTATGTTTAATAAAATTGTATAATAGTATATTTCAATGTAAAAATTGTTGTTTATCAAAAAAAAATTTATTGTGATGAATCAGCTTTCGAAAAAAACATCTTTAGTTACTTCGATTTTTTTAGTATTAATGCCAATTAGCAGCATACATGGCTGCTATGCTAAATTAATGGAAAATAAAAGTCATGCTCAAAATAAAAAATAATTAAATAATTAATTAAAAAAAAAGAAAACAAAAAACTTATTAAAGCAAAAGCATAGGCTGACAGATAATTCAAAGACTATATGATTCGTTGTCATTTCTAAGCATAATTTAGGAGTTGCATCTTTTAATTTATAAAACAAATGCGAAGTATAATATATTAATATCCCGAAAAACAAATGACTATTATAATATCCTCAAAAGCTTTTAAATTATGAAAGGAATCTTATCTCGACAATAGTTATTTTCAAAATACCAAATGTTCAAAATTTAAAACAAAGAAAATAAAACAATTTACCTTTGTTATTATTCTTCTACTTGCAGCTCGAATAGATAACTAATGGATTTAAATTATTTTTGACAAAAATAAAGTTGTTTGTTGTAACTTGGCCTTTAGTAAGAACACAATACCAGTTTATCTAAGCTTAAGCTTTTAACTTAAGATAACTTATTGATAAGCTAAAACTTATAGATATGAGTCACGTTATAACACCAAATTCATATGTCACCTCAACCATAATATTACCATAACACCAAGGTGGAAATGATGTTCCCCATGTTATAACATGTTAAGAGGTAGAAAGAAAGAAATAAAATAATTTGTTTGGTTTATAAAGGCAACAACCAATTAAATTTTCCGTTGCATATTGTCTTCGTCACAACGAGATATGTCATAAGAGCATATGGTATGGGCAACTTGAAGTGGTGTTATGACAAAAAGCAACAAGAAGAGGGGGTGGTGTTCATGGTGTTATAACACCATGTTAAGAGGAGAGAGATAAAGAGAGAGAGAGAGAGAGAGAGAGAGAGAGAGAGAGAATTTGGGCAACCAATAGAAAATTACGTTGCATCTAGTCATGTCCACAACAAGAAACAACACAACTAGATACAACAAGAAGAGGGGGTGGTGTTGATGCTTCTTAAGAGCGTTGAGGATACTCCACCTCAGTAACAACGAGATGCAACATGACTCATACCTTATACTCTAACACCTTCTTCACAAGAGGGGGGGGGGGGGGGGGGGGGGGAGTGTTCATGTTGTTATGACTAGGTTATGAGATGCTACATCAACAAAAATACCACTCCTCGTTGTTCATACGGTATGCTCTTAGAGAGAACTCAAAAGTTAGAGAATCCACTAAGAATCTCTAAAGTAAATATCCGAATAATTCATACTATAGAAAAAGGAATCTAACTAAAAATTCAATACTCAAAACAAATTCGAAATGGTCTAACTGTCTAAGAAACAAGAACATCTATTGTTGTTAATTTGTCTAGTTTTAAGAGATTAATTTAGTGGTTATTATTCTTCTTATTTTTTCTTTATTTTATATAGTTTTACTTGAGTATTTTACTAATTGGTTATATTAACAAGAGAAAAGGATAATGACATTTTAGTTTAAATTTAAATATGATAAATCAGAATCAAGAGCATTGCATTCGCCAAGAATCAAAATCTATGCATATTGTCATTTTCAAAAGAAAATGTTCATCTACATGTTGCTTACAATAATATCCCGAGCATAAAATTCTCAACTTGCTACAATTTTTTTATGTGATCTACAAATCATATCAATGATATTGTTTTAAAATTTTAGATGTTAATTCCAGAGAACTGTAGACTGCGATTTTGTATTTTGGTTTTGGACTCTAATCCTTGTTTCCGTTAGAAGTGAGAATATGTTGCATCACTTGATAACAAAAAATAAGAGGATAATAATTTTTGGGACCAATGTAGCTTTCTTCAACTTGCATTGTTATGTGCTCTTCGAAGTCCAGTAATATATGTTAATTGGTCGGTTTAACTTAAGTAGGATTTTTTTTAGTAAAACAAACAGATAATAGTATTAGTTTTTAGGCATGATAGGTATATATGGGGTTTTAAAATCAATAATTAAATTCGAATGTGGAATAAGTAAAAGTATAAGTGATACCGTTTAATTTGGCGGTAATATATGGTCCATTTTAACGGCTTCGTGTTGATATAGAACGATATCACATCATCAACTTGGCGTTTTTATTTCCATTCTTAATTTTTTTTTGAAGTAAATAATCAATCTACGTTCACATCTTATTAGACGAATACACAATAATCAATTATTGTAAGATTATATTTTATAAAAAGCAAAGTCTCGATAATGTTATTGAGTACATTTGTTGGACTTGACAATTTTCTTACTGCATTAGTGTTACTGATGCTCTGGAAACGGGCTTCACTTCAAGGCAAAGCGCACTGAATGTGCATATAGTCCTAGCTTTTGTATGTTCATGTTATAATAATACATTTATTCATAATAAAAACTTTTTTAAAGTAAACAAAATTAGAAAAATGGTTCATGTGTTTTATTAAGGTAATAAATTCAGTCCTTTTTTTTTTTTTTTTTTATTTTTTTTTATTTATGAACATGGTCTCTGTGGTTTTCAAAACTTACATGAATGGTGTTTTTTGCTGATATCATTACTGTTGATTCGTTAGTATGAGGTATTTTGGTCTTTTCAAATAGCAGAGACTGAGTTTGTAACTATGGGTAACCATATGGACCATTTGTGTAATTTTTTTTATATTTTATAGTTACGAGTTATGTTTCTTCTATTCCATCTTTTTACTTTTTAAAATATCTCTTTGAACATTTCAATTTTAACTTTAAAAAATGTTACTTTCATCCCTTTATTTTCTAAATTTTTGTGTTTACCCCCGTATTATATATAATTTGATTTTATTAATAACTTCCGTTCGACTTTAATATATTTATCGGAATAATTCAAGATACAACGTTTCGACTTTAATTTAGAACTTTCTTTCGTTAATTTTTTTTTAAAATACATGGTTTTTTTATAAATTTGTCGGTTTAAATTTGAGTTTGTCTACGTTTTGACGTAGTTTTTTTTTCTCGTTTTTGTGTTTAACATTATGTATGTTTCCTACGTATGAGACGAGTCACATATAATAACTTCCGTTTGTTAATTTTAAAAAACATATTATATTCGAGTTTGTCTACGTATCTATGTCATTTTTTAAAACATTTTTGTGCTTAATTATATACACATTTTTAAATATCATTCGAGTCAAATATAATAACTTTCGTTTGATAACTTAAAAAATATATTATCATCGAGCTTGTTTACGTTTTGCGAAACGTTACTTATTTTTATGCACATTTCGATATAAATTTGAGTTTTTTTTAAATGTTACGATGTAAATTTTTTTGTACGTTTTATTGCTTATTTTATGTATGTTTCTACGTATGAGTTTGTTCAAATATAAGAGATAAAAACGTAATTATAAGCATTGGATTTTGTAACTTGAATTCTGACGATTGTATCGATAAAAGTTACGTTTCGACGTAAAAAAAACACGAACGAAAAAAACAAGTACATAAAAATAAGCACGAAAAATGTAAAAAGAAAAAAAAGTTACATCGAAACGTAGACAAACTAGAATATAATAGCTATCGAATGAAATTTAATATATATGACACGAATTATACATAGAAATATACATAAGATTAAGCACAAAAATGTAAAAAGAAAAAAATACATCGAAATGTAGACAAACTCGAATATAATATATATTTTTTTAAATTAACAAATGAAAGTTATTATATGTAATCAGTCTCATACGTAGGAAACGTCCATAAAGTTGAACACCCAAAAAAAAAACCATCGAATTGTAGACAAACTCGAATTTAAACCGACAAGTTTATAAAAAAAAACAATGTAATTTAAAAAATAAAAAATAAAAAAATTTGACAAAAGAAAGTTCTAAATTAAAATTGAAACCTTGACCACCTTGAATTATACCAAAAATATATATATAAAAATAAACACGTAAATATAGTTTTTTTTATTTTAACGAACAGAAGTTATTAATAAAATCAAATTATTTATAATACAGTGTTAAACACGAAAATTTAGAAAATAGAAGGGTGAATGTACCATTTTTCAAAGTTCAAAGTGAATGGTTAAAGTGATATTTTAAAAAGTAAAAGGGTGGAAAACTCATAAAGTTATAAACATAAAATATAGAAAAAATACATAAATTGTTCCTATGGTTTACCTATAGCCACAAACTCAATATATGCTATTTGAAAAGACCAAAATACCCTCACGCTAACGGATAAACAGTAACGACGTCATCAAAAAAGAACCATTAACGTAAGTTTTGAAAACCACAAGGGTCATATTCGTAAAAAATAATTAGCAATGACTGAATTTATGACATTTGATAAACGAACTATTTTATAGTTTTGTCTAAACTTTATGAAGTCAAGGCTTTAATTGTTATAATAGGATACAAATAATGTTGTTTGGCTTATGAGAGCAACTGATTTCCTGCTCGTAAGAAAACATATGATACGTGCCATTGTAGTTGTTTGTGAAAAATTATAGAGTTTAGTGGATGCTCTCAACTTAAGTGATGGTACTATAAAGAAGTTGGAAGCACATGTTTCGCTACTTATGAGTGGTTCTACTTTGACACGTTAATATTGTTCATTGCACACATGCAAAAAGTAACAAAATTCTGAAAATAAATGTTATATGTGATAAACAACGTTACAAAGGTTGGTCAAAATCAGAATCAGAAAGTTTAGACTTGAGTAAAGGTGAATTGCAACAGTTGAGGGCCATTACATTTGAAGGTATAAAACCATAAGAACGTGCCATTCAAGAACAATTCAAATTGAACTTTTTATTTCCACCAAAGCACAGCAATTTCTGTAGTTCACATTAATATATTAACTAATATGGATAACAACTTGATAATAATACTAAAAAAAGAGCATGTGATCACCAGCCTAGCTGGTTGTGATGCATCTTGGGTTATAGGCCTCAGTGGGTGAGGTCAAAAGTTCTACTCTTGGCTGAGCACATTTGGGGGATTTTCCCTGGATTGGCGTAGGTTCGATTCTTCGTTTCCTTTGGTGGTGAGTGGTGTCCCTCTAGGTGGTCCGCCAGACATTCCTGATGCATCGGGTCGGGTTACCCTCTATTTGCCGGTTCAAAAAAAAAAAACTAAAAAAAGAGTAAATTACACATTTGCTCCATATGGTTTGCCTAAATTCACATTATTGGTCCTAGTATTGATTTTGTTACATGCCTAGTCCTTATGGTTTGCATTCCTTGCACCACTAGTCCTTGGGCTATTAAAACTAACCTTTTGGGCAGTAACATTTTTTAAGACAAAACTACAAAAATGGCCGATATGGTTTACTAAAGGTTAGTAACTTAGTCCTTGCTAATTTTTTTTTATGAATATGGTCTCTGTAATTTCCAAAACTTGCATGAATGACTTTTTTTGCTGGCGTCGTTACTATTCATCCGTTGATGTAAGGGTATTTTGGTCTTTTCAAGTAGCAAGGACTGAGTTTGTGACTATGGGTAAACCATAGGGACCATTTATATAATTTTTCTATATTTTATGTTTATAAATTGTTACTTTAACCCCTCGATTTTCTAAATTTCGTATTTAACCCTGTATTATATATATATATATATATATATATATATATATATATATATATATATATATATATATATATATATATATATATATATATATTGATTTTTATTAATAACTTTCATTCGTTAACCTAAAATACTATTTTTACGGTTTATTTTTATATATTTGTTGGTATAATTTAAGGTTGTCAACATTTCGACTTTAATTTAGAACTTTCTTTCGTTAATTTTTTTTTAAAAAAAGTTACATGGTTTTTTTATAAAATTGTCGGTTTAACTTCAAATTTGTCTATGTAATGACATGATTTTTTTTAAAGTTTTTTTGTTTAAATTTATGTTCGTTTCTTACGTATGAGACGAGTCACATATAATATTTTTCGTTTCTTAATTTAAGAAAACGTATTATAATCGAGTTTGTCTACATTTCAACGTAATTTTTTTTCACATTTTTGTGCTCAATTTTATGTACATTCCTACATATCATTCGGGTCACATATAATAATTTTCATTCGTTAACTTAATAAAATGTATTATCATCGAGCTTGACTACGATTTTATGCTTAATTTTATGTACGTTTCATACGTATAACTCGGGTCACATGTAATACATTTTTGATTATTTAATATATCATTCATTAACGTAAAAAAATCTTACTTACTTATTTTCATGCACGTGTCGGTGTAAATTTGAGTTTTTTTTTTCGATGTAATTTTTTTGTACGTTTTGTTGCTTCTTTTATGTATGTTCTTATGTATGAGCTTGTTCACATATAATAGATAAAAGCGTAATTATAAGCATCGAATATTGTAAGTAGAATTTTGACGATTGTAATGATAAAAGTTACGTTTCGACGTAAAAAAACACGAATGAAAAGCACGTACATAAAAATAAGCACGAAACATAAAAAATTATTTTGAAATGTAGACAAACTCGAATCTATACTAATACGTAAAAAAACCATTAGAAAAAAGTTACGTCGAAACTTAGACAAACTAGAATATATTACATTTTGTATGCTAACGAACGAAAAGTATTATATGTGACCCGAATAATACGCATGAATGCACATAAAATTAAGCACAAAATGCTAAAAAAAAATACGTCGAAACGTAGATAAACTCGAATATAATACGTTTTTTTTAATTAACAAACGAAAGTTATTATATGTGACATGTCTCATACGTAAGAAACGTACATAAAATTAAACACAAAAATATAAAAATAATAAAAATAAAAATGTAAACTACGTCGAAACATAGACAACCCTGAATTTAAACCAACATTTTTATAAAATAAAACGCGTAATTTTAAAAAAAAAAAAAAAAAATTAATGAAAGAAAATTCTAAATTAAAATCGAAATGTTGACCACCTTGATTTATATCGACAAATATATAAAACTAAACACGTATGTAACGACCGAAAAATTTCAACCAATTTAAACTTTTCAAAAACAACCCGATTTCATTAAATTATAACAAGAATGTTTTCAATACAATTCATTTGGAGTATTCCCAGAATCACATCACAACATAAACATGAGGAGCGATACGATCACGCCTTCGCCTTGCCACGGTCTCCTGAAGAACCTGAAAAACATTAAACCACAACTGTAAGCCCGAAAGCTTAGTGAGATATCCGCAAAATACCAACCACACATACGCCCTTCCAGGCTACGACCTTCCGGTCCAAAACATAGTGCCTTCCGGCCCATATCATACATAACATACATAACAGAACAGAACACAGAACAGCCATGCACTTCGGGTCTACTGTGAGACTGGTCCGCCGCACCGGCCAACAGTTCACCTGGTCCACCCTCCGAGTCTAGCCATATACTTCGAGTCTATAGTGTGATTGGTTCGCTCGCATCGGGCCTACAACCCACCTGGTCTCCGAGTCTACAGTATGACTGGTCCGCCCGCACCGGGCCTTTAGTCGGCCTGGTCCACTCTCCGAGCCTCGGCACGTCTGGTCCGCCCTCTTGGGGCCTACAGCCTATCCGGACCGCTCGCTGGGCCTTCGGGACAACCGGTCCGCCTTGGGTATCTTGGCCTACAGCACAAAGCAGGACCCGCCTCAACCCAACTCCAGTCCAAACAACTGTGTGCACATAAACATACAATCATATAAGAATTCACAGTCAACAAGTCGATCAAACAGATCACATAACATATCATCATCCTAACTAGGATACCGACCTAACCGGTCACTAGCATAGCATCACCCTACATATCAGGGAACCGACCTTAACCAGGTCTCTAACATATACCATCCTAGCTACCAGGATGCAAACATATCAAAGCAATAACATAACAACAAATACCCGAATCTCAATCCGATAAAGGGCCGGCCTTGGTGCCTTAGACGCTGTTGATATGGTGAGGATAACTCACCTCGCACTGCCGAAACTCTGAACTAAAGAAACAGATTCTCGAATCACCAACTCACCGCAAATCCCGAACTAGCCATCATAACAAAATAAACATTAGGCCAAGCATACATCCACTTATCGGGCCAAGGCCAAAGCCCAATCTTATACAAAGTCCAATATTGGCCCAATTTACCAAATTGGGCCCACTCCACCAAATGGGCCTAGATTAGAGGTGGCAATCGTGTCGTTTCGGGTCGGGTTCGTGTCGTGTCGAAACACTAAACGGGTTGAAAGTGCTTAACCCTAACCCGACCCATTTAATTAACGTGTCGTGTCATGTCAACCCGTTTATTTTCGTGTCGAGTTCGTGTCAGGTTTCGGGTTAGGGCTATAGCTCGAAATATGTCGTGTCATGTGAGGTTAAAAGATTGAGCATGTTGAAAGAGTAGGAGTTAGGTAGACAGAAAGGAAAAGCTAATACTTTAGAGGCAAAATAGTTGAAGTCATAGCAAGTTTAGATGAAAAAATTAAAAGAGTGGGAGTTGGGGAGGCGGATGACAAAGGTCATGAGGATGCGAGAGTGGTAAAAGAGACTGGGTAGTTTGGGAGAGAATGAAAAATTGAAATGAAGTCTTGATCTAGATGGCTAAGTCATCTCAACATTACAAAACAATTTAATTCGAAGGCTTTCTTTTACTTATGGTTTTGATGTTGTATCTCTCTAGTTTATTTATATAATTCAAAATACTTGAATATAAATAAACGGGTCACTTTCGAGTCATATTCGAGTTGAAATTCTCAACACTAACCTTACCCATTTAATTTTCGTGTCGTGTCGTGTCAACCTGTTCATTTAAACGGGTTGAAATATCTTACCCAAACCCGTTTATTTCGTGTCGGGTTTCGTGTCGTGTCAATTTTTGCCACCTCTAGCCTAGATCCAAGGTCCATAACAATAATTGGGCCCAAAACACTCTAACCATAATATCCAGCAACCCAAATAACAGCCCAATCCCTAAGGCCCAAAATGAAAAGCCCAACAGAGGGAGTACGTTGGGCGTACCCTCCTTGGTACGTGGGGCGTACACTCTAAAACGCAGCTGAGGATCGGGCCCCTGACCCGCTACGCGGGGCGTACAACCATGTTACACGGGGCATAACTTCGCTACTCATAAAGTCCTTATAACCTCTTAATGGCTTAAGCTTTTAAGCCCAAACTTCAGATCCCTAGGCTAAATACGCCTAAGATTCATAAAGTCTCAAACTTTATCACTTGGGACGTCCAAAAGTTCTTAATCTAAGGTCTTAATCCATTAAGACCTATATATCTTACACATGGGACAACTACAGCCCTTGGGACCTCATTTTTCTCACTTAAGACCTCTCCAAAGGTCTGAAAGGACAAATAATCTCGGCCAACACAAAGCATGAATCAAGATGAGAACTTTGGGACAAGAAAGATGCTAAAACTTCACAACACTTAGATCTAGCAAAATAAATGGCAAGCAAGAAGCTTTATACCTCAAATAAGCTCCAAAGGATGATATCTCTTCAGATCTATAAGCTCCAATCGTTCCTTTCCTTCTTTGACAACTTCTCCTTTCTTCTTCTAGCTTTTCTTTTGCCAAAATGAGATTTCCAAGGCCAAACACACCCAACAATGGAGGGAATACGGGTTTCTAGGGTTTCTGAGGTTAAGGGTGAGCTTAAGGAGGCTAGGGTATGCACCAACATGTTCCTTATATAGTAGCTGACCCTAAATTTAGGGTTTTAGAACTCTGAGAGTACGCTGGGCGTACTCAGCCTTGCACCCGCGTCACTTACCCCATTACGCTGGGCGTAATCCCAACTTACGCTGGGCGTAATCGGCGTGTCCCAAATTTTCATACTTGTCCCTCCTTTACCACTTTTCCCATGAGATGACCAAAATGTCATTTCTCTTAATCCCGGGGACTTACAATTAAGTACTCTTAGGAACGGGACAATATAGTGATACGTGCCAGAGGGGGATGTTACAACGTAAAAACAGTTTTTTTTAGCTTAACGATTGGAAGTTATTAATAAAAATCAAATTATATATAATATGGGGTTAAACACGAAAATTTAGATAATGAAGAGGTGAAAGTAACATTATTCAAAGTTCAAAGTGATTTTTTTAAAAAAGTAAAGGGGTGGAAAAACCACAAACTCATAAAGTTAAAATAGAGAAAAAAAATTATATAAATGGTCCCTCTGATTTACTCATAGTCACAAACTCACTTTTTGCTACTTGAAAAGACCAAAATACTCTCACACTATCGGATGAACAGTAACGATGTCAGCAAAAATGATCATTCAGGCAAGTTTTGGAAACCATATGGATCATGTTTGTCAAAAAAATTAGCAGAGACTGAGTTTGTGACCTTTAGTAAACCATAAAGACCATTTTTGTAGTTTTTTCTTTTTTAAAGATGACTAATTTACCCTAACCATGTCCCTACATCCATAAGGATCACAACTGTAACATTTTTTAATTTGACAAATTTATATATTTATTATTTTAAATTATTAATAACTACTAACCCACCCCCACCCTCCTTACTAGTACCAAACCACCCTTCCACAATCGCCAACGGAATAAGCAATGTACTTTTAGGGGCAATTATCTAAGACAATGTGGTTTCAAGAGCAGCATCAGCAACATAGACCACTCACCACTAAATTACCACTCACAACCAAATAGAACACAATTTCTTCCCTTGGATACTAAAAATACACTAAGAACATTGTCCCTCTTTTCTCCAAAATAATGCATACCCACCACTCATCCATATGGTTTGCATCCATGATATCTCCCACTGGAAAAATTACTTATCAGAATTTCAGGAGGAATCAACCTAATTTATTCCACATAGACAATCTCTTTTAGGGGATCGATAATGTTATCATTTAGTAGGTTCGGTACTAAACAATGACTTATCAAGCGGTTAAAACAACAATGACATTGTTAAAGTAGTAAGGTTATTCAAAACTTTTTTATGTGTTAGATACTTCAACTTTATGTGTTAGATACTTCAATTCTATAACTCTATTGTCTATCTCAAACAACATGATTTGATTTTAACAACACCAATTCGATTTAAATTCTGACAAAGGTATGGCCAGTTAAGAAGGAGGAGGTGACAGTGGTGTTTTAGCGACAATAAGACGAAGTGAAAAGGTAGGGAAATTGATACATTAGGGATTTTCTAATAACAAGCATAAAATTGGTCATTTTAATGGATCTTACGGCTTTAGCAAAAAGGATTAGGGTCAAGGACCATTGGTGCAAGGTATGTAAATCACAAGGACCATCCGTGTAACGAAGTCAATACTAGAACCAATAGTGTGAATTTAGGCAAACCATGGGACCAAATGTGTAGTTTACTCTAAAAATAATATAAAATGATGATAACATAGTAACACTGATTAAATGGGAAAAAATATGGGTAAATGTCATTATAGCCAATCACTTATCGTTATTTATCCGATTAGGCCACTAAAATATTTTTTTTGCTCAATAGATTATTAAAGTTACAAACTTACATCTTTATTAAGTCACTTTCGTTAGTTTTTAAAATATCATCTGCTAACCAGTTATTATAATTTACAAGAATGGACCCTATGATTTCAATTTCTTTTGTGATTGGCCCTTTACTAGCATCGTTCATCACTTGCACTATTATTGTTCACTTCCGGCACCCACCAACGTCCACCTTAAGCAACCCCCATGATTTTTGATTTAGAGTTTAGTTTACCAGTCGATTTTAAGTAAAAAATATGATACATTTGGTAGAAACTCTAACCATTTAAATCCCTTAAATCGACCAAAAATATGTTAGAACACTAAAAATGGTCATCGTAGAAGTTTGCAAATTGCATTTAATATTATTTGGTGAAATAGTTGCGTCAGAAATGATCAGTTTTAATATGAGGTTTTGTCGCAAATAAAAATGTATATGTTGGTAGTTAGTGAAGTGTATTTAGTGTTGCATGGTGTAACAATTTCATTCGGATAATCCAATTCAAATAAACATGTCATGTATATACTTTGCGAAGATAAGAAATATTGATACGTTCTTTTTAAGAAATGTTAACTCACGAATATTTTATTGGTAATTAATTTCTTATATAGCAAATAGACATTGTTACACTTTCATTCAATGTTGATTCTGAAAATATTTTTTTAAATGCATTCTTTAAAATTAAAACTCGCTAAAATTATTTTTTTACAAAAATTCAAATCGATTGAGATTTTTTTGTGAGTGGTCGTATGTTAGAATAATGGTTAACAGAGTTGCTTGAGGTGGAGGATGATGGTTGCTGGAATTGAACGGTGGTTATGTCGGTGATGAACTATGTTGGTGTGGGACAAACCACAAAATAAATTGAAATCATAGGGACCATTTGTGTAATTTATAATAACGTAGTTATCAGATGATATGTTAAAAACTAATGAAAGTGACTTCATAGATAGACAAGTTGTAAGTTTAATGACATATTGCGCAAAAAAAATATTTTAATGACCAGATCAGATAAATGACAATAATTGATTGAGTTATAATGACATAGATGGAGTTTTTAGTTTTTATGAGATAATGTTTGACGTAAATTTTGCAAAGATAATACGATTTAAGAGTAACCATCATATGAGTTTTAGCAAAACTTTTTCATTTTGAACATAAAAAAAGAAACTTGTTATTTATCGTGGGAGTTATTTTTCATAAAAACATTTAAATTTAAAACTCTTGTTAAGACTTTTTTCAATGATTTTTTGTTATTTATTTAGTTTAAATTAGTAAACTTAAAAAATCAAATATATGCTGGATTTAATGAATCACCTTTTTTACTTTTTTTATTTTCAAATATATTTATCTATAATAAGGAAATTATATATTAATTGGGTTTTATTTTTGCAATAATTCTCTTCTTTAATAATAATAAAATTATATATAACATTTAGTTATGATATATATTTTTAAATATACCAACTTGTAAAAAGAGATAAAACTATATCAATAAAAATTAATGGGTCCTATAAAAAAAGGTGATGAATTCTTTTTACTATTACGGAAACATGTGGAGTCTTTTTGGATTATTGACTTGTACGTTTAGGTGTCATAGAAAACTTTAATGAAGAAGCTCTGTTATTATGGAGGATCTAAATGTTAGGTAAATACATTGAAAATCCTTTAAAACAAATCATTGTTGATCTAGTTTGTTTATTTATTTATTTATATAAGAACTTGTTATCTTGGATAAAGCAGGTGCAATTTGACATATTTTTTCACAAACTATGTACCATATATCATGTCAACTATAGTTAATATAAAAAGTTAGTAATTATTATTTCATGAAGTGTAGTTCCCAATAAATTTTGTTTGTATAACTTGATAATGATATACAAATAACACCAACTAACTAATATGAAACTGAAGACAAAATATAATAAATAAAGATGTTTGATACTTCAAAATCTATAACTAATGTGTGTGTGTGCGCGCGCGTGTTAACGTATCCCATTAAAAATACGTCAAAGATCACGAGACCGATATATAAGGACGACGTAGTCAATGCTCGTTGCTCGATAAGTGCTAGGCTTGGGCCCTCACCTCTGTGACCTCGCACTTATGTCTCGATGCTCTAGCGCCAAATCCAGGCCTTGGACGAGAAGCTCTGGTCTACAACAAGACAAAATAGTACCAGACGTCCCAGAGCGACAGGTGTAGCGCTCAGCACGTTGCCCTCTAGTAGATCTACACCAATGGCGAGCAATCGCTAGTGGAGCACGATTCGCCAATAGGACGCCTCCACATCCTGTCGGCTCAGAAAGGATAAAAAGGTATTGTCCAAGGTCTGTCCCCACGACAACAGGTATAAAAAAATCCTTCTCCCCTAAGAGAAGGGATCGCCTCTTTCACCTTCTTAAGCTAAACCCTAATTATCTCATCCAGATATTGACTAGACCGTCAGAGCTTCATTCGGGGATCCCCCTCGAACAACGACTGACGTCTATTCTTTCTTTGTTGTGATTCTCATGCTTAACCCAAACAAGACATCTAGTAACGACGTTAAGTCCCGGTGACATATCACAACATCTGGCGCCATCCGGACGTGTACTTCATGCTACACAACCTGTAAAACGACACTAGACTTTGGATATGGCAAATGGAGGACTCGTGCCACCGAATGTTGGTGAAATCAGCCCAGTCAGACCCATATTGTCCCTCAACGACACTGGTTCATCTACACCAAAGGGGCAACCATCTACTCAAACACCAGTGACACCTGCATCCAGCTCCGCGACGGAATTCATAGCTAATCTATGGCGCCTGTCGCCCGCTGCAGTAGAGAATTTGTTCACAACGACCACCACAACACCAAAAGGGACACCAACCCATCAATCGCAACCAGCTAACAACCGAACTCAGCCTCCACAATGACAAATGGGGACGAGTACTTAGTCTCCAAGCAACATCTCGCCTTCCCCACAGCAGCTGATGATGGGCTACCAGTTCTCCCTCATGGTGAGCATACCACACATCCCGCTCTTCGCGTTACAGCCGATGTTCAACCCTTACTCCCACCATCTCCAGGGAACATTCCCTCAAGCAACGCAATCGCAACTGCACAATGCCCAAAAAACACCGACTTGGGGGACGAACTCGCGTATGTCGGAGCAACCGGAATCAAACTCACAATCTCATCAGCTCATATACGTAAACGCACCGCAACCACCGTATATTCCACAAATGCCCATGTACAACCAAGGGTATAACTACGAATATGGCCAGGGGTAGAACCAGTGTTCTAAAAGGCGCGCCATGGCGCGCGCCATGGCGTGAGGCGTGGCTTCGCTGTTACGAAAAGCTTCATAACGTTGCTGTTAGGCGTAACGCGTGGCAAGGCGTGATATGGCGCGCCATGGCGCGTTATGGCGTGTTATGGCGCGTGTTTTTTTGTTTAAGACACAGTTTTTTTCTCTTTGTTATGTCTTTTCAAACCGGAGATACAAGTATTGTGGTTTTTGTTAACTTTTTGTTATTAGTTATTGATTTAACACTTCTAAAAAGTAGTTATATTTAATATAAATTTATATTTATGTGGTAATATAATTTTAAATTAATACAAAATCGCCGCCTTACATCACACCTTGAAAAACGCCGTGGCTCGCCATGGCTCGTTAAGCTTGAGGCTTGGCCTTGCCGCCACGCCACGCCTCACGCCATTTAGAACCTTGGGTAGAACGGTCTGTACCATGCCCAACAGCTCATGGCATATGGTGAATTCCTTTTCCCTTAGACGGAAAGCTCAGTGGGAAGTGCCAGCTCGGCATTCTGCCAAGAGCTCCTACAATACGAGATACCACATTCAGCTATGATACCAAACATACGCACAACTAACCCGGATGAACACATCGACACCTACAAGTGGATGATGATATCGCTCACAATGGACAAGAGGTTCGCTTGCACGTATTTCCCTATCACGCGTTGCGTACAGGGAGCATCTCAAGTTTCGAACAATTGTGATACCTCTTTCTCAACAGCTTAATGCAACTTAGAAAGGGGAAGGGGGTGCAAACTCCATAATGGCATGCTGTTAACATATCCCTCTAGGAATACGTCAAAGATGATAGGATGATTATCTAAAGGACGACCTAGATAACGGTCGCTACTAAGCTTAAGTTCTAGGCCTAGGTCCTCGCCCTCGCAGCCTAACACTTAGGCCTTGGCGTCCTGACGCCAAGGTCCAACTCAAAACAATTGGCTTCGATCTATAACAAGCCAAAATAGTACCAACTGTTCCCCAGAGCGCACAAGTGTAGCACTCATAGAACTACTCTTCAGTGGTTCTGCACCAATAGCTGATAACCACTAGTGGTGCACGATCCGCCAATAGGACGTCTCCACGTCCTGACGGTCCAGACAAGACAAAAGGTACTGTCAGGGACATGCTCCCCATAACAATAAGTATAAAAAGAGCCATTATCCTCAAAGAGAAGGGATTAGATCTCTCCCTATCTCCATCTAAACCCTAATTCTCTCATACAACTTCTGACTAGACCGTCAGAGTCTCATTCCAGGACCCCCTACCGGACGACAACTAACGTCGGCTCTTTCTTTGCTATGATTCTTAGGCTTAACTCAGGTGAAACCACCATGATGTGACCTTGGACTCCGTCTGCTCGAACTCCGGAAAGAATATATTCGATTTCCTGAAAGGACACGGTGAAAAGAGGCCGCCAGCCGTTTCCTTACCTGTTGGGTGCTTTAGGATTTTAATGTATATTACTTGGAGAAGATTCCTTACCTGTCGGGTCTTTGAGGGTAGCCTTTTATATTAGGCACTCCTGATCATCCGTACGGGATAGGATCGTCAGAGCCAACAGGATTAGGAGCGTTGATTGGAGGATCGTGCTCCTCTATCTGTCGGAGCACTGTGATTGGTTCTGGAAGTAATGCCTTGAACGTTTGCTTTGTCACTTGACCGTTACATTTTTCCCAAAGCAGAAGATGCCCCAAGTGGGGGTGAGCCTTTCTACGGGAGTTCCCTGCTCTTAGGGGCACTGGCGGGTGCTAAGCTTCGTCGGGTCTGTCCTATCGGGCACGCTATGCCTTGAGGCGTTCTGTCGTGGCCGGGTGCAGTTTCTTTCGTGCCTGCTAAGGCACATTATCAAGTCCCCTAGTCCAGTAGTTGTAGTGTTGCTACAACGGTGTTATGGACTTAACTACTCTATACACATGTCACTTTCTGGTTTATCCTCCATTTCGATTTTAATGGCGATGTGACCACTCATCATGGTTGTCAGTTACATCACCGTGTCAAGGATTTTGAACATCCCGCCTTTCCCTCTCTTTATAAGGACGCTTAGCACCTCCTTTTCACATTATCTCTCATCTCTTTCTTTTCTTCTTCTAGGGTTCTTGTTATCCCTTTTCTCATGGCCGGTCAACCTAGTGCACCCCCTTTTGAGGCCGATTTCAAACTTCTTGGAGATGCGTACGGCCTTTCACCGGCGGATGGTGTTGAGTTCCCGTTTCCTGGTTCCATGATTATGTCCCCCCCCCAGCGGGTAAGGTGGGGGTCTACTTAAAGACTCTTGACGCTAGTTTATGTCTTCCTCTTTCAGACTTTCAAGAGGAAGTTCTGCAGAAAGTCAGGTGCAGTGTTCAGATGCTCACTCCTAATGTCATAAATAAAGTGGTGGCATTTGAGATGATTTATCGTGCTAATGGTTTGCTCCCGGATTATTTCGTTTTCAAGTATTTCTTCATGATGACACACAGTTTATATGACCGAGTCCAATCCAATGTCATTGGCCGCATACCAATAACATCGGACTGGGGGGACTTGATGATATATGGTCCATTAGCATGACCTAGACAGCTCTGGCACGCCAGCCTCGCCTGACGCTCCCTTGCCAGCCTTGTTGGGGACTCCCTTGCTAGCCTTAATGGGGACTCTCCTGTTGGCCCAGCCTGGGGACTCCTTTGCTAGCCTTGCTGGGGACGCTCCTGCTGGCCCGGCCTCGCGCTCCCATGCCAACCTTTCCTAGTGCGTGCTCGCCAGCCTCGCCCGGCGCCTCCGGGCGGCCTCACCCGACTCCTTGCTAGCTAGGCATGAATTGGGCTGGCCCAAGACCTGACCTAATTCCCCTTGACCTAATTTCCCACTATAAATCGGATAGTGCCTCCTCCATGAGGGGGACTCTTTCCCCTTGGCTCAGCCACCACCCTAGACTTACCCTTCGGCTAAGCCGCCACACTATACTCCGGCCGGGTGGCTAAGCCGCCACCTGCTGCTGTCAGCAACCATTAGGGTTGTTCAGCATTTGGATAAAACCGAATTGTCCAATTGGACAATTTGGATTTGACTATTTGGTTCGGATATTTGGATTTTTGGATTGGTTTTCGACAAAGCCGAATTATTATTTTGGATTTTGTATTGGTTATGGTTTATAAAATAAGAACTGAAAAGTCCAAAAAAACCGGATAACAGTTTATTATTTATTTATTTTTAATATATATATCGATAATTATTTATTAATTTTGTAATTTATTTTTTGAAATAGGTTCAAAAACTTTCACCTAATAAACAACATTAATATGCATTTTCTCTTATAAGTTTTTTATCTATAAAATATTAAAATATAATATACCTTCTTAATAATTGTTTATAAATTTCAAATCGTAACTAAATAATTTTTTTTTGCTTCATGTGTAAAATTCGGTAATATTATAATTATATGTCAGTTTAAAATGTTTTAGTTTTTAAAAACAGAATTCTAAAACCGATCTAACTGAATTGTAATTGAATCGGATCATATTTGAATTTAGTTTGGACTATTTGGATTCATATTTTGAAAACTGAAATCAAATTAGATTCACTTGATTGGATTGGATCAAACCGATCCATCCAAACGAACACCCCTAGCCACCATACACCACCACCAGCACCAAGATGGTTCTCTCTAGCTAAGGAGAACCATCTCAGATCTATCAGTTGATCTAACTTGATCGTCGGGCGCACAGTCCTTGTGGCGGCTCTAACGCATCTCTATGTTGTGACCTCGCAGATCTGTCTCCGGCGTAGAAGCACATCCTCAGATCAGGTGGTCGGAACCGTTGTCACATCACTTCAGCTTCTGTTGTACCGGCGATAAGTGTACTTTTTCTGTTCGACGTGGAGGACATACCTTGGTCCATGACAAGAGAACTCCCAAGAATTGGCAAGACAAATGGTTGTGGGTCAACCAAGGTTTGGTGGGTACTGGTCAGTATCGGGCAAATACCCTTGCTGACGTCACTCCTAAGATATTTCCTCATAATCAGGTCGTCATTGATCTTTTGAAAGGTATCCAGGTTGCCCCTAAGGAGTACTCTGAAGTGTTGCTTACTGGCGTGGGGATGAGCCCCTCCTGGAGACGACGGGGGAAAATGCCGATCTTTTTCACTATCGTTGATGGTAAGTGCTTCCTTTTCCTTCTTTACCTCTTTTTTACGAAGGAAAGTAGCAGATTAGTTTTGTACTTGATTACATGCTTTCCTGGTCTGTTGGTGTCTGTGCAAGCTTCGAGCCCTTGTTGTCTATGGATGAGGCGTTGCGGAAGCTCTACCGCGGAAAGCTGGAGCATTGGGAGACTGATTTGGTCGATAATCTCCTTCCTCCCCATCGTATCGACCAGCTTGCTCTAACCACTGTTACTCCTGTCCCACCTATAGTATAAGGGACATTGACGTCGGCCGAGGAGCCTCCTTTGACCGCCCACCCCATCTCAACTTTCACCCCTCCTACTGGTGCTTACTCCAGCCCCACGGAGGTGGTCGAGGATAGCAAATATGGCATAATCTCAGACGTCCGTCGAGTGCAGGCCAAAAGTTAACCCTTTCACCATGGGGGAGGCTATTACTGGTGCGCTTAATATTGGTAAGTGAGTTCAGTCGAGGCATAGCTTTACTCGCATCCTGAATACGATATCTTCAACACCGGAAGCGATTGTTGTGATTCCCGATGATGATACTCAATAGTCTGAGGGGATTCAGGGGGCGACTAAGCAGCCTCGAAATTCCAATCCAGCCTGTTCTTCAAACTTCTTCTTGTCTTTCTCCTCCTAGGGGTTCTGGGGATACTGAGCAACACCAGGCCCCTCTCCGCGAAGGGGTCTCTGGGGATTTTCCTGGGTCTTGCGTGTTTGTTCCTGCTTGGAATCTTGGCAATTATTCTCGTTTGTCTGTACGTGCGAACCCAGTGGAGTTCGCCCAGCTTTGTCTCTTATATGGAAGCCATGGGCAGTCCTATCCTGTCCCACAACATGTCCTATGTTGTTGCACAAGCTATGTTTTATCTCGTTACAGGTGCCCGTCAGATTCAGTTGCTTAACGAAATGGTGGTAACTCACTCGGGCTGCAGCGCCCGGGAGGGTGGTCTGAGGCATCGAATTTTTGAGCTTAAGAGTGATGTCCGAGGTCTAGAACAGAAGTGTATGTTGCTTGCTTCTGAGAAGACTGTTTTAGAAGAAATTCAAGTTGCCCTGGAAAGAAAAGTGGATTCCCTAACCCAGGTAAATGAGGGATTGGTGATCCAGAATGAAAGTCTTGAGCGTGACGTTGTTGATCGTGATAAGTTGGTTGCCACTGTTCAGGCGGACGCCGAGACTGCTCGGCACGATCGGGATTGGTTGTTACGTGTAGGCGTTGTCTGTATCTGGGACAAGTCGATCGAGCATCCTGAATTCACCGGTGTCATGAGTCTCATTCGCCACGTGACTTTTGTTGTTGGAGAGGAGTCCGATCATAGCAACTTGACGGCTGAATTGGATTCTGGTTCTTACGATTTGAATACTAGTAGCTCCCGAACGGGCCATGTTTTAAGTGTGAATGATGCCTTTATTGCTTTTTCAAGCATGGATCATGCGTCTCTGCTGGGTTTGGGAGACTTGGACATGCAGGGCTTTCAAGAACTTTGTGCCTTTGACGATGCTGAGGAGACCCTTGAGGGTATGTTGATTGATGGTGGTGATGGCGAAGGCGATGGTGGTAATAGCAGGTCTAATGTTGGTGATAGAGGTGGTGGTAACAGCGAGGACGTGGGTGGCAGTGCCAATGCCGATGTTGGTGATCTGGTGTTGGGGGATGGTGCTAATGGTATTGATCTTGTTGTTTCTTGAGGTACTTTGTACCATGTGCTGCCCCTCTAGGGTGTGAAAAGAAATCTTTGAACCTCTGTAACTCTTTGTTTTGTTTTTGAATAGTTTTTTGTTAATGTCGGCCTCTTAGGCCTTGCTTTTGTAATGAACCTTTATCTTGTAATATGAATGGCTTCTTATGTATTTTGATTTCTGCTTGGTTTGTTTGATATTGTGGGTGTTCCATGCATGTTATTTCAATTATGGCGTTGAGCCGTGTGGATACGCTTGTCAATTCAATTATATAAACATATCGAGTATCTAAACTCTTGTGGCATGTTCTGAACCTTGCAAATACACTGAGTATTTGAATTTAATATGCTGAGTATTGCAAATATAAAACTTGTCCTAATGCACTGAGTATTTGGGCTTAATACGTTAAGTACTATGAAAGGAAAACTTGCTTTCAATACACTAAATATTTTGAAGTTAATACACTAAGTATTATAAATAGAAAACTTGCACCCAATAGTGAGTATTTTGGAGTTAATACACTAAGTATTATAAATAGGACTCTTGTTCTTAATACAATGAGTATTTTGAAGTAGGGGAGAGATGTTGCTCGACCCCACACAACATTAACTTGTTATAAGTAAGAGATAAAGTTGCTTACCAAAGCGCCATGATTCTTTGGCATCGCTCGTCTTCTTTAAGCGATCAACCTGGGAGGTGTACTAAAAGTAGAAGTTCTTTAGATTTCTCGCATTCCATGTCCTTGGAATTTGTCTTCCCTCCATCGTTTCTAACGCGTATGCACCGTTGCGGCTGGCTTCGACGATCCTATATGGTCCTTCCCAACCAACACCCAGCTTGCCCTGTGGTTGGGCCCGACTTACTTCGTTGCACTTAGCATATAGTCTCCCACTTTGAAAGCTTTCTCCTTAACCCTCTGGTTATAGTACTTTTCAACAGTGTGTTTGTAAGCAGCATGTCAGACGCTTGATTGTTCACGTCGTTCCTCGAGAAGGTCCAAACTCATCCTCAAGTTTTGGGAGTTGGTTTCTTCTTAAGAGTGGGTAGCTCTTCACGATCCCACTGTTAGCTTTACCAGCTGCTTTGCCTCTGTGCCATATGTCAGGCTAAATGAAGTTTCTTGCGTGCCCACTCTTGGCGTTGTCCTGTATGACTAAAGTATGGTTGGTAGTTCTTCGGCCCAATTGCCCTTAGCTTTCCCAAGGAGCTTCTTGATCCCATTTATGATTGTTCTGTTGGACACTTTTGTCTGGCCTTTCGCCTGGGGTGTGCTACCGACATAAACCTCTGCGTGATTCCCTTGTCACTGCACCAATCTCTAAACGGGTTCTCGACGAACTGCAGCCCTTTATCCCTGATGACTATCTTGGGAGTTCCCAATCTGGTCATAATACTTTTCTGCATGAATTTGATACCTGCCTCCCCGATATGCATGCCAGCGGTTCAGCCTCTATCCATTTTGTGAAGTAATCTACTGCAACTATTTGGTATTTTACCTTGCCCGGGGCCTCTAGGAATGGCCCCATGATGTCTATCTCCCATTGGTAAAATGGTCATGGACTGGAGATGTTTGTCATGGGGGTTGAGGGGTTTCCCTGTGTCACACCCCCAAACCGAGATGGCAGAAATATTCGACGGTGGAGGACATCATGTACAGTATCATAACACTGCACAATAGTAAAACAAGGAACAACATCCATTGCATTAATAATATAGTTAATACATGTGTGCTCTTTGCATAGTTGTATGACACCAAAATGTATAGCAAAATAAAAGACGAGTCTTGAACATGCTCCGTCTTCTCAAAACATGTACTAGTGTACCTGTCTACTGGTTCCCTGAGAATACAAGTTATTTGAAAAGAGAGTATCAACATTTAAGTTGATGAGTTCATAAGTATTTAGTGTTTTAATTTTTGTACTTGTTCCATGATTGTATTAGTGCGTTCTCCAGAAAATCCCATATTTTCTATAGTAAATGAAATGTAGTCTTCAACCCTAAGACCCAAGTGTATGTTTTGTTCTCTGTAATAGTGTAAATGTATGTTTATACTCTGAAATAGTATAATGTATGTCTGTACTCTGAAGTAGTATAATGTATGTTTGTACTCTGAAATAGTAGACTATCTTTACTAGAAAAATAGTATGCTTGTCCTTGTATGAACCTTTCAGTAGGCATATAATGGAAAATAATGATTTACAGTAGTATTGTTTAAAATAACACCACTGAAGTAAGCTTGTTTTGTAATCACCAATCAAATGAAGTTATTTGAATATATATTACTCGTAAATAGGTCGGGATTTTCTCCATGTGAGTTCTTATAACAATACTAACCCTGTCTGCTTGATAACAACGTTTTTCAGGCGTCAAAACTGTTAACGACATTTGTCACCTCAGGCATGCCGAACTGACTGTAGCTAACAGTTTGGATGTGGGATTGTCGGTCCCAAAATAGATCTATACACAATTGTCATCGCTCTCCCTACAAGAGACTCTGGTTATAAACTCAGTACTTTTACCCATACTTAGATAAGTACATAAAAATTACTCACATATTGCTTCAACGTATTACGAGTAATAACTGAGAATCCTTTTTGTTTATAACATAACTTTTTAATGAAAAGTAATAGTATGTATATATTGATTAATGTAATGTTTCTCTGATCTAGAAAATAGTATAAATTGATTCTCTAAACTATACCCATTATAGTTTACTAGTGTGTTTGTTTGAACGGTAAATGATTTGGAGAAAAGACCCATTTGCTCAGCATATACAAATGAGTTAAGTATGTTTTTGAAATGAGTTTTAATACTCATGTATATATTTAGCATGTATAATTAGGATTTAGCCGACAGTCGGACAAGTGATCATACCCTAAGCCCACAACCAAACAAGGAACAGGAGTTACAATATTAGCAATAGTCCTAAGTCTGTTAAAGCCTATTTATACATAAATATACAAATGAATATGATTTTGATATAAATGGAAATCTAAAATAGTTTAAAAAGAGTTTGAATATGATTTTAACAATATTTATAATCATAAGAATTCTTTTGTTTGTTTGCTTTCACATGTAAGTGTTAACACAATTATATTGTGTTTTGCTTGTATTCTCCTCCTGAAAACATTGAAAAGAAAAGGTAAATTGTAGGGGTATGAACTCATCTTATGTGAGTGATTCGATTGAAGGTTCGATATAGGATGCTTTTCCACAAGTTAGATCTTCTGACAAAAACGAGTCCTAAAAGCATTTCACGTAATATATATATATATATATATATATATATATATATATATATATATATATATATATATATACAATTAGTGAATATAATGACAAGTATGTTAAGGAAATAGCCTGATTTGTAAGTTTCACTTACAAAATAAGAGTGTTAGAAGCTATTTTGAAGGCTGTTGAGAGTTTTCGGTCAACCTTGGGTTTTCGGCCACATGAAGATTCAAGTGGTGTGATCTTGGTGTTCCTGGTGAAACCAAGAAGGCGTGTGCGTTTTCGGCTAAAGATCACGAAAAAGGAAGGTGATTGCTTGATGAAATGAAGAACACTTGGTGTTCTTAGCAAGATCCTAAGGAGATTCAAAGGATTTTCAAACGATAGTTGAGAGAAAAAAAGGGTTCTCGGTTTGATGATCTTGAGAGAAAAGGCGTGTTTTCGGCCAAAGGAGGTAAGAATGAGGAAGTGTTTTCCGTTTGGCCTCCTTATAGGGTCAAAACTGATGTGATATGTTCATTGAAAGGTGTGAAATCGTGTTGGAATGTGTGCCAAGGATAGAATTTGGCCTGATTTCGGTCCTTAGCCAATCTGAGAACGAGAATAGTTTGTTGTTGAGGGTTCTCGGCTGAAAATGGTTTGCGTTCTCGACCGTTTTCGGCCCGAGGCGAGTTTTTTATCCGGAGTCTTTGAAGCCATGCGTGGGTTTGCGGTCCTAGCAAGTCTTCTCGGATTTATGCAGTTTGCTTCCAATTTTCGTAACACTTCTAATAAAAGGTTTAAACGCATAGAGATTTTTAATTCTAAACTTAATAAGATAGATCAAAACAATAAGTTTGACCTTAGATGACCCAAGTTTGACTTTGGTTGAATTTTACAATATCGAAAAAAACGAAGGGCATACGTGACTTCCTCCCCCTTTGGGTTGGTTAGGATTAGGCCCGCTCCTGAGCCTTCCCTGTTGGACGCACCTTCCATGTATAGAGTCCATCTCCGGTTGTCCTTTGGCGGTTCTCCTGCTATCGGTTTTCCTTCCTGATTCGTGTCTTCCCTTCCCCCGGGGATTTCAAGCAGGAAATCCGCAAGTGCCTGCCCTTTGATACTCGTTCGTTGACGATATTTGATGTTGTGCCGCCCAACTCGATTGCCCCCTTTGCGAGTCGTCCAGATGTTTCTGGTTTGAGCAGTATTTTCTTGATTGGAAAGTTTGTTCGCACTTCTATCTGGTGCGCTTCAAAGTAGAGCCTCAGGCGTCACACAAAATAAATAAGTGTGAGCACTATTTTGTCATGAGTGGGATAATTGAGTTCAGGGCCTTGCAATGTCTGGCTAACAAAGTAGACTGGTGCCTGCCTTCTTTCCCTTTCTACAACCAAGACCAAGGAGATGGTTTCTGCTGAGACTGAGAGGTACATTTGCAATGTCTCGCCTGGGATAGAACTGGCTAGCGTGGGCAACTTGTGCAAGACTTCTTTAATTTGTTGTAGTGCTGCCTCCGTTGTTGCTGTCTATTGGAAGTTGTTTTTCTCGATAAAATCCTTGAGCGTATGGAAGAGAGGCATAGCCTTCTCAACCTATTTGGATATGAAACATCTTAGGGTTTTCGATTTTCCGTTCAGGCCTTGGGCGTCTCTGAGGGTCCTTGGTGGCGGGGCCTCCATGAACTCGTCGACCTTGACTGGGTTGGGTTGTATTCCTTGCCTAGTGACATAATATCCCAAGAACTGCCCTTCTTCTACTCCAAAGGTGTACTTTCTTGGGTTTAGCTTCAACATGACTTTCTCTAATGTCTGCAAGGTTTCCTCCACGTCGTCTAGTAACTTTCCTTCATCTGGGATTTTGATGACCATGTCGTCAACGTATACTTCGATATTCCTTCCGATCTATTTAGCAAATACGGAGTCGACTAGTTGTTGGTATGTTGCTCCTGTATTCTTTAATCCGAATGGCATCTTTGTATAGTTGAAAGCTATGTGGTCTATATAGAAGGCTGTATTCTCTTCATCTTCCTTGCTCATCAAGATCTGATGATACCCCTTGTATGCATTCAAGAAAAATTTTAACTTGAACCCTTGCAATGATTCTACCTTCTGATCGATCTTTGGCAGAGGATAATAATATATGGGGCACGCCTTATTCAGATCAGAATAGTCGACGCACATGCGCCACGAGTCATCGTGCTTCTTTACCATAACAGGGTTGGCGATCCAAGTTGGGAAGATCGTTTCCCTTAATATTCCTGCCTTTTTTAGCTTGGCTACCTCGGCATTAATTGCTCTGTTGCGGTCTCCCCATTAAACCTTTTTCTTCCGCTTGACTTCCTTTGTGTCTGGTTTGATCATAAGCATGACTTCCATGTCTACCCCTATCACATCGGTGGAGGTCCAAGCGAATACATGTTTGTATTGTTTTAAGGGGTTGGTCAGCGCTCGCCTAGTGGGTTCAGGGAGGTTGCTGCCAATGCTGACCGGCTGGTCTGGGTATTCTTCTTGGATGATTTCTTTTCCGTTTGTTAACTCAACACGTGCCTTCTTGCTTTCCTGTGCTATCTCTGTCGGCCGCATGACCTCAAAGCATTGCAATTCCTTTGGTGGGGTCGCGAGGATTGTGCCCGACCCCTTGGTGGTGCTAAACTTTACGATCCCGTTCATTGCTGACGGAATCGCTCCAAGCTTGAGTAGAGTTGTCCTCACCAGATTGATGTTATGCTTTGCTGGGTGTCGTATTACGACGAAGTCGATTAGAGTTGTCTTCCTTCGCTGCTTGTCATGGCTGGTCAACGTGAGAGGCAGGTGAATCACGCTTATGGGCCATAAGCTATGCCATGTAAAACCTACGAGCCTCCCTGTGGTGGGCTTGAGATTCTCCTTCCATCTGTCGGTGAGGAGGAGAAATCAATGTTCGTAGACGATGTCCGTCGAGCTGCCCATGTCGATGTACACCCTATGGATTGTTACATTCTTAATGGACCCTTGGATTATGAGTGGGTTTTCTCCCCACCATCCTTTGGGTCGAGGGTCTCTCTTTAAAAATGTGAGCCCTTTCATTGTCGTGGTGAGGCTTATCAGGTCGTCATGTTCGTCTTGTCGCTCCCGCTTAGTTCGTACCATGAGGATTTCCCTGGGTTGGCCATGCTCTTTTGTTGCATCCTTGGAATTTTTAGCGTCAAATTTGGCGCGGAGTCACCGCGCCACCTTGATGTGGTTTCCCTTTAACTGATTTTCCTCCATTTCTCTCTTCAACATTGAACAGTTGGTAGTGTCATGTGTTTTGCTCTTATGGTATTTGTAGAATCATCCCTTCGTTACTTTTTATGGCTACTTGTCTGCAACCACATAGATTTCTGGCCGTCGGCCCCACCTGTCATCCCTGGTGATTGGCCTGAAATGCCCGTGCAGGCGTTTTCCTCGCCCGAAGTACATGTTCCCGCCTTATGCCACTGCATGAGGCAGACTGTGGCGCTTTGTCGTGGAGGTGGTCATGGCATTCAGGTATGCCTGTTTCGTCGCTTCCCCTTCCTCTTGCCTCAGGTATCGGTCTACCTTTTCTTTCAGTGTAGCCTGTGTCTGCGTTCTTTTGCCCATAAGTTTTTGGGATAGAGGGCCTGGTAGGAGTCCCCATGTGAAGGCTCCTGCTATTAAACCTTCGTTGTGTCCTGGGACATCCAACGTGGCGTTCGTGAACCTTGTGAAGTATTCTATTACCGTTTCCCCTTCCTTTTGTTTGCAGTCGATAATGGAGTATGAGTCGCCTTTGTACTTTCATACCTGCATGAATTTTGTAAGGAATAGGTATTTCAGTTTCCCAAAGTTGTATATGCTTCCTGGACGGAGCGTTTTGAACCATGTTCCAACGTTGTCGTCTAGAGGTGTCATGAAGTATGTGCATCAAAATCATTTGTCCAGCTTGAGTGACGTCATCGTCCACTCGTATGTAATGATGTGGCTGTCCGGATCTGTGGGCTCCTACCGTAGCTTTTCTGTCGGTCTCTAGAGGCTTTCAATCATTCACGAATCTGAACGATCTTCTCCTTCGTTTCCCGTATGATCTTCGGACTTGTGAGAGTGCTTTTAGGAACTTGTCCTTTAGCTAACTTTGTTTCACCCACCTCACCCCAGCACAGAGGGGATCTGCACTTTTGGCCATAGAGGGCTTCAAATGGAGCAGCCTTTATGCTTGATATGGGCATATTTAGTTATAAAATTCATGCATTATCTTAATAATTTATGTTGATTTTATCTCATTTAATGAACCAAAGGTGCTTAATTAGCTTAAATATTTCATTTTCAGCAACAAAGACATGCTCGAAAGGAAAATGAAGTGGAATTGGTGATTGGAGGCTTGGATCTTGGATTTTGAAGAAAGAAGGATGTTGCTGGACAGCTTGACCCCTCGTCAGTTTTTTGGCCATATCTCATGAACCGTAACTCCGATTTATGAGATTCAAAATGTTCTGAAAACTAGACACAATTTCGGACAACTTTTGTGTTTTGATAAAATGCTGATTCCAAACGGACTCAGCGAGTAGGCCATCAACTCGGCGAGTTGGTCAGAAGTTTCGCGATTCTTGACTTCGCCTTGTCGTACACGGGATTTTAAGTGATGGACTCGGAGAGTAGGTCACTGGACTCGCCGAGTAGCCCCTGTTTTCATAATACACACACACACACACACACATATATATATATATATATATATATATATATATATATATATATATATATATATATAAACGCTTCTCATTCGAACGCTAACAAATGGGGGAGGTTTAGGACGATTTTGGAGGCCAGAAGGGTTCTTAGAAGCTGTGGTTTTCGAGATTTCAACTTAGATATCAATTTGGAAGAATATCAAAGGAAATAACACACTACTTTTATCTTAATATATTGCATAAACCATGTTTCAATCATTAGATTATGTTTTTAGTTTGTTATTTGCTGTAGATATGAGCTAAAAACTCATAACTTCTGTTTAGGATAGATGATTTTGTGATTATGGTTTGATTTATGGTAGGATTGATTTAATATTTGTGAGTTTGTTGATTTTAGCTTGTTAAAGAACCTTATGTGTGAATGATAACTATTTTTTTGTTAATAGGAAGATAATTGAGCTGCATGAACATCTCTTAGTTGTTAACCTCATATGTTATGTGAACACTTTATCATATGTCTAGGATTAATGAACATGAAACTAGAATTAATAAGAAAATTGAGTAAATTCATGTGTGAGCTTGTGTGATGACCATCAACAAGAAGTTGATTAAAGGACCAAATTAGTTAACTATTGCAAGTCTAAATTAACCCGAATAAATAACCTAGTGAATTTAATTAAATTAGACAACTGGCCACTGTTTAAGTTAGTTTATTTGCTAAGGATTAGCGTAGTGAATGCGAATCTAATCACTTGAATCGGTAACTAACAAAAGAGTTAATCCATTGCACCATTACCTTGAAATCAACCATAGGATCAATTGAGTTGAACTAACCAGAAGTTCCTTCCCATTATTGAATCTAGTTAATTCTTTGTTTTTCTAAGTTTTAAATTAAGTAATAATTAGTAAGTTTCTAGTCTTGTAAAACTAGAGAAAACCCCCTACTTATTAATTAATTTAGATAGAATTAGTTTTTAGTTTTAATTTACCGTTCCCTGAATTCGATACCCTACTTATTTAACTATACCACAATTGATAGGTCCACTGCCTTTGTGTGTTTATTTTATAATTAAAAGTAGGTTTAAAACTAAGTGAGTTTGTACACATCAATGCTCGTGTGGTAACTGTTATTGTAAGAGAACTCGACAAGGGGTAAATGAGTATCCCATACCTTTCCAAAGTCTATCACACAGGCTCGCAACATATCTTCCAAAGTTTGAATAGTTCTCTCACTTTGTCCGTCGGTTTGCGGATGGTAGGCTGTACTCATGTCCAACCTAGTTCCTAGGGAACCATGTAGCGACTTCCAGAACCTTGAAATGAATCTACTATCTCTATCAGAGATAATGGATCTAGGAACACCATGCAGTCGTACTATCTCCCTAATGTAGGTTCTCGTTAGTTTCTCCATTTTGTCAGTTTCTTTGATAGGCAGGAAGTGTGCGGACTTTGTTAACCTGTCTACGATCAACCATATGGTATCGAGACCACCCATTGTCTTAGACAACTTGGTTATGAAGTCCATTGTGATCCGCTCCCACTTCCATTCCGGTATCTCCGGTTATTGTAGTAAACCTAAGGGTTTCTGGTATTCGACCTTAACCTTGGCGCAAGTAAGACACTTACTCACGAAGGTAGCAATTTATGCTTTCATGTTAGGCCACCAGTATAGCTTTTTGAGATCTATATACATCTTATCTAAACCTGGGTGGATGGAATATTGATTGTTGTGTGCTTTGGTCATGACCAAGTCTCTGAAACCACCATGCCTCAGTGTCCAGATCCAATCCATGAGATATGAGGCTCCACCGCACTTGACTTCTAGGTTCTTATCCATCCCTCTCAGGGATTCACCTGCCACATTTTCAAGTTTCAAGGCTTCAAGTTGAGCCTCTTTAATTTGCATGGACAAGTGTGAATGGATAGTCATAGTCAAGGATTTGACTCTACGACCAGAGTATTCTTTACGACTTAGGGCGTCAGCTACTACGTTGGATTTATCGAGTTGATAACGAATTTTGCATTCGTAGTCATTTAGTAGCTCGACCCGTCGTCGTTGTCTCATATTGAGCACCTTCTGGTCGAATATATGTTAAAGGCTCTTGTGGTCTGTAAAGATAGTGCTTTTTGTACCATACATGTAGTTTCTCCCGATCTTCATAGCAAATACTACTGCTCCTAACTCAAGATCATGTGTGGTGTAGTTGACTTCGTGTGTCTTTAGCTGTCTTGAGGAATAGGCGATTACCTTTCATCGTTGCATAAGAACACAACCAAGCCCTTCGTTGGATGCATCACAATAAACCACGAAGTCTTCTATCCCTTCTGGGAGGGATGGTATCGGTGCACTGCATAAAGCTCGTTTCAGTGTTTGGAACGCCTTCTCCTATTTCTCTTCCCAGTTAAAGGCCACACCTTTCTGGGTCTCATTACGATATTTCACACAACCAATGTGATTCTCTCTGATAGTTCATGATTTTCCTTCGTTGGTTCAATTCCAGAACCAATGCTACGAAATGTCCCCGTAAACAGTCAAGTTATTGTTGAGTATCGTCGACTACTAGCTTCAGGTGTTCATCCTCTCACTGCTGCAATCCAACAAATTTTGGAAGAGGCTGAAAAGCCTAAGAAAGGGGTCAAGCAAAAGACGAAGGTTGGCCCCTCCGAACCTGCTTAGACTCTGATAAAGAAAAAGAAAGTCGTTCACAAACCACAAACTCCTTCACCAAGAGATGAGGAGGATTCGCAGTCCAACACCATCTCGGATATTCGCAGTCAAGAACGAGTCCAGCATGAACATGACGATACTGCAGCGACTTCGCAACCTATCTTCTCGTAGCCCATTCCTACTCAAACCAATCATGAGGTATCATTCTCTATTCCAACTTTCGAGACAATTACAGATGATTTCTTTCAAGATTTTACTCCACCATCACCCACTACTACAACACCGATCTCGGTTGCTCCCTGCCCAAATGTTTCGGTGGGTGTTTCACAACCTCAAGCTTTGGTTTTGTTATCTACTCCGCTCTTCACAGACTCTACAGCAACCACAACAACAACCACAAGTTCACCACTAGTCACTACAATGTATCTGATACGGGGGTAAGGGCTTCTGGTATTTTTGTTGGTACATTGTCCGCTCCAATCTCACCACATCGTCAAGATGATCCAGATACTGTCTTTGGTGATGATCGGGATGCTTTTGAGGATTTTCATTATAGTCCTTTCAATATTCAACCAAAGAGTGACCAAGATGATGCTCCCATGAATCGCAAAGCAGTTCAAGGAACTGAATTCCAATCTGGATCCTTTAAGTGAGTCCTCTAAGGATTCTTCTCGTAATGAATACTCCCAGGCCTCTGTCAAATCCTTTCTGGAAACTCTTACAAAGGAGCAAGCTTCCAACCTTTCTCTCACTAGCAAATTCGTTTCCGATTTTGCCCAGACTTGCAAGGAAACGACCGAAAAAGTCGCAAAACTAATTTCTGATGCTCAAGCCTTTATGGGTACTTTCCATACATCCTTTGAATCAAACACTACGAAAGCGAATCAGGGGATTTACAGTCTTGGAACTTCTCGTCACACTAAAAAGGATGCTCTTGAGAAGGTTCGCACAAGCATTCAATCGGATAATGCAGAATTTCAAACTTCAATCTCTTCCACAATCGATAAACTTCAGGTTGATTTAGCTCATGAAAACAAGATAATGGATGAACTTGTTGTTAAAACTGAGCGTGTAAAGGTTCTTTCAGTCAAGTTAAAAAATGCCAATAACCAAATTGCTGATCTAAAGTCTGTAGTTCTGTTGCTGATGTGAATGTTGATTATATAATCTGATCGAGACTCGCAACTCTCTCTTCACTGTTTTAGTTCGTCAACATATCGCACAGAAATTACAGCCTATCTTCTCCATGTTAGACATGATTCAGGGTGTTTCGGAATCTTCTATTCCAAAAAAAAGGGGAGAACCAACGAAAGAGGCAAATAAAATGGAAACCGAAGCGTCAAGAAACCAGCTAGTGGTGGTGATGATAAAGATCAAAAGCCTAAGATAATTGAACTGAAGGTTAATACAGCTTCGAGTTTGAGATGCAAAGAAAAACTTGTGAATAATGATGAAGAGGAAGAAGAGGATGAAAATGTGAAGCTGAAGCGTAAATCTCGCGATGTTGAGATTGATAATAATTTGTGAATCGCTAGGGAGGCAGAAGAACGAGAGAAAGCTATTCGTGAAGTAGAGGAAAAATTGAAAGCTCAGAAAACTATCTTTCCTCTATGGACACTTGAGAGAATTATTAATGAAGCCATCAACAATCTGAACTTTTACTGGCTAGAGCCTATTGAGTCATTCGACATGGAGAATTCCTCTGATTTACAGCTTGATATGCCTATTACTCCGAAGGCTTTTTTGTTTCGTAGCTTTGACAAAATTGCGAACATTTATCCAGCTGACAAAGCTGTTGATCAGGCGCTCTGTTCATTTTATATAAAGCACATGAGGCCACAATATGAAATGTGGAGCTCAAAGAATATCACAGTTGTTAAGGTGTTCGGATCAATTGAAACTAAGAGCTTCATAAATGCTCGTTTCAATGGGGTTTTGAGTCAACTCACGAATTTACTTTCGTAGATCTGCCCTGCCTCAACCCATTCGATTGGATTTCTCTGTTACTTCTATTGATGAAGGATCAACATAAATTCGAGCCTATCATTGCACATCTGAAACGAATGTTGGTCTGTTACATCCAAGAGGTTGCAAAGATGGATGTGGAGATTGCCACTGTTCTACATAAGAAGCCCACAGTTCTCCCCAAGTAGTCTCTGAAGGATCTTGATACAATGAAGTTGGGAAGAATATGAAAGAAGGATTGGAGTGTCACTTTTCAAATAAGAGAAAAGTCGGATGTGAACTTTCATAGAGCCTGCTTCTATTTGCCAGACAAGCATCGATACTCATCCTCCTATCTCGAATACATCCTGGATTTCGTAAGTCGGAATAAAGAGAACAGTGTTGTAGAAAATAAGTGTTTTTCGTACATGATCAATTGGTATATCCCGGTACGCAAGTCTTTGCTGGGTATTATGCCGAAGTTGTTTAAACTTCTAAAGCGACAACAACAATGAAACATCTGCCATCTTTATTGACACAAAGGGGGAGATTGTTGGGATTATTTTGTGTTGTGTCAATAATTGTATTGTATTGTTTTATTTAATCTTATGTAATGGACATGTCCACCCGATATTAATGTGCTAAGGTTAGAGTATAAAGAGTGCATGTATGCATTGTGTTCTGTCGATGATCTTGTAACCCTACTCTGCCTTTACAGTAGCAGTTCTTAATCGAGCTCTTCTAAGGCAGTGCTTTTTAATCATTCAGCACAACTTTGATCTCCATTCTTGTGTTTGATTTCCCTGCCTGTTTTGAATCTATTGATCTTATAATTTTAATCTCATTAAACAGAATAATGGGTAAAAACATACCAGTCACAACATCTAGAGCTGCTCTGGCCTCCTCGACAGTAAGATGGAAAGCGTGACCTCAAGCCCTTGGGGGCTCCACCCTACCCTGACGCCCATCAGTGATCCTCAAAGTAGTCAGCACTGGAGCCCGCACCGGCCTCGCAGCAAGCGAGAGACATTTGGCCTTCACATGGCCAACCTGGTCGCAATGATAACACATCCTGGAACTAGGTGTTGGGGCCTACTGGCGTAAATCCCTCGCCATATGGCCCTGCCGGCCATAATTGTGGCACCCAGAAGATGATCGGAAAGCACCCTCCTGCATCTTGTTGCACTTCCCACAAGTGCGGCCCTTCTGCCCCCCAGATCTGACATCGGCGATCTTAAACCGATTTGGCGCACGCCGCAAGTGTGTCAGGGCCAACCTATGCTCCCTCGTCTGCAAATCAATCTCAATCTCATGCCTCTTGGCGACCTCCTGCATCTCTAACAAGGTACCATAGTGCTGGGTGGAAACAAACTATCTAATCTCAGTCTTGAGCATGCTCGAGTAATGGGTCATCTGAGCTTGCTCAAATGCAGCAAACTCAGGACAAAACATATCCCTTTCCATGAACATCTTAGTGATCTCCGTCACCGTCTCAGAACCCTACCTCAAATCCAGGTACTCGTGGGCCAACCTCTCACTCTCCACCAGCAGCACATATCGGGAGCGGAACATCTCATAGAACTGCTCCCAAGACACAACAGCTCTCTGCTCAGCAAAATATGAACTAGTAGAAAGCCTCCACTAATCCTTTGCTCCGCTCCTCAGGAGGTTCAAAGCGCACCTGACCTTCTGTTCAGCTGGACAAGAACAAGTGAAGAAACACCCCTCCACATCAGATAGCCACCTCATGGTGATGATCGGGTCCTGCACCTCATCGAAAGTCGGGGGCTTCGTATTGTCGAAGTCCCGATACTGAAAAATCCGACCTGATCCAACCCCTGATGCCGCAACGGCTGCAGCGGCTGCAGTCTCAGACAAAGCAACATAGTGCTCATCAAAGTACTCAATCATGGGGGTCTTGATAGACCCACATATCTATGGAAATTAAGCTCGGAAATGAGCTACAACCTCCTCCTGTAGGATCTCCCTGATCCTGTCATCCAACGCAGCTGACTCGCCCTAACGGCCACCTCCGAATCCCGAACTAGACCATACTAAAAATAAACCAGGTGGATATCAGATAACACGCATATCATATCAGGGGAACCAACTCTCAACAAAGCCCTAGGGGTTGCGACTTCCTTTTTACGCGTATGGGTCCAGTGTTTTCAGTAGTACAAACCCATACTACCTTCCACACCTACCCATATTTGTCTCAGAGGATCATCACAACACCCTAACAATACTCACTAGCATAAACAAACACTCAAGCCCCACTCCCTAGAGGAAAGGCTAAACATCTCACAACTGGCCGGCTCACCCCACACAACTCATCCATGAAACTTCCACCAACCCTGCAGCCTTTGTGTACGCTAGCCATACATAACACTGGACCCTATAGACAATCGAATATATGATCCTACCTTAAGCCCTTCATCAAACAAGAACAGGAAATAAGGCTAGACCAAAAATTCTCAGGCTATAAAATCTTAGTTATGCATGACTATGATGCATATACTAAGCAACTACAGTAATGATGTCAATTTTATTAGAGAAGAACCCTAGGCTATCAGGCATCATATAATCAGGCCATTCTATCATGAAAAACAAATCTTGAAGATCCCTGACCTATCACTAGCATGTTGTTCTAACACATCACAGTTTCGAATAACAGTATGGTATTTTAGGGTCTACTTACTGGCTCCGGCTGATCGTAGACATCGCATCCTCCTTGATTATTTTGAAAACCATTTGAAAAAAATCATTTAGAATATTTTTCCTTAGTTTCAGACTGGATTCACACGAGTGTTCCTCCAATTCACTCAAACCAAGGCTCTGATACCAACTTGTAACATCCGTAAAATTCATGAAAAAATTAAACTTTTAAAACAACCCAAAAATCATCATTGTTTACAAATAGTTTTAAAAACAGGTTCAATATCAGAGTATTCCCAAAATCATGAAACAAAAATGAGGAGGTGCATGATCATGCCTTCGCCTTCCCACGATCCTCTGAGGTACCTGAAACATAATCCAAAAATGTAAGACCAAAGCTTAGTGAGTTCCCTCAAAATACCAATACAAAAACAAATAGCACAAATATAATAAAAATATGTAATGGGTCCACAGTTAACAGACTAGATTACCCCTGAGCCCACAACATAAGTATGGCTTGCCCCCCGGCCCACAACTTATGTCTAACTTCTTCCCCGACCTGATCATTCCTCAGACTGAATACCAATAAGCCCTCAGTATGAGTCTGACATGCCCTCCTATCCCTCAGCTCGTATCTGGAATGCTCATGAGCCCTCAGTATGAGTCTGGCATGCCCTCCCTAGCCCTCAGATCATATCTAGTTTGCTCCAGGGTTTGTTGGCTACAACACAGAGCAGTACAACCTCAACACAACCCACACAATATGTCGACATATAATAGATAACATCATAAACAGATAAACAGACAGTATCACAGGTAGTCCTACAGATCTACCACACTAGCATATCAATACTAGCATGCATATCTATTCCATACTCAGCATATCAACAATATCAGGTTATCAACAAAAGGGCCAACCTTGGTGCCTTTGACCCGAAAGTATAGTGAGGAAAACTCACCTCACAAGTTGAGCAGAATTGATAAAGTCCGACTCTCAATCTCAGCTCTCTACTCAATGCCAACATCCATCAAGTGACCAATTCCATCAAAATCCCAAAATACCCTCAAAAGTCAAACTTCATCAAACATGGTAAAACTTGGTCAAACATGGTCAAACTTAAAGTCAGCTAGTCTAAGTCCATAATCCCATTGAGTCAACCCAACCGAGTTAACTCAACATGGGCTGACCCATGCGAGTACGCAGGGCGTACTCCGGAGGTACGTTGAGCGTACAAGAAACCTCGCATTCACTAGCTTACAGGGGGGCTGACTAAGTACATGGGGCATACTCCCACCTACATTGGGCATAACTTTGCCGTCCTCAAATCTTCATTAAGTGCTTAATGGCTTAAGAACTTAAGCCTATATTTCAGATCTACGGTCCAAATGCCCTTTAAAGTCATAAAGTCTCCAACTTTATGACTTTTCACGTCCATAAAGTCCTTAATGCAAGGTCTTAATTCATTAAGACTACAAGAAGCATGAATCCAAACTAGCTAAAGGGACCTCATTTTTATGGCTTAGGACCCATCCTAGGGTCTGAAAGGACAACCCAAAACGTCCAAAACCAAACATGCATAGAAATGGGACTTTTGAGACAAGATAAACAACATAAAGCTACCAAAATGAGATCCAAGCAAACAAAGCATCAAGGTGAAGACTTTTTACCTTCTGGAGCTTCCAAAATAGGTAATGATGTAACATCCGGATTTCCAGGTATCATAAATTGAGTATTTATTTTGATTCAAGGAGAGGGACTCGACGAGTTGACACCTAAACTCGCCGAGTAGGATCGTGACTGCTGACTAGGATTAATGAATGGACTCGACGAGTCGGAGAGTCGACTCGACGAGTCCGCGCTGTGGACAGAAACCCTAAATCCTCAGGCTTGTTCCCTATTTAAGGGATCTTATGGCCCTTATTTGCGGCCACCTTCACCCTTACGAGCACCAGAGAACCTGAGAGCATTGTGAGTAAGAAAAGAAGCCATTTTCTTCATTTCTAGTGTGATTTTTCAAGAAAGAAGGAAGGAGGGCAAGCTAGACAGACTGAGGAGCTCAGATCTACTGCATTTGATCAGAAGAGGCTGCTAGAGGTATAAATCTATGCTCATTCTCGTGTATATGGTGATCTACTTGAATCTAGGGTTTTCTTATGCCTTCTTTAGCTTGGATTCGAAGCATATGAGGTCCCAAGGTGGAATTCTTCTTAGATCTGGACCTTAAGAGGTCCAAAGAGTCCTATCTATCTTGCTTTATGGTATTCCTTTGGAGATATGAACCTAGGTTTCCATTTTAGAAGCTATTTCACCAAAAGAAGCCCTATGAGTGTTGCATGAGTGTAAAGGTTGGAACTTTACGTGATTATTGTGTATTGGAAGGTTAGATCTATAGGTTAGAGAAGCATATATGACCTCAGAAGGTCTTTTGAGTGTTACCATGGAGAGAACTCGCCGAGTCCATAAGAGGACTCGACGAGTCGAGTCGGGTTGCCCCGCGATTCGTGACCAGTGGTAACCCGTCGAGTGAAAGGTTAACTCGACGAGTCGAGTGAGGATTTATGAGGATTAAGAGGACGCGTATAGACTCTCCGAGTCACACGAGTGCACTAGATGAGTTTGGTCAAAGTTTGACCGTTGACTACGGCTGACTTCAGTTGACCTTAGGGTTTTGGTCAAGCTAGTTCAAGAGAGGTCAGGGAGGAGTAGAATGGTCTTCTACCCATTCTTTAGAAATGAGGATAAGAGAAAGTATTGATTATAGATGTTATTATGTTGATGGGAGGAGTCTAGGTCGGTTTTTCGAGCACGAGAGGTTATCCGACATCATACAGGGTGATCTTCTCACTATACTTTACCTAGAGTGGTAATTATGTGTGACCGGAAGGTCAGGTCTTATGTGTTATGATGAGTATGTGATCTATGATGTTATATGATATGTATGTGCTATGTTATGTTATGAGTATTATGATATGGACCGGAAGGTCAACAGTGTATGGACCGGAAGGTCAACAGTGTATGGGCCAGAAGGTCAAGATGATACAGACCGGAAGGTCAGAGAAGTGAGACCAGAAGGTCTACTAGGACTATGGTACAGAAGTCCCTTGAGACAAATTGACCCGAAGGTCTTGTAGAGTATTAGCCTTGAGTGGCGTATGTGTTGTATATGGTATTTTGGGGAACTCACTAAGCATTTATGCTTACCGTGTTGTGTGATATGTGTTTCAGGTACCAGCGAGGATCGCGGAAAGGCGCCGGCATGATCCGTACACACTGATAGAGATTTATGTGTTTGATATTCTGGGACATGTTTTCTGAGATAACATTTGAGACAATGAGTTTTGAAATTGTTTTTATGAAATTTATTATGTTTGGAAATGAAAAATTGTTTTGGAAGTTCACGTCGTTACAAATGATCCAAGATCCATAAGCTTGCTTCAACTTCTAAGGTTTTTGATGCAATTCCTTCTTCTTCAAGCACACCAATAACACACTTTTAGCTCAAAAACACTCTTAAAGGATTAAGGATTGCCAAAAATGACTAAAGTGCTTGGAGGCTAGAAAGGTGGGGGTAAATGAGCTATAAAGGTTCTTAAATACTTAAATACCCCACAAACCCTAAAACTTAGGGTTTCACTCGGATATGAGTACACCCAACGTACATGTGTACGCCCTAGTACGCTTAGCGTACCCCTTCCGCATCCAAATTACAAACTTGCCAATATGGCTTCCCATGGCCACTCCCTTCCAGTCCAAGGACTAAAATGACATAAATTTAAACGAATAGATGAATTTAAAAATAGCTGAAATCCGGTGTGTTATACAAGGAGACCTCTGCTTAACAACAAATGCGTGAGTATTGCGCCACTGAGAGAAAGTATGTACTCCAGACTGGGTGGATGAGTTACAGAAAAACTGGAAGGCCCGAAATTGAGGAAGTACACGCAAGGCTCGACAAGCCAACTCGAACCCAACAATCTTACTAACAACATTAGGAGTAAGGTCATCTTTAGAGAAGCCATACCCACGCATAACCTCATAGAAGAAATCCGATATTGACAATTGAAGCCCCGCTTCGAAAATCGACACAAGCACTCCAACCTTCCGATATTGGCATAAACCCAAATTGGAATTGGAAAGACTTGAACTCTTCTGGGTTTGGGTCACTCATAGATCGCATAGATGCCATTGAAGATCTAGTACAGAAAACAGTAGGAGAAGAGTAAACACATAGTGTTGTCTGGATGGTTGAAATGTAGGAGACACCAAGAACAAAACTGCCCCTAATAAAGGGGAATTTTAAATACAAAGAGGGAGAATCGAACTGTTACCAAAGTATAAATCGTCTGTTCTGAACGGATCTATCGCACTATCAGATATCAGAGCCATCCCCACGAAACACGTGTCTAGATCTGAGCTAGTACAACCTAGGTACCCAAGGCTTAAGCTGACGTTTATTAGCCTAGGGGACTTGCTAATGTATCTCTCTAGGAATACGTCAAAGATGATGGGACGATTATCTAAAGGATAACCTAGCTAACTGGCACTACTCAGCTTAGGTGCTAGGCCCGGACCCTCACCCCCGCAGCCTAGCACTTAGGCCCTGACGTCCTAACGCCAATGTCCAACTCAGAACAATTGGTTCTGGTCTATAACAAGCCAAAACAGAACCAAACCACTCCCCAGAGCGACAAGTGTAGCGCTCACACTAATAGCTGATAACCGCTAGTGGTGCACAGTCTGCCAATAGGACGTCTCTACGTCGTGACAGTCTAGACAAGACAAAAGGTATTGTCGGGGACATGCTCCCCACAACAACAGGTATAAAAAGAACCCTTATCCTCCAAGATAAGGAATCACCTCTCTCCCTATGTAACGCCCGGGTTTCAGGGCTAAGCATTTTTGTCAATGTAATAGTCTAGGTCAACTCTTGTAACTCTTTTTGAAGTAATAAAGATGAAATATTTGAGTATTATGTGAATTATATGTGTTTATTATTTAATTATAAATGTATAATTAATAAAGAATAAAAATGAGCGTCAAAATTAAAGTGTGAGATAATCCCGATATCTCTAGATAAAGTTGTAGAATATGTCTCAAGGTTTCCGTGCATATAAGGAACGCCGAAATCCGAGTTATAACGAAGAAGTTATGACTCGTCGAAGTTTCACGACAGAACCGGCACGATACCGGGAAGCGTGAATAGTGAATTTACGATAGAGCGAGATTTAGCCTTAGTGATCTAAACGAAAGTCGTAGAATATGTTAAACTAAGAACATCGATAAAAAGAACGCCCAAATCTGACTTCGTATGAAGAAGTTATGAGATTTTAAACAGACCAATCCTGTCCCGGCTTGTTAAAAATATAACTTTAAAAATAAAGTCAAAATTAGCCGACGGAGTCTAAACGAAAGTTGTAGAGTACGTCTTCACCTACGCGTGGATATAAAGAACGTCAAAAACGGAGTTCGTATGAACGAGTTACAAATTATAATAGCATATTTACGTATTAAAATAAAGTATAAATCATGTATACGTACACATATATATATACATATGTATATATCATTAGAAAGGTATCGACGATGCGGTCATTATAAGACTAATGTTGAGTTCTTTCGACATTAGTTTAGTACAAATATCATTAAATCCATTTATAATAGTATTATAGAGGGTGTTTAGTTGTTTATATAACTAAAAGGTCATTAAGTAATTATGGAGGGTAGTTTTTGAAAATTCAATTAGTATAAATAAGAGCCTTGGGCTCTCATATTTCTTGCACCATTCTCTTGATTCAAGAGTCTTTCTCTCCTTATCCCCCGAGCATTTCGGTCCCTCGTGATTCGACTTCTCTTTCTGTAGCTTAGTATAGTAAGGTGAGCGCTGAAGCGTTGCACGAATCTTTCTTAGAAAGATTCAGCGACGAAGTTCTGCCCCTGCAGAGCCCGACTCCTAGCTAAAACCCCCTTGTAAGTAAGTTATGCTTACCTTATTTTAATATAGCTTATATTTAAAATTAGTATTGTTATTATGAACTTATAATAAATATTTGAGCTATTATTATAACTTATATAAGTGTCGTTATAATATTTTTTTTTAACTACTCGCGGTACGGGGAATCTGGTTTAAAGGGCCGCATAGGGTTGTTGGATTTCAGAAGTGCTATATGCCAAAGTGGTCCTGCCCTCCGGTGTTTTATGTCTGGCCCCTGTCTGTACATAGTGGTTGGAAAATATTGTTTAACGCTTATATAATAATAATAATACTAAGACTAATAGTTGGTCACGGTAAATATTAGACTAAAATTTAGCGATAATAATGCTAGGTTTCGTCGAAGGAAAATAGAATCGTTAGAAGCAAGCGCTGCCCGATTTTGGAATCATCACCTTAACAAGTGAGTGCATAGTTACTTTCAACTTACACATAGATATGAAGTATTTTATATAAATTACGTGCTATGTGTGCATATTATCTGAATACTTGCTATCTATGCTAGATGAACGTTGTTATACATGTTTTCAATGATTTAAACTGTATATGTATTTTATATCTACGAAAATGTTGGGGTAAAACATGGGTAGATGCAATAGGTGATGTGTGATAAAATGATGAGAGGCCTCGATGTTGATGTTGTTGATTCTGTCATCTAGCGGAGTATGGATGACGACCACGGACTCTTCTAGACAGTCCAGTGGAACACTAGCAGGCTCGCAACCTGTAGGTGTTTGTGAACGATATGTTCACCGGTGTACTCCATCCCCCACATGGTTGCCTTTAGGACATTTATTGCTGAGGAATCCCCTTAGCAGTAGTGTCCGTCCCGATGATGATCCTTAGGCTAGGTCCCTTATGATAGGTGTTTAGGGACGTAAAGTGAGGATAACGGGAACGGGTAATCGGGTTATTGTTGATCGATGAAATTAATAAACTTATTTATTATGGGTTGAAAACCCTATGTGCTCACCAGGCTCCCAAGCCTGACCCACTCAGTTTTATGTATTACAGGTAGTGGCGCATGAGCATAGGTGTGATGTTTTGGACGAGGGATTACGGATATAGGCCTGTAGATATGAAATAATGTAGTAAGGCTTATATTGTACTGTTTATGTTTTTGATCTGTACGAACATGACATCCTGAGTCTTTTAATGAAATCCATTTCTATGGAAATGCTTTTGATAAATCTTTATCATATTTTTGTTTTGGGACAAATTCCGCAACACTTTCATTTAAAATGTAACTCTGATTTTTAAACAAAGCATAAACAAACCGGTCTTTTCTGGCCGTGATTTTGGGGATGTCACAGTTGGCATCAGAGCATTAGTTTAAGCGAACTAGGAATTTGTAGGATTTCTACACTTAAACTTAGAATGCTAAGCGATGATTGTGAGGTGTGAGCACTAGCTTATTTTAGGAATTGTGCCTAAAATGCTTTTATGTGCTAAATGCTTTGTGCATAATATGCTGTTAATTGTTCGGATCTATGGTCTGTTGTCGACCGGATCTGGAAACCTTATGTGTTTAGGATTCTAAACGTACGACTACGATATTAGAACTAGCATGTAAACATTTCGGAGTGATAAGGACGATTTAAAACGTCTATCCTAAATAAAGATCTAAATTCACCTTATTCGGTGTATAGATCAAGATGGCAAGGACCCGTAGCAGAAACGTGAACGCAAATGGAGGTAGGAACCAACCCCCAGTGGTTCAACAAATACCTGTTGTTGAAGAAGTTGCACCTGAGCCAGTCACCATGGCTGGAGTTCAAGCCATGATTCAGGCTATGCTAGCTGAACAAAGGGAAGAAATGAGATGGATGCTCCACGAAAATAGGGACGAACCTACCATACATGTTGAACCGACGGAGCCAGTTCACGAGCCATCTGAGGAAGGGAACTATAGCCGCCAAGTGAGTCAAGTAGGGACTCAAGGTGAGCAAAAGGATGGCCCAAAAGGGAGAAACAACAAGGATGGGCGGATGTACAAAAATTTCTTGGGTGCGAAACCACCAAGTCTCTCAGGAAGCCCAAAGCCTGTTGAGATTATGGACTGGATCTCCGAGATGGAGATGGTGTTTGAGAGCTGCAACTGCAGCGAGAAGCAGAAGACTGTCTTCGCTGTGAGACAACTGAAAACTGGAGTCTTGAGCTGGTGGAAGCTATTGGCAGATACAATGCCACGGGGAGAAGCTCTGAAAATGTCATGGGATGAGTTCTTGGAACAACTAAAGGCGCAGTACTGTTCAGAGATAGACCTGATTGATCTGAACAATGAGTTCCAAAATTTGAAGAAGGGAAGAATGAGCATCGATGACTATGCTGTTGCATTTACGGAAAAGATGAAGTTGTTTCCATACCTAGTGCCAACCGAACTTTCCAAAATTGAGAAATTCGCAAACGGACTGCCGGCTGACTTTGGCCCAACAGTCACGATGGCAACCACTCTGAAATCAGCTGTTCGAGCAGCTAAGAACGTGGAGACCCAACAAAAGGAAAGAGGTCTGGAGAGGGCTGAGGTTGGTGAGAAACGGAAGTTCAATGGATCCTCGAAGTCCAACAAGAAAAGTAGATTCTCGAAGTCTGGTTCGAGGGGAGGAGGATCAGAAGCGAAGTGGTGTGACAAGTGCAAGAAGAAGCACTCTAGGAAGTGTGACGGAGGGGTCACTTGTTACAAGTACGGAAAGCCTGGGCACTACGCCAATGAATGCACCCTCAACCAGAAAAGTCTGTTATGGGTGCAATGAAGAAGGGCACATTTTGAAGGACTGCCCGAAGAAGAAGGAGACAGGAAGACCCAACATACCACCGAAGCCGAAGGCGAGAGCCTTCCAGATGACGCTCGAGGCTGCAAAGGAGGCAGCAGACGTCGCTTCAGGTACCTTTCTTGTAAATGGTTTGCCTGCAAATATACTATTTGATTCCGGAGCCAACTACTCCTTTATCTCGCATAAATTTGGTGGGAAATTAGCATTGCCTGTAGAAAAACTAGATAATGCCCTGATTGTAGAAGTTGTCAGTGGCAAATTCGTACCTGTTAGTAATCGTATTAGGAACATCGTCATTGACCTAAACGGAAACGAATTCCACGAAGAGCTATTACCCATAGAGTTAAACGGTTTCGACATCGTTTTGGGTATGGATTGGCTTAGCGCCAACGATGCTGAGATTCAATGCCGAAAGAAGATAATAAAGGTAAACCCACCCGGAAAAGAATCATTTATGGTGTATGGGGACAAACGCAGAGTGAATTCTCGAATCATCTCCCTGATGAAAGCCAGGAAATGTTTGTCCAAAGGATGTGCATCATACTTGGCATTCGTAATCGATGCCAAGAAGGAGAAGAAAAAGGTGCAGAATATACCGGTTGTGTGTGATTATCCAGAAGTCTTTCCCGAAGATCTTCCCGGATTACCACCTGATAGGCAAGTGGAGTTTCGTATAGACTTGTTACCAGGAACAACACCGATAGCAAAGGCACCTTACCGATTAGCACCGACGGAGATGAAGGAGCTCATGACGCAACTTCAGGAGCTGTTGGACAACGGTTTTATTTGACCTAGTTCATCACCCTGGGGAGCTCCGGTGTTATTCGTGAAGAAGAAGGACGGAAGTATGAGAATGTGTATAGACTACCGAGAGCTGAATAAGGCAACGGTGAAGAACAAATATCCATTGCCGAGGATTGATGACCTATTCGATCAGCTGCAAGGTTCGAGCTACTTCTCAAAGATCGATCTTAGGTCAGGATATCATCAGCTAAAGGTGAGAAAGCAGGATATTGAGAAGACTGCATTCAGAACGAGATATGGACACTACGAGTTCTTGGTTATGTCATTCGGGCTAACCAATGCTCCCGCAGCATTCATGGATTTGATGAATAGGGTTTGTAAACCATTCCTCGATAAATCCGTGATAGTGTTCATCGACGACATTCTCATCTACTCGAAAAGCCAAGAGGAGCATGGCAAGCATCTACGGGAAGTATTAGAAGTGTTGAAGAAGGAGAAGCTTTTTGCAAAGTTCTCCAAATGCGACTTTTGGATACGGGAAGTCCAATTCTTGGGTCATGTTGTTAACCAGGAGGGAATAATGGTTGACCCCGCAAAGATCGAGGTTGTAATGAAGTGGGAACGTCCAAAGAGTCCCACAGAGATTCGAAGCTTTCTAGGATTAGCCGGATATTATCGACGATTTATCCAAGGCTTTTCTTCGATAGCTGCTCCATTAACAGCTTTGACTCATAAAGGAGCTACGTATACGTGGAGTGAGAAACACGATGAGGCATTCGAGAAGCTAAAGAAGAAGTTATGTGAAGCACCGATACTTTCTCTACCCGATGGAGTCGAAGATTTTGCGGTTTATAGTGACGCTTCTGGAGTCGGGTTGGGTTGTGTTCTGACCCAAAGAGAAAAGGTGATAGCATACGCATCTCGACAATTGAAAGAGCACGAAAAGAACTACCCCACTCATGATCTGGAGTTGGCAGCGGTAGTTTTTGCCTTAAAGATATGGAGGCATTACCTCTACGGCACGAAGTGCAAGCTCTTCACTGATCATAAGAGTCTCTAGTATCTCTTTAATCAGAAGGAGTTGAACATGAGGCAACGACGCTGGCTAGAACTTCTCAAGGACTACGACTGTGAGATACTTTACCACCCAGGTAAAGCAAATATTGTTGCTGATGCTCTCAGTCGGAAAGTCAATCTGGAAAGGAAAAGGCCAAGAGCGTTAAGAATTGAAGTCGTCTCGACGATTGTGGAAAGTATCAGGAAAGCTCAAGAAGAAGCTTTAGTGAAAAATGACCGAAAGGAAGAACGTTTGGGAAGAACGTTAGTGTTTGGTACAAACAGTCGAGGACTGAAGGTATTCCAAGATCGAATTTGGGTACCTAAGACGGGAGGAATAAGAGATCTTCTGATGGAAGAAGCACACAAGACCATGTACTCGATTCATCCCGGTAGCACTAAAATGTATAGGGACCTAAAACCCTACTACTGGTGGCCGACGATGAAGCTCGATGTTGCGAAGTATGTGGCCGAGTGCGTTACATGTGCGAGGGTTAAGGCACAACATCAGAAACCGTATGGGAGTTTGGAACCTTTACCTGTACCCATGGGTAAATGGGAAGACATCACCATGGATTTTGTGACTAAACTGCCCAGGACGAAGAACGGTCACGACATGATTTGGGTAGTCGTGGATCGTTTCACCAAGAGTGCACACTTCATAGCAGCCAACGAGAAGTGGTCTATGGATAAGCTCGCAAATGCTTACGTGAAGGAAATTGTAAGACTTCATGGTGTCCCTCTTACGATTGTATCAGATCATGATAGTCGTTTCACGTCAAGGTTTTGGAGGAGTCTACAAGAGGAGTTAGGTACAAAGTTGTGTTTGAGTACTGCTTATCATCCGCAAGCTAATGGTCAGAGCGAAAGAACGATTCAGACGCTGGAAGATATGTTGAGAGCATGTACCCTCGAATTCCAAGGGAATTGGGACGAGCACTTACCTCTGGTAGAATTCTCCTACAACAATAGTTTTCACTCGAGCATCAAGATGGCACCTTACCAAGCCTTGTATGGACAAAAGTGTCGTACGCCGTCTTGTTGGCTTGAAGCCGGAGAGAAGCAGTTTATGGGCCCCAAGATAGTCCATGAGACTGCTGAGAAGTTGAAGGTGATTAGGGAAAGAATGTTAGCAGCTCAGGATCGTCAGAAGAGCTATGCTGACAAGAAAAGACGACTGATAACCTTCGAAGTTGGGGATTCCGTTTTGCTTAAAGTCTCACCGTGGAAGGGACTTATACGATTTGGGAAACGAGGAAAGTTGAGTCCAAGGTTTATTGGACCGTTCAAAGTTCTTCAGAAGATTGGGAACCAAGCTTACAAGCTGGAATTTCCCGAAGAACTCAATGGTATTCATAACACTTTCCATGTGTGTTATTTGAGGAAATTCACGGGAGATGTTCCCGCCATAATTCCAATCTCAGAGTTAAGGATGGATGAGAATAAAAGGCTGATCGAAGAGCCTGAGGCAATTATTGACCGTAAGACTAAGAAGTTACGACGCAAGATGGTCGACTTAGTGCTAGTCTGATGGAAACATTCGAATGGGCCGAACCTCACTTGGGAAACAGAGGATGACATGATGAATCGCTATCCACATCTGTTTGCTGATGCATGATTCCGGGACGAAATCATCCTAAGGGGGAGAGAATTGTAACGCCCGGGTTTCAGGGCTAAGCATTTTTGTCAATGTAATAGTCTAGGTCAACTCTTGTAACTCTTTTTGAAGTAATAAAGATGAAATATTTGAGTATTATGTGAATTATATGTGTTTATTATTTAATTATAAATGTATAATTAATAAAGAATAAAAATGAGCGTCAAAATTAAAGTGTGAGATAATCCCGATATCTCTAGATAAAGTTGTAGAATATGTCTCAAGGTTTCCGTGCATATAAGGAACGCCGAAATCCGAGTTATAACGAAGAAGTTATGACTCGTCGAAGTTTCACGACAGAACCGGCACGATACCGGGAAGCGTGAATAGTGAATTTACGATAGAGCGAGATTTAGCCTTAGTGATCTAAACGAAAGTCGTAGAATATGTTAAACTAAGAACATCGATAAAAAGAACGCCCAAATCTGACTTCGTATGAAGAAGTTATGAGATTTTAAACAGACCAATCCTGTCCCGGCTTGTTAAAAATATAACTTTAAAAATAAAGTCAAAATTAGCCGACGGAGTCTAAACGAAAGTTGTAGAGTACGTCTTCACCTACGCGTGGATATAAAGAACGTCAAAAACGGAGTTCGTATGAACGAGTTACAAATTATAATAGCATATTTACGTATTAAAATAAAGTATAAATCATGTATACGTACACATATATATATACATATGTATATATCATTAGAAAGGTATCGACGATGCGGTCATTATAAGACTAATGTTGAGTTCTTTCGACATTAGTTTAGTACAAATATCATTAAATCCATTTATAATAGTATTATAGAGGGTGTTTAGTTGTTTATATAACTAAAAGGTCATTAAGTAATTATGGAGGATAGTTTTTGAAAATTCAATTAGTATAAATAAGAGCCTTGGGCTCTCATATTTCTTGCACCATTCTCTTGATTCAAGAGTCTTTCTCTCCTTATCCCCCGAGCATTTCGGTCCCTCGTGATTCGACTTCTCTTTCTGTAGCTTAGTATAGTAAGGTGAGCGCTGAAGCGCTGCACGAATCTTTCTTAGAAAGATTCAGCGACGAAGTTCTGCCCCTGCAGAGCCCGACTCCTAGCTAAAACCCCATTGTAAGTAAGTTATGCTTACCTTATTTTAATATAGCTTATATTTAAAATTAGTATTGTTATTATGAACTTATAATAAATATTTGAGCTATTATTATAACTTATATAAGTGTCGTTATAATATTTTTTTTTAACTACTCGCGGTACGGGGAATCTGGTTTAAAGGGCCGCATAGGGTTGTTGGATTTCAGAAGTGCTATATGCCAAAGTGGTCCTGCCCTCCGGTGTTTTATGTCTGGCCCCTGTCTGTACATAGTGGTTGGAAAATATTGTTTAACGCTTATATAATAATAATAATACTAAGACTAATAGTTGGTCACGGTAAATATTAGACTAAAATTTAGCGATAATAATGCTAGGTTTCGTCGAAGGAAAATAGAATCGTTAGAAGCAAGCGCTGCCCGATTTTGGAATCATCACCTTAACAAGTGAGTGCATAGTTACTTTCAACTTACACATAGATATGAAGTATTTTATATAAATTACGTGTTATGTGTGCATATTATCTGAATACTTGCTATCTATGCTAGATGAACGTTGTTATACATGTTTTCAATGATTTAAACTGTATATGTATTTTATATCTACGAAAATGTTGGGGTAAAACATGGGTAGATGCAATAGGTGATGTGTGATAAAATGATGAGAGGCCTCGATGTTGATGTTGTTGATTCTGTCATCTAGCGGAGTATGGATGACGACCACGGACTCTTCTAGACAGTCCAGTGGAACACTAGCAGGCTCGCAACCTGTAGGTGTTTGTGAACGATATGTTCACCGGTGTACTCCATCCCCCACATGGTTGCCTTTAGGACATTTATTGCTGAGGAATCCCCTTAGCAGTAGTGTCCGTCCCGATGATGATCCTTAGGCTAGGTCCCTTATGATAGGTGTTTAGGGACGTAAAGTGAGGATAACGGGAACGGGTAATCGGGTTATTGTTGATCGATGAAATTAATAAACTTATTTATTGTGGGTTGAAAACCCTATGTGCTCACCAGGCTCCCAAGCCTGACCCACTCAGTTTTATGTATTACAGGTAGTGGCGCATGAGCATAGGTGTGATGTTTTGGACGAGGGATTACGGATATAGGCCTGTAGATATGAAATAATGTAGTAAGGCTTATATTGTACTGTTTATGCTTTTGATCTATACGAACATGACATCCTGAGTCTTTTAATGAAATACATTTCTATGGAAATGCTTTTGATAAATCTTTATCATATTTTTGTTTTGGGACAAATTCCGCAACACTTTCATTTAAAATGTAACTCTGATTTTTAAACAAAGCATAAACAAACCGGTCTTTTCTGGCCGTGATTTTGGGGATGTCACACCCTATCTCCATCTAAACCCTAATTATCTCATACAATCTCTAACTAGACCATCGGAGTCTCGTTCTGGAACCCCCTCTTGGACAACGACTAACATCAGCTCTTTCTTTTATTGTGATTCTCAGGCTTAAATCAAGAGAAACCACCACAAATGGCGTTAAGCTTGAAGACATATCACAAAACATGCAAACAGAAGGAGGACAAGTCCATACGAGCATACTATGATAGGTTCACCCTTGCAACGCTCAACGTCCCATGCCATGAAAAGTTCCTCATTACAGGCGCCTTCACCCAAGAGCTGCTCCCCAACCCTCTATCCGAAAAGATGCAAGGAATAGTGCCAAAGACCAAAGATGAACTCAAATATCAGGTGGAAAAGTACCTCAGGCAGATTGAGGGCGAAGAACGAAAGGAAGCCAAACTTAGAGTTGTAGAAAACAAATACTTCAAACAGGAGGAAGCAGGCTCTTGCTCTAGCCCCAACCACTAGGATCTCCATGATAGGAGAAATAATAAACATAGTCGACGCTCGAGGCACCCATATCGTAGATTTTTTCCGTTTGGAAAAGAAAATCCCCTAAGCAGTAAGGCCGAGGTGCATGCCATCGAAAAACCACCTCGAAATCTAGACAAAGAAAAAGGGAAATACTACGAATACCACAAGAGCAAGACTCATGATACCAGTGAATGCACGGTACTGAAAAGAGAAGTGGAGGAAAAACAGATGACAGGTGACCTCGTGGAGGTTGTAAAACACCTCAGATCCAAGTTCGAAGTTGATCACAAAGAGGTTTGAGCTCGGAAGGACACCAGAAAGTAACCGACTAAGAAGGAAGAAATCTTCACCATCGTGGGGCTACAAGAAGGGAACGAGCGCTAAGAAACAGACGACAATATCAAGGTACTACCTAAAAACCTCCTCAATATTATCTTCTCGTCAAAAGATCCACGAATTCCCAGTTGGAACCCGAGGGATCCACTCGTGATAACTTCCTACGTACACCAAAAGCAAATCCATCAAGTACTAGTCGATAATGGCAGTAGCACCGACATTCATTACGAGCATTGCTTCCGCCAGCTCCCAGACCCCTGGAAAAAAGGCCTAAAACCCTCAACTAGAGGTCCACTTGTCAGGTTCACGAGACATCAGTTATGAACACTAGGCACCATAAACCTTCCACTCACTCTAGTCAGCCATGACGGAAAGGAAAAAACCACAAGGGTAATAGAGTTCTCGGTAGTATGTTGCCCAACTGACGATGACATGCTCCTCAGACGACCATCGCTCTTCCACCTCCGGGCCATACCATCAATGATTCATGGCATGATGAATTTTAGTACAAGCGCAGGGTCAGCCACAATCGTCGCCTTCGACCCCCCACCCCCACCCACATAACGACGCCAAGCCATCGCTACATTAGGAATAATCCAAGGACCCGATTATGGAAATGAGATGGTTGTCTGATGTGGATGATTATTTCTTCACATGTTCTTGTCCTGATGACAAAAACATCAAGTGCGCCCTGAACCTTATCAGGTTGGGGTCGAAGGATTGGTTGAGATTGGTGACTAGTTCATACGCTCCTGAGCAGAGGGTTGCGGTGACTTGGGAGCGGTTCTCAGAGATGTGTCGTACGAGATATGATCCTCTGGTGGAGAGGGAGAGACTAACCCGGGAGTACATGGATTTGATGCAAATGACCGAGTCAGTGATGAAGATCACCAAGATGTTCACTAAGAGGCCCTTGTTCGGTCCTAAGTTTACTGCATCAGAACAAGATCAAATGACTCAGTATTTGTGTATGCTCAAGACAGATATTCAGCAGTATGTCTCTACCTGGCGATACAGTACCCTCGTTGAGCTTCTGTCCCAACTCGCGGCGAAGCGATTCAAGTCCACTGGCCAGAGTTTGGGATCAGTGGAGGGAAGGTGCAGATCTTTTGTATGTCACAAGTGCGGAGAGGAGGTCCATTTTGGTAGAGATTGTAGGCGGAGTGTGCGGGTTTGTTTCATTACGGCCAAGAAGGCCACACTAGAGCGCGTTGTCCTTTTCTCATTTTCAAAAAGGTGTTGGATCCTACACCCTTGGCTTGGCAGTTACCCGACGGTCGTCATAGGACGACCAGAGTCCCGAGGATTGAGAGTTGAGTTGGCAGATCTTTATTCAACAGTTGTGGTGGTATTGGTATTCATCTATGATTTATGTTTGTGTTTCAAGGCTTAGTTGTAATTTTGGATGATTAGTTAAATGGAATAATCTTATTTAGCATTGTTTAAATTGATTTCTTATTATGAATGGATTAATAATCTTTTTCCTTGGTTGTATGCGCAATTAAATTTATGAATGTTGTGTGGTTTAGATTCTCTTGCGTATGTGGATATCAATAGTTGGGATCAAGTGGTAGGGTTAAAGTTAGTCTGGGTATCGAAGGATTGTGAAGTTTTCAAACTCTAGCATATCTCAAGTGGAGAAGAGTGAAGACCTCATAGCAGGAAGACCTTATGCCATGATTCAGTTTTCAGTTGATTTTTTTTTCAGTTCATGATTTTCGTGGAATTGTTTGATCTTCTGATTTCGCATCAGGGTTCATCGTTAGTTGTTGAATTTCCTTTCGAGTCGTCTTAGCTTTAGTTGTGATAGTAATCAGTAGGGCATTCTTGCATTTTAGACTCTAGGGTGTTAGGAGCCCAGGTTGAGGGTTGGGAGGAGGATTCTTGTATGTTCTTGTTTGATAGGGACTGCGAGTGTTGTTGTGGTTGTGGATTGGGGATAAGCTCGAGTGTTGTCAATGGATATTTGAGCAGAGCTATTGGAGCTAAAGAGGAGCATGGTCTGGTTGGGCATATGATCGCTTAGTTTTTGTTGCATTCGTGCATTTATATGCGAGGTTAGCTTGACACCGGTTTTCCAAGAGTTCTGTGATTTTCTCCATGTTGAATCGGAAATGGGCCTGACGACGGTCAGTGTGGTTGTGACATTTCAGTGCTGCGATAGAGGGAATCAGATGTTGAGCGTTTCGATCGATATTAAATCGTGCGCCAGTGATGTAGGTACTTTGTGCTTGAGGATCACAGGTAATTGTTCTGTTGGCGACTTATTCAGAAGAGATTTGGGTTTGGGAAACCTTAAGGGGACGGGTACGCATTTATGAAAGAATTATAAGGTAATCATTGTTGTTAGTGACTATGACCTGTGATCGGGTATTGACTCAAGTATCTTCCTGTAGGTGATTGGAAGTGAGTTGAAGCTAGTGGAGTTCTTTGTTACTACGGTGGTGACCTACGCGTATATCAAGGTGAGTTCTCCTCAATGTACCTGTGGGTCGAAGGCACCAATGTCGACCCATTAGTTTTGGTTATCTTTTAGTATATGGATGCCACAGGGACTATATGTGGTCACTTATGATAGACTGAGGACTCTTGATCTAGGCTTTTTTGCCTGTTCCTTGTTTGGTTGTGGCTCTAGAGTAGGATCAATTGTTCGGGTGTCTATCTCACCTGTGGGTACATATGGTTATGCATTATTTGGATTGTCAGCTATGTGCAGTTGCGTGTAAGACGTTGTGGTATAGTCGTGATCTGCTAGATCTATGTATGTGTTCATATGTATGTTAAGATGTTGTAGTAGTGGTATGCTTGTAGTGGAGCAGTGTGCTGTGACAGGTCTAGCAGGCAACAGTGAGCTATGTGATTTGATAATTGTATATAGTATATGCCTACTTGATCCTTGTTTGCTTACATGTCGACATGTTGTGTTTGGTTGGGTTGAGGCGGTCATGCTTTGTGCTGAAGGCCAAGATACCTTGTGCAGGCCGGTTGTAAGCAGTAGTTACGGAGGCTTGGGATGAGCGGTTGGGTTGAGGCGGTAAGGCCAACAAACCTGATATAGTTGGGCATTCCAGTCCGATGACTGATTGAGCCTATTGTTCGTTTTATCTGTTTGGTTATGTGTGATATTTTGGAGAAACTTACTAAGATTTGGCTTACGGTTTGATTTCATGGTTTCAAGTACTTTGTTGATGGGGCTTGGATCGAGGCGTGACTGTATACACATCGTCAACAATGATGTTCCGCAATGAACTAATAACTCTAATTTTCTATTAAATGAGTTTGAAGATAAATGTTATTATTAATTTGGATTATCGACTGGTGTTTTCTTTAATTTAAAAAAGACATTTTTGGTTGTGAAAAATAGAACGTTTTATTATGGTTTCAGGTATTTCTGGTTGTAAAGGGTAGGGTTTGACGTGACTACAGAGCATCCCACAACGTTTTCTGCAATGAGTGTTTATGATTTATACTTTGATGATAAAATGATTAATTACTGTAACTGATTTTGGAACAACTCAATGGTATGGTTTAAATATTTTTTTTTAATGAAAATTTACTGTGAATTTTAAAACATTACACACAAGTAAGGATTTCACCCCAAATACAAATTGGTACAAAAAACAACAAAAAATGAAGAATGAGACAACGATCCTAAAAAAGTATATGTGAAATAAGTCAAATAACCAATCATCTGAAATGATATAATCTTATTTTTTGTAGTACGGACTACGAAGGGAATTGGCTTAAAAATTGGATTAGGGTCAAGAGGATGTCGATCACCAACTCAAGTGCACCTGTGTAATGCCAATTCCTTGAAAAAATATGTTGCGACAAACTAAATGAGAAATGACAATGTTTTAATTGATTTTCAACTTAATAAAAAAAAATATTTTATAGTCTTTGTTGGTATTTTAAATATATAATTTTTATTTCATATATATATGTATTTGCTGATTAATTACAAAAAAATAAGAGTCAACTTTTGGAAAAACTACAAAAGAGAAAACAAAATTTAGGCCATCCACCTACACCTAGGTCCTAGAGGATGAACCCCACACCCTACAAGTATTCATAATAGGTGAAGATAATTCTTGCTGTGACTTGAAGATAACTAAAATTTGGTAGACCCAGAGATACAGTTAGTTTCTACATTTCATCTTCCTTTATTTATTTTTTTGTCTTGGTAGGAAAATACACGCATTCAACCTTACATTCCCTTCTCTTCTTTCATCTATCGGGTGATAGAGTGAGCCCCCCCACCTCCACTCCCTCCTTGTTGCTATCACACTCTGGAGTAGATTGGCATCTTCTTCTTGGTCCTTGGCTTATAATGCTCCTATTTTCATTTTCTTGAAAAAAGAAAGGTACAACCTTTTTCTTCCCCACCCACCTTCGTATGTTCTTATCACCAAGTACTTTTTGATTTTGATTTGTACAAACTATTTATTGGTAGAATTTAATTCCCCCCCCCCCCACCCCATTTTTTAGGTATTCAAACTTAGAACCACAAGAAATCCAAGAAAATACTTGGGGTTGTTCCAATTCAAACAAAGATGTCAACTTTCTACCAAGATATTGTGGATTAAAATATAAGGGTTTTTTTTTTTTTTTTTTTTACAATTTTCACATATTGATATTACCTTTTCGTTTAAGAAAAAGATTTTTACTCCAATCATTAGCCTCCACATATAGTGCTATGAAGAAGTTTCGTTGAATCGATTCACTTATGGGTCCTTTTACTTTTTATAATTAGAAATTCCATGGTCGTCATATGTGTTTTCTGTGTGATCACACAGGCCTGCCTGCCTGCCAAATAACATACAGCTAAGCAATTTGATATGCTTTATGAATACCCAATTGACTTGAAATTGCTATGATGATAGATGATTATGTGTTGTACGCATCTTGGCCTTTTTATTTTATTTTTTTCTTTTTTTGCCTAACTCTGCCTCTTTTATCATGTGGGGTCTTTAAAAATCTTTACTCTCAAGGTGGTTTGCAATATTTATATTTTAATTGATTATAGCAATATTTATACTGATTGTGTCTTTATCAATTGTGTTTCACTCTGATTGATTGGATTTTTTTTAATATATGTCTAGATATTCTGGTGAAACAAACCTAATTTTAGTTGTTGTGTGACTGATGAGCTGACGTAAGCTTCGATTGGGGACCATGTTTAAGATATAAATAATTAATCCCTAATTGATAACTAGTGATCGTACAATAAGCAAATAGATTGCAAGATTTATCAGGTCAAAATCCAATTATTATAATTACTTAAAGTCAAATGATTTGTGTGGCTTGATGCACTCTTTTCGAAAGTTAAGGGTGTGTTTTCCATCAAAATCCAACTGTGCTACTGTGTATTAGTTGTAGTGAAAGCGATGTCTAGTTTTTTAACGGGACTTGTGGGTTGCTTTCATCACTGTATTCAACAAGATTATGTTTTTCTATTTAATTTTTCGTAGAAAAAGATTAGCTGTGACCGATTAGAGAAGGTCAAATTTGACTTTTCATCCTAGTTGAGGTTATGGGTGTTTGCAAAATTGACCATAACTTCTATGTTTTTATTCCATATTGGCTCACTTCCATAACTACTCTCATTAATCATTAATGTCCTTTTGAAACACATGTTAATTGCAAACGATATTGTTTTAAGTATTTGTCATTTTTTAAAGGATGGCTTATTTGCTAATTGTTATGAAAAGTCATGCACGAGGGTTCAAAAAGTCAATTAGTATCTATTAAACCATTATTACAATCTATTCATATAAGAGAACAATATCCTTTCAAAAACCGTGGGTGGTCAAAGTTTCCAAGGATTCGGTTCAGGGCTAGTATGGTCTTTTTGAAAATTTAATACATATATAATATATTAATATATGGCCAAGTTGTGCATGTGTAGAGTATTTTTTTAATATTTATACGCATTAGATTAAGAACGAGCGTTCTAAGATGTATTGGAACAAATAGTGGGCCCTCTTTATAACATTGTTTATTGAGGATCTCCCATAATATACATATATATACACGCTACACGTTTCTAGTGCTCGCAAAATCTACAACAAATTTTTTTTTTTTGTTTTCTTTTCTTCTGAAACAATGAAAACCCGAAGAGGAAGGCGCTCTGAGGTATGTTTTGACTAATCTTTATTACTTCCGAAGGCCAAAAATGGTGAAAAGTTGTGATCTTTTTTATTATTTGTAGGCATTCTGGCCATCAATGGTGATGAAGAAATGGTTAAACATTCAGCCACAGCATAATGATTTTAGTGAAGATGAAGTTGATACAGAGACTGAAAGTGAAGACGATGGTATATTCAGACCTTCAAAAAGATCACTTTTACATTCTTTTGATTCCTTCTAATTAATCGTTCTCGTTTCTTATTGATTCACAGTTTGCTCTCTTAGAAACGAAAGAATTCATTTTGATAAGAAATGTGCTCGAAGAACACAGAGAAACATGTCTTCGTGTACAAGTCATACCTTAGATGGTAACCATCTCTTTTTCACTGTTCTTGTTTTTTTTTAGACTTTTTTCCATCGTGGGTATGTCACAAGAACTGCCGCATTTTCCTTTTGTGGAAAATCCCTGGAGTAAAATTACATATAAGCCCGCCATACCAGTCTCTTACAAGACTCGTTTTGGTTCAATCTGATGCAGAAACATAGGGGTTTTTGGTCTTTTGATCCCTTTGAAAAAGATGATCTTATGTGTTTTTATGTCGTCTAATAATTTGATGTTTCTATAAATTCAGGCATGCCTGGAAAAGGGGTGATAAAACATAAGAGGGGGAAATCAGAGACATTACGCGTTCATTATATTAAACCAAAAGATGTGAGGTTTGGCTCTTGAATCTTGTTATCAAAAATCGTCTGTTTTTGCCTTTCTTTTCTTCTTTTTTTTCATATAAATAAATGAAATCGATTTTTGGATTAATCGTGTCACCTGTTGTTAAGCAGGATGACAATTGGCACATGGAATGTTGCTGGAAAGCTCCCTAACGAAGATCTTGAGATCGATGAGTGGCTCTGTATGGATCAACCATCGGATATATATATTCTTGGGTAATAATCCAATCCATAAAATCATAAATTCGTAAAGCATAAAGTTTGACTTTTGAGGTCAAACGCCTAAGATTTCAACTCCTGAATTGATGCGAATTCTTTAAGCTTTTACGTTGTATCCGCGTACTACCCTTAAAGTTACAGCATGTACTAAAAAGGGTAGCAATTGTTTATTAAATCCGTATAGTATTCACATGAAATTCTGTGAATCTTGAAAGTAATTGGTTTGACTTTGATTAATTTACAGTTTTCAAGAAGTTGTCCCTTTGAGTGCTGGGAATGTACTCGGAGCTGAAACACGAAGGCCGATATCAAAATGGGAGGCGATTATTCGAAAAGCTTTGAACAAATCACCAGAGCCAGTCGCCATACCTAAAAGCTTCAGTGCTCCAAATTCACCAATCTCAAACGACAATGGCGAATTAAGCTCCATCAAGATAAATCTCCCCGAAACAAAAGTTATCAATAAACTTGACTGGCCTGAAAAAGCTCTAGACCTAAAACCAAAAGTTCTTTCAGCTGGTGCAAAGCTACGAAGGGTTTTAAGCAGCAATGCAAGAGTCGGTAGTTCTGATTGGTTAGCACCTCAAGATAACACCTTCACCGGAGGGTTGAAAAGGGTGCACCATAGCTCAGGCGATCTGGGTATGCTCTGGACTGAGCAGGAAGAAAGAACAGACATGGTTGACTCGTTTGATGATGTGTCAGAACAAGTTTTGGAAGAGGAAGATGACTTTTTTGGAGACACAACGGAATTGGAGTATGAGAATTCGCCTTTAGATGATCAAGTAAACTCGCATCATAGGTAAACTAAACAGTAAACACACTTTTTTCATTTTCTTTTTGATTCTTCAAGAATCAAAGTGGCTAACAAGTAACACCCTTCTTAACATATCAGGTATGTACGAATTGTTAGCAAGCAGATGGTGGGCATATACATCTCGGTTTGGGTTCGTAAAAGTCTACGAAGACATATAAACAACTTAAAAGTGTCACCAGTAGGCGTTGGGCTTATGGGTTACATGGGTAATAAGGTAATTTCACTAATTTCGTCGCTAAGATTTTTACTTTTTTTCCTTAAAAACTAAAAACTAAATATTGGTTTACGAATTAGGGCTCGGTTTCTGTAAGCATGTCTCTGTATCAAACAAGGCTATGTTTTGTTTGTTCTCATTTGACATCGGGACACAAGGATGGGGATGAAGAGAGACGGAATTCGAACGTATCTGAGATCTTGAAAAGGACTCGTTTTTCGTCTGTTATAGATCCCGATCAACCACAAACAATTCCATGTCATGAGTAAGTAAACTTTTTGAAATAAATACGATACTTTTTTTTTATAAAATCATTCGTGGGATTATTTGTAACGTTTGTCGGTTTCACAACACAGTCAGATATTCTGGTTTGGAGACTTGAATTATCGTATCAATAAGCAGGATGCAGAGGTCCGAAAGCTCGTTGCCATGAAACAGTGGGATGAACTCCTCTATAGCGATCAGGTTATTAATCAAGAGCTAACCAGATTAAGTCATGTCCCCATTAAATTTATTAAGTCAAAAGGAAAGAGTATCTTAGTTTTTGGCTAAGTGGGATGTTTTATGGTTTGTAGCTTTGCAAAGAACTGAGAAGAGGGCATGTTTTCCATGGATGGAATGAAGGAGCTATTGACTTTGCACCAACATACAAGTATGAAATGAATTCAGATAAATATGTGGGTGAAAATCCAAAAGAAGGAGAGAAGAGGAGAACACCTGCATGGTAAGTAGTTACATATACTCTCTTTGATATGTGATTCCTACTGAAAAGTAGTTATTTTGACCTCAAAAGTCAAAGCTTATGTACTGAATCAACCCAAATATGCAGGTGTGATCGCATATTATGGTTGGGAAAAGGCATAAAACAGCTTTGCTATAATCGAGCAGAAATGAAGATGTCAGATCATCGACCAGTGAGTTCAGTTTTTGTGATTGAAGTTGAAGTGTTTGACCCACGAAAGCTACGAAGAGCCCTAAATTTGACTAGTGCTGCAGTGCATCCCGAGATCATATTAGATGAAGGGCTGGAACTATAGCTCTAGTAGCATCATCAACATTATTAGTTCTTAATTATTATACATTTTTGATCCTGAATTTTGGTAGGATTAACATGATATAGATTGGGAGATGGTCTTTTTTTTTTTTTTTGCAAAATTCTAAGAAAACAAAATCCACCGGTGAAAGAATAAGGCGGAATACAGTGTGTATAGAATTTGAATGAATTGTATGTGTACTTTATATGGATATTGGATGGAAATCATATATGGTTTCTGAACTTGTGCATAGATCTTGAATACGTTATTGTTGTTTTGTATTTCTCTTTTTTTTTTAATGTAGATTTATCTTATGACATTACAAATGATTAAACCGACAATTAAGGGTGGCTTAATCATTTTGGGGCTCTAAGCAAATAAAAAAATTTGGGATCTTCAAGTAAACAAACAGTTTCAACCTTGAAACATTTAGTTTATAAACCAACATTTTTACCACCTTCAACTTGTCTTTATAACCTAAGAAATATATATATATATATATATATATATATATATATATATATATATATATATATATATATATATATATATATATATATATATAGTGAGGTTCAATAGAGAACTATAATTAACCAAGGAACCAATCTTTTTTTTCAACTTTTAGAATTTATTTTTTATAAAAAAAAACTAAAAATACAGAAATTCATAACTTTTTATCCTTTTTCCAATGATATAAAATTCGATTTTTTTTTACGTCAAATTCACAATGTGAATCTTTGAAAATTCACAACGTGAATCTGCATTCACACGATGAATACGAAAAATATTTTTCACATTCACAATGTTAATATATGAATTTAAATATTTTGAGATTTTTTTTCGATAAAAAATAAGTTCTAGAAATTGAAAATAAGATTTGGTTTCTTGAAGAAACAATAATATATATATATATATATATAGGCTTAGGTTATTTTGTTTTTACTAAGTATTGTGTGCCAGAATGCACAAATCTGGACCAATAGATGAAATTAATCAATGGACATGATTTGAGGGTGTATGATATTACAATAGGGTAACATGTAACATATAATCACACAATTTTAAGCAAAATGGTATTTTGGACAATTAACTACATTTATAAAAGGAAATTTTCGGATTTTTAGGGATGATTAATTCTCCTAATATAAAAAAAATCTGAATTTTTTAATTAATTCAATTTCAATTTTTTACCGATTTTATTCTGTCAGAATATTATTTGTTAAAATGATGCTCTTTCAGAATTTTATTCTAATAGAATATTATTTTGTTAGAATGATGCTCTTTCAGAATTTTATTCTAATAAAATATTATTGAAGAAAAACAAAATTTTTGAATCAGATGTTGAAAAATAACAAACATTCTAATATATTCTTATACATCCAAACTTAAATACAAATTCATACATATTCTTACAGACTAAAATCTTTATACATTTTAATATAATTATACATATTCTAAAAGAATATCAAGGTCTTCAACGCCTTCTTCCAAACATTCCTATCACAAATACAACAAAAACTAATAATTCTTACAATTAACTATCACTTAATATATTCTGGTAGAATACATAGAATATGATATAATGCATATAATGCATTCTGGCAGAATACATCGATTTTATTCTGATAGAATATATAGAATACATTCAAGATATTGTATTTACAGCTAGTAATTCTGACAGAATGCATACCACAATGTTAAATTCTTTAAATACTCTTTCAGACATTTCAACAAACACTTGTTAGACATTATCATCAAACAAGCCAAAAACCATATTTGATTTACTTGCAATAGTTTACATATAAACATAATTTCCAGCAACATGATTTAGAATGCATACCACAAGGTTCAAAGAGTAAATTAATTTGTGTTGATGAAAAATAAAAAGGCACAAACAACCTAGAATTGTATTCCATAACCGAAAGAAAAACAAAATATATGGCAGACCCATTAAAGCATAGAAACGTGGTTTTCATATAAGATTTGAAAACATTATTTTGTAAGAAAGAAGAGCATCCACATAAAAGAAATTGAAACTCATCAACTTGAACACATGAATAAAGAATGTTACTTACATTATAAGGCCCTGATACAAGAGTTGGAACCATACGAACTAACATCTTTTTCTATGCTTCCTTCTAACTGAAAGTGACTCATTAAGCAAGAAAGAACAAATTTTGGAATAAGTAACCGAAGTTCACTGAGACATTTTAACAAACAGTTGGTGTGCAAATCGGAATATTTTCAATTCCACCAACAGTTCACTAAGACAGCAAGTTGGAATATTTTCAATTCTACATAACTAAAGAACTTAGTGTCTAAATATGACATTTTTTAACAAAAAAAAAAGTTACCTGGATCTGATCGATGGTGTGTGTCATATGTCTCATTACTAATCTTTGTAGAAAAATCAATCATATGCCGTGAAGATGATGGTTGTGTTGCCTGTAGTATATGAAGACGATGAAGAAAATGTCGACGACGGCGTAGGGTTAATTATTTGGAGACTTGAAAATGATAAGGTTTATAAAAAAACTGCACACGTGATTTAAGGGACCACCATTCGACTTCCCTCAATCGCCTGATGCCTTCTCGATCTGATGAAGACGACGATGAGGACCGAAGTCCCTTTCTCAGCCCTCCCTGCAAATCTGTTTGACCCTCACTAGTGCCCTTGATTTTTGACTGCTCCCATTCGATTGTTCCATATTCTCGATCTGTTGAAGAAGACGCGTCCCCTCTTTGTGCCTTTAGGGTTGTGGATATGATGATTTTAAATAAGTCAAACAATAGTACACGTGATTTAAGGGATATACAAAATATATAAGAATTTATTTTTACTTTATAAAAACAAAATGACTCATCTACCCTTTTTTTTTACATTAATGATTTATTTATTTTTTGTTGAATTCTTATTGGTGCATTTAGACACACAATAGTTGCTAAAAACATTTGAACCTAATTCTATATATATATATATATATATATATATATATATATATATATATATATATATATATATATATATAATAAGCTTTAAAATTGGAGGTCCTTTACAATTGAAGATCTATACATATATAATTAGAATTTAGGGCCCTAAACACTTGTTTAATTTTACAAATAATAGAGATGATGCTGCCGACAATTTTATTTGATGTTTGTCTCTCCCACACTAGTCAATAGCTTTGTACTATGTTTATGGATTATATGGATTAACACCTATTGGTAGAAGAACATTGATTGTTTAGATAATTTATATAACTATATATGTTTAACAAATCAATCTTGTATAGGCACCGGCTTCGCTTATAAATTAAACAACCGACATTGATTGCTTATTAGATAATTATATCACATCCAATTTCAATTTGGCTGATGTGGTACCTACAGAATATTGTTTTCTACTAATAAATTTTTTTAACAAATTGAAAGATAAGAGCACTATAGTCATCATCGGTGGAGCTTTTTATGTAATTATTACATTCCATACACACACAAAATAAAAAAAAAAATCTAGGAGATAGATTTTTGGTCGAAAAGGTATTAAGGAAGAAGAAAGGAACACTTTTAGTTACTTTAAAAAAAGTTTTAACGAAAATTAAAAAATAAATACCATGAACTAATAAAATAGCATTATGATGAAGGAAACATTTTTGTTTATTTTTGGAATATAAAAAAATAATTTAGTTGAATTTGAATTTTTTTTTTTTAAATAATAATGTTTTAAGGAAAATAAAATAGTTTATAATTCCATTCGAGCAAGGATTGAAAAAAGTATGCATCTCCGTGGAATGAATATCGATGCCCCAAAAGAAAAAGAAGACAAAATTACAAAAATGATCAATGTGGTTGGCAAAATTATATAATTTTGATCTAAAAAAGTTTAGTGATGAATCGTGGTCCAGTTTTGAATATCTTGTGTGGTTTTGATCCCTATGATTGACATTTTTGTGTGGTTTTGGTCCACACCCTACCTAAAATGACGAATATACCTTTCATTGTTTATTTTTTTTAATTATTTTCTTACTCTTTTAATTAAAAGAAAAAACAAAAAACAAATATCACACCCACCCCACCCTACTTCCTACTAACCCACCTACACTCTTTCTCTCTTCGCCATCTCCGATCAACATCTCTCTCTCTCTCTCTCTCTCTCTCTCTCTCTCTCTGTGTGTCTCTCTTCATTGTTGTCGGAGACCACTACTTTCCGGACCACCGCCGCTTGCTAAACACCACCACATGCCGGACTACCACCGTTAGAAGACCACCACCACCTATCGGATCTGCCATGGAAGCCTCAAGAAATCCCACCCTCTTTCTCTCTGCTCCATCTTTGATCATCATCTATGAGACGGGAGGAGGTGGTGGCTCAACAACTGGAGAACCGATTTAATTGTTGCCGCCTGCTACCTCCTTCGAACCGATCTACGAGACCACTGCATCCGATCTAATCATTGCCCTGGTGTCAATTTCTCTGAATTCTGCTTTTAGAGTATATGAGATAGAGACGACAACGAGAGGATGGTGACGATCAGTTGTATACTCGAAGATAAGAGCAACACTTTTTAGAAGCCCACACCTTCAACATCGTGGGTAAGGGTGAGGCTGTGAGTTATTCAAGTTCAGTAGCATCCATGGATTTGCTTTAGAACTTATTCAACCCAAAATAATCATTTGGTATGTAATCTTCAACTCAATCTAATTTGACCCAACGATACCCGATTGACTCCTTTGTAGCTCGAATTGTTAAAGTAAAGAACGTTGAAGTTATAATATTGGATAACTAAAGCTCATAAAACCCTAAATTGATTACAAACAAAATTGATTACAAGATCATCGGGGCTCAATCCATAATTCCACATACATTGCCTCTAACAAATCCTTATTGAGGTTGATTCTTCGGCTCTCCCGATTTGACCCTAAGAGACACCCAAAGGAGATGAAAGTGAAGAGCACACAGTTGGTCAACGAAATCACTGATACCCAAAACTTGCCTTTAGAACAGAACCGGACACCCACAATCCATCATCTTTAGCAGGAAATCACCGAAGGTCAACGACCTGTACTAACAAACATCGCTCCGATATCTAGTGATTTTCAGCTGTGAGCACTTTTAAGAAGTCGACTCTGAAGTGTTATTAATCATATATGTTCTTTGGTAGCGATGATGCAACAAAAACAAATATAACAAAAACGGGGAGATCGTCGGTGATGGAAGGCTTCTGCAGACGACGTCGATGATGTTCGAGGGTCTTTTGTATGAAGGTTGTAGACGACAGAAGGGAAAAGGAATATGGTGGGCGGACCTTTTTTCAATTTTAAGTAATTAAAAACATTTGATGAAATATAAAAATAAAAATAAATAAATATAAGGGCATGATAGTCTTTTCAAGCTGATAGGGACCAAAAACACTAAAAGTATCCAAAACTGGACCATTGGTGCACCACCAAAACTTTTTAGACCAAAAACACATAATTTTGACAAATACAAGGACATTTTTGCAATTTTGTTGAAAAAGAAACCACATTCTACAAATAATGATTCATTAATTAATTACATTTTGCCCAATACTCATTCCATATTCGATTAATGTTTATTAAATACTACTTAATATAAATTAAATTTTTATAATTTTGGTTCAGCAGTATTATCAGGCGGTGTCTTCCATATCCGAGGTCGAAGGTTCAAGTCTCGCTGTGAATATAGGTAGAATTAGGTGTTGTTAGCAGCTTAAAAGTAAATTAGATTTATCAGTTAAAAAAATGTGAACCATATGCATAGGCGGATCCACTTTGGAGCCCGGGGTAGCCCGGGATACCCCTAAAAAAGATTTCAGTAGTATAATTTTTTTGGGACTCTCCCCTACGACACTGCGACTCATCACTCACACATTGCTCCATTCACCATCAGAGATAAGTACAAGGTAGGTCATAAATCGTCTACTAACTTCGTTTGTTGTTGATGTTGATTGTTAAGGTTTGATACATTCTTCTGCCTCCTTCAGACTCTTTTTTGAAATCCAAATGGGTTTTAATGTTATTGATTTTTGATGTTCATTTGTTTAATTTGTGTGGCTGATGTTAGACTCCCCCGATTTTTTGCTATTCTCCATAAAAAAGGAGAAACTTCAACTCTCAACATTCCAACGAGGTGAATAGTTGCAACCCAGAACTCCAACTCCATATATAGGTATGCATATTCTTGATTGAATTTCATTTACACATATATAGTGTTTGACTTGTTGAAATCATGTGCATATCAATAAGCATTGCTCCTAAATTTCTCATGTAATTATCATTCAACATACTTTATGTATTATATAGGAAATTTGCAAAGGTAATTCACTTTTCTAAATAGGATTTTCTATTTCGTTTACACATATATATAATTGCATCACCCCCACAGACTTGGTTTATATAAGATTAATGTACTCCATTTTACATTTAAGATAAACCTTGAGTGGATTGGTTGTGTTAACCTTAGTCTTTGTAATAGAATGTGATTTTGCTCTAGTATATGCATTTTGGTGCTATGAACCTCTGTTGGGATTAACAAATCATGAAATTACAATTTTAAGAAATGTTATCACTTTACCTCTCTTAAATTATGTAAATTTGAACCTATTGTTTCTTTCTTTAGAAACACCATACACAAGAAACAAAGCAAACAATGAAAGAGAAGAACACAATGAAAAGGGTATTTTGGGAAACTCTTTTTGCTGGGTTTATTATTCAACTCATAAAAAAACATTGTAAACATCAAAGCAACTCCTATTTATACTAAAAAAAAGTAAACAAACTAAGTTTATTTGCTAACAAATTTGCAGGAAAAGATAATGACTCAAATTCAAAAAATGGATATTTAAAGTTTGAATTTTGTGGATTATTCCAACAATTTGGAACAAATCTGCAACGAATGGTTGTATTTAGCATACTTAATGATTGAGGCTTTATGAGTTCTTTGCTTAGATTTCCATTTGCTTAACTTGTATAGCCCTTTCTCATATAGTCATAATATCGAATTAGAATCCCTCGAATTGTTCCTGTGTAAAAACCAACATTTTTTCTTCTTGAGTCAATCTCAATAGTGAGGGCTGAAAGATTAACAGAAAGGTAATAACTAATGTTTTCTGTTGTTAATGCAGGATATGCTTTGCAACTTTTTCAGTGTTAATGGTTATGGATAGATACTAAGTGAAGTGAAATAACTTTGCTTCTTCTTCTTAGAATTATGTATTCACTAACATGGATTTCTGTATATATAATGATCCATCTAAAGCATTCTTCGGTGACTAAATCCTAGTTTTATATATATATATATATATATATATATATATATATATATATATATATATATATATATATATATATATATAATGATCCATCTAAATGATTCTTCTCTTAAAAGTGTCATAGATACCGTAATTACTCATTTTCATAAAATGAAAAAGCAAAGAGGTAAACTTTAAAACGTAACTTTGTTATGGAAGTTGAACTTTATGTCTAATAAAATTGTGGTTTTTATTTTTTTATATTGTATATTACATGATGTTTTTTTAGGATACCCATTTACTTTGATCCTGACTCCGTCACTGACCATATGATTATTGTTATTTTTATTCTAATAAAATATGTTTAAGGTAACAGAAACATTGTAAATTACATTGTTAACACAACATTATAAAATAAAAAAATCGATACAATTCATGTAAAAGTTAAAATTATCCTTTCAAAATGGAATGATTTTGAATGGAAATATTAAAAAAGAAATTCTTATTTCCCGTATCCTTCACTTTCCCATCTTAGAATACCAAAGAACATAGTTTTTAAATATGATATTTCTCTAAAAATAGAACTCGGTAGCACATTGTTAATTATTCAACCCTATGTTATATTTGTTTAAAGACATACTTTCAATAAAATTTTAGATGACTTGTTGCTAAAAATTAATATATTTTGAACTCCATAAATATATTGGGATAGCAAAAGCCGATTATTCAGTTAAACATATCTACAAGGCGATACGAAGTATCAATCACGGAGCTCCGTGGTTGTCCAGGTGGCACCTACCACGAAGGTAAACGCCACCCCGGTGGTCCATGGTCGGTCTTGGTCGTGCTTGAATGTGTTTTTTAAATTTATACATTGTAATGTTTTGTGATTTTTATGTTATATTTTTGTCTTCTTTCTTTAATTCCCTGGTTTTTTTAATGAATGAAAAACTAACTTAAAAACATATCTAGCCCTTTTATTATATTTTTGATTTAATTTAATATATACTAGATTATAGCCCGCGTTAAACGCGAGAAATGCATAAAAAAAACATATAATCGTTTATAGATATTGTATAATGATTATAAAAAAAATATATGGTTATTGGTGTTATTGAAATGTGTAGAATATACATTGAAAACGATAAATATATATAATCATTAAAAGATCTCTTTGTAGACATCATTTTTTGTTTTATTAGTTGAATAACTTTCCTCGTCTCATATAGTTATGATATTTATATATTTATAAGCATTTTAATTAGACGTTCCTTGCATAATAATGTTACCTAATTTAAACATATATTGACAACCAATATACCGTTTTTTCTATTGCATTAAATATTGACAACTATTTCATTTATTCAAATAAAGTGATGTAATATAATTTATAAAATGTTAAATGTTATATAGATTTAATTTTAGTATATCATCAATGTAGATTCTTTTCTAAATCATGATTGGTTTATTTTAAATTGATTGATTATAAATATAAATGCTAACTTTTATGTTTGTTCTTATTTATTTGGTATTCGCAAGAACTTTGCATTAGTTTTTTGCGCAACTTTGAATAATTTTAGTATATCATCAATGTAATTTGATATATCTTTCAACTATATGAAATATCAAATAATGACATTTCATTACTATTGCGATGATTTAGTTTATATATTGTATTTTCACTAATCTTAACGGTCTTATTTTTTCTAATAACCGTAACGCTTTACTAAATGTATTTTTTACAAATCTCCTAATATCTTATAATTTTTATCTTAATTTATAATTTTTCATAACTATGTTATTTTCAAGATTGACTGCTTTAATAGTGTTTTTTTTTTCAGTCTATTCAATTTTATATTTCATTGTACAACATCATCGTTTGTATGTATTCTGAAATTTCACTTTAAAAATGCTTAATGTTTACACCTTGATATTAATTTTTTTAATAAACTCATGTAATAATTATGATATATATATCTCATTTTAATTAACATTCACTTCCTTTATTATATCAAATTCCTCATTAAACGGATATACTTTTGGAAAATAATAATTATAATAAGGCAGCATTATCTAAGACGTAAATGTTTGATATACTTTTGGAGAAAAAAAAATCAGGATCATTAAAAAAAAATTATATAAAGAAAATACAAATTTAAATTTGTTGAAATTATGGATGAAATTACTGGTGAAAATTTATTTTGGGGGAAGTTGTATTTTGTAAGGTATAATAATATTACAAAATTTGAAATATCTATATTTGTTGTATAAATTAATAAATTTTATTGTAACTATACAAAGATAAAAAAAGTAGGTTGATATGATATACAAAAACATAATAATTTCAATGATATTTTAAAATCATGCCAAAATTAACCGGATTCTTATGACATAAAAATTAAAAAAAAAAAATCATAATCATCTCTAATATATAAAAGTAACATTTTCGTAGTTAATGTCAGTTCCCAAGATAATTAATTTTTGTTTTGTTAAAGGTACCTAATATCTTTTCATGTTTATTTGAAAAGTTTCAGAAAAGTAGTTAACTGATTTCATTTAATTTGTGACAAAGAAAATCGAAATATATAAATACATACATTTGATATCGGAACAAAAAATAATTTAAAAAACTATAAAAAGCGAAAGAAGGTACTGACCTTCTAGCGCACAAGAGCGAATGTTTATAGCAGAGAATGATGATGGAAGTTATAAGCAATATTAACGATGTTGTAGGAGAAGATTTAAAGAACGAAACGATTGAAAATAAATGTGAGTCGCGGATTCAATGATTAATCGTATATGTATGTGATAATTTGAATATGATTTTTCGGTATTAATAATTTCCTAATAAAAAAAGATTTTATATTAATGGTTTACTAATATAAACGGATTTATATGGAAAACTTTTATTGGAATTAAATACATTCCATTTCAACGAATGTAAGTTATTGATTGATGATTGGAAAGCATTTATTGGAATTAAATACATTCCATATGGGGAAGATGATATCAGCAATTTGATCTAAGGGTGGAAAAAATAAGATTGAAATACAATCAATGGTCCAGATTATTTAAGATGATGTCATAAGGTTTCTCTTTTAGTAATATATATATATATATATATATATATATATATATATATATATATATATATACTAGCAGTGTACCCGCGCAAAGCGGCGGGGCGTGTAAATTCTTTCGGTGATATGTTTCCTCTACAAAAATGAAGTCATTTTTTGTTCCTGGACGGTGGACTTTATAGCAGAGGAGGGAACAAAGAGGTATATGCGATTGGAGGAATATTTTAATCAACATGCTAAATTTAAGGATATCTAAAAGGGTTCAAAATTTGAATGAATCCGGGATTTGAGGGAACCATATCAAATTGCTGAAAAATATAAGGAGATTTGATGATAAATTTTTGAATTCAAAATGTAGTTAAAATTTAATATTATTTTATTAATGGTTACTTGTACTATCAGCTTCATCATTTGGACGTCTTAAAAAAATATTATTATTATAATCAATCTATTTTTAGAAATAGTTAGATTTCTTTTATAAGATAGTATATATATATATATATATATATATATATATATATATATATATATATATATATATATATATATATGATGTGTAGTAGTGGGCTATCGGCTTTTGTATTCTATTTTTTGGGCTGGAAATAAATTACTTGGGCTGTAAACAAAATTACTTACATACTTCGTTCAAATATACTCTTTTACCGTTCAGATTTGAGATCAAAGGTTACCCTTCAATCTAGTCTCTTAATGTCTCTTAATGATATATAAAAGTGAACCTAACACAAGTTTATTTTGGTTCAAAACTGACATTTTAAACATGTAAACAAACCATTAATAATTAATAATGGATTTACATGTTAATTTCACTACATAACAAAATTAACTAACAATTAACAAAAAGATTTTGATAAAAAACTAACTATTTGGCAGAAAAATACCACCTAAAATAACAAATTGACAATTAAAAAAGAATATTGTTAGGTTTATGAATCAAAAATATATATAAATAAAAACAACTTAACCAAAATACGGTAACAATTGAATGAATTAACATTCATCGTATGTAAGTAATGATTACAAATATTCAAACAAAAAAATTAATAATATTAACACTAATTAATTATAAAAATCGAAAGTGCAAATGTTACTACTTTATTAGATAACTAAACACAAATAATAAATATTACACTGTCTATTACAATTCACTAAGACATATTGAATGAATTAGAAATAGTTATGCACATTGAGTCATTGAGATTTAAGACATTGACAACACATTATTATTGTCAAAAAATGTTTGAAATTCATGAACAATAACACACATGATTATCATGTGAGGCTTTTAACTTTTATTATTTTTATTCAAGAGAAAGATAAATATAAAAATGATGATATTGTTGAAAAAGAGTGAACGAAGAGATATACGAAAGCAACACATACCAAGTTACCGTCGAATGAACGTGATAGAAAGTGGCAGAATAATTTGCCGATGGCCAAGGTCATTCATAAGCACCGACAAACAAGGTTGCTGGAAAATAAAAATCTGAAAAGTCAACGCAAAATTATCAAAAATTTTGCATATCTATTTTTTTTATTCAGATTCGGATAGTCATTTTCAAAATTTTTCGGATATTTTAAATATTTGAAATTCAAAATATCTATATTTGGTATTACTTATTTTATTACGAATGGAATATACGACGACGAAGGCTTGTTTTATTAACTTTATTTTGTATATTATCTCCTCTCTTCATGTATATTTTATTTTTTGTGTTTTATTCTTTTTCCCAAATCGACTCACTTGATAAATGTGTATGTTTCAAAATTTTAATAGAACTTCGCCTTGGTAGTGTATCTTTTCTTCTAACGTGACCTAGCTTCACATTACTATGTCTTAGTCTTATATTCCTGGAGACTAACGATAGTTTAGATTTCTCACTAATCCCAATGTCTACATCAAGATCTATCAAGTAAGGAACAACCAAGTATGATCATATCGATGTATGATCCGTTTGGTATACATACTATACTGTTTGAAAATCTCACTTTAAATATCTCACTAAATCCAGCTTAGACAGTATCCCCGTAAGTGGATCAACCAGTATAATGACTTGAAGTTACTGATAAATCTTATTTATTGGTTCATAATAACGACTATGAACATAAATAAAAGTTACACTTGAAATAAAATAATTGTAGCTTAACTTACATAGATTTTAGCGAAAACCGGGAAAATTGTGTGGACGGAATCTCGACTCGAATACTCCTTTTCTTTGGGCTTCTAAACTCCTCAGAGCCTCGCTAAAATATCCTGAGAAACTTGGAAAGTTAGATTCAAGAATTCAGAAAAAATTCCAAAGGAAATGGTTGTGAAATTGTGAGAAAACGAATGAAATCAAAAGGGTATATATTAAGTCCCAATAGGGGAACTGTACACCACCCATAGGAGTGACATACCCTTCCTCTGACGTTGCTTTAGCCATCACCACATGTCGTCGAATCTGTGGTCCACCTCAACGTTTCTAGAAGATTTCCACGTGTTGACTTTATGTGGGGCCACGTGTCATGTCCACAATGTGCCACATCGCCTTGACTATTGGAGGAGTGAACGGTCGACCTTGCCACGTGGCGCACTCCAGTGCTGCCATGATGTGTGTGAAACCAACTAGTTTTAATCCTATTTTTCAATTATAAGTTTAACACACAAAGGCAGTAGACCTATCAATTGTGGTATAGTTAAATAAGTATGGTATCGATCTCAGGGAACGGAAATTAAACTAATTACTAATATTATCTAAAACAATTACTAAAATAGAAAGGGTTTCTCTAGTTTTACAAGACTAGAAACTTAACTAACACTTAATTAAGCAACTATCAGCTAAACAATTAAATTGCAACTAAATTCAATGATAAAAAAGACTTCTGTTTAGGTTCGAATCAATTGATCCTATGGTTGATTTTATGGTAAATATACCGGATTAACTTTTCATTGGCTACCGATTGAGATGATTAGGTTCATATTCGTCATTGCTAATCCTTAGAAAACAAATTAATTCAAGCAGTGGCCAGTTGTCTAAATTAATAAGTCCCCTAGTTAATTAATTCGGGTTAAGTAAGACTTGTAATGGTTAATTGAATTGGTAATTCAATTAACCTCTTGTTGATGGTGTATCACAGAAGCTCACATATTAACTTACCTGTCTTTTAGTTAATTCTATTCACATTCGGTATTCCTAGATATATAACTATGTGGTCACATAAATCATATGAAATTAACAACTAAGAGATGTTCATACAACTTAATTACTGATTTATTAACAGAAAATAGTTGTTATTAATATATGAGGTTCTTTAACAAGCTTAACAAAACAATATCACCAATTAAAATTAATCCTAACCATAAAATCAATCAATATTCACAAAATCATCTACCCTAAACAGAAGATAAAGGTTTTAGTTCATAATTGCAGTAAAAACAAACTCAAAAAACGAATTTAAACAAGCTAGACATCATTATATTCAAAGGTAAAGTGGAAAATTAAACCTAAGTTGCCTTATTCTTCTTAGAATTGAGGATTTGGGTTCTTCTCATGTTCTTCAGATCTCCAACAGTCTCCTTAATCGCCAAGTAAGCTTCCCAAAAACCAGAGAGAGAGTCAATTCGGTTTTGTGGCTTCTATTTATAGATATCTCAAAACAGGGGGGCCTACTCGTCGAGTAGACAACCGACTCGGCGAGTCCTCTTGAGGAATCCGTATATGGCAAGGACTCCATGTGTAGCTTCGCAAATCTTCGTATGTACTCATCGATTAAACATCCCTACTCGCCGAGTAGCTTCAGGTTTTAGCATTTTTTTCTTCTTTCTTTAGTTCCCGAGCTTCCGATCGTATCTCCTGCTTCCTTTTGCTTCCGAGCTTCTCTTTTGGACTGGAAATACAATTTGAACACTATTAAGTACCTTTTGTCCATAATATGTAAATAATTAGCTAATAAATGATGAAAATCTATACTAAATATATAGCTAAATATGTACATATCAAAATACCCCACACTTGACTTTTGCTTGCCCCCAAGCAAAGCTGAATTTAAGCATACTAATATCAAATAAGACAATTCCAATCGAACCTAGCCATTATGACAAGATCGCAACACATGCATTTGTGTCTAAATTTTTTCCTAAGGACCCCCCTCAATTCTAAATACTCATAATCCTCATAAACAGTTGCCCACTTCTTTTGAACCATACTCATTTTATGCATCTCTCCGAATCCATCCGCAGAAAACCTTCTAACCTCAAGGTATTTTTGGTTGAGCAACCCAAGCATACATAACTAGAAAATTACAAATTTTTTGATACCAATATGGAGCTATTTTTAGAATTCTTCACTTCCTTGATAACTTGATCTTTATTTCTTTGAATTCACCAACTTTTGGTTTGTGGTATCTTTAACTTTTGATCCTTCGGAATTTTGATCTTTTGATCTTCACTTTAGTTGCTCCAAAATTCTTCAAACTTTTCTTGTAATTCTCTCTTTTTTTCACATGTATCTCACTTTTTTTTTCTTTTTCACTCAAAACCCTACATGCTTAAGCAGAGGCACTCAACTTCAACCTTTATTGGTTAAAGATAATAGTTTTCCTGGATACATTTCAAGTACACAATGCTAAACGTTTTGCATCCCTCAAACTAAGCGAGGTTGTGTTTTTTTCCCATGATTTCACTAGAATAAAGGGGGCCACAAATGCATTGTAACATATATAGGCTCAACTAAACATTTGGGTCTTCATGGAATCACCAAACATAATACTAACATGAATCCTAATTGATTTTTACCTAATTTCTAAATTAAGTCCTAGCAATTTTAACCAACCCCCACCCCACATTTAAATTATGCAATGTTCCCATTGCATGTTGTGCATGAAAACATAAAAGTAAAGAGAGAATTGGAGCAAACTCCCGTGGGATAGTTGTCGCGAGGTTGATTTTCTTCCTTGAAAGCTCCATCTTCAATTGACTTTAAACATGAGAACAACTCATCCATGTTTTGGGTGTCAAATCTCGTGTGACACAGCTCCAAATATGCAGGAAAATAGTCTTGAAAAATCTTCGGGGATTAGCCTTTAAAGAATATGAGTAAACCCATATCATATGTGGTCAAAATCCAAATTTTGATAGTGAAATATTGAGTGGCTTGCTGAGTAAATACGGTTGCTCGACGAGCAGAAGGGCTTTTAGCAGAAAAGTCGTGGTTTCGCAAGAGGACTCGCCGAGCCCAAAATATGCACTCGGCGAGTACATCGCTGAGTGATAAATATATCTTCTGCTTTTGAGTCCGTTTCTATTGTGGTTGGGTATAATGATTTAGTGTCTTTCCTTCATTTTTCTTTAATAAGCAACACATCTAAACCCTCTTTGATAACGGACTCGACCTTAAACTAAAAAATTGCACATTTTCTTCTAGACTTGACCCTTACTCTAGCCTTGACATTTGAAACTCTGGCATGTATCCTAGCCTCAATCTGAAAAATAAGAGCAACCACAAGTGATAAAAATAAATTCCTACTTATCGTCCTATAAGTTTCAAAAAGTTTCAAACCCACAAAACAAATAGAAATAGTTTTTAAACATCCAAAACAAAACAAATAAAAATATCAATCATCATCCTCCTCTTCATCGCCTCCTATCCCACTTCCACTAGCTTGGTTCCTCCTTGCTTGCAATCTTTCCTCCCAACTTGGCACATAGGGGAATCCGGGTCCGGGCCTTGGTGCGATATTCATTTGTTCAAACAAATAAACAAATGACTCATTGTTATAGTTCATGCTTCTCCCAAGGTCATCTTGATACCTTCTTGCTTCAATGGTGTACCAATCTACAGGAAACTCTTCATCCACCGGAATGACCAGTGGTTCTTCTCGGACTTGCTCCTTCCTTTGCCTCACCCTTCTTCCCGGCTCCTCCAATACCGTCACCTCATCTGTATTAGGGATGCCAAAATGCCCTCCACCAAAATCTTCCACGATTCTTTCCCTTTTAAATAATGTAGTGCTTAAAGGAGGAGTAGGAATCATGGTCAACATCCGAGTTTCCCCTTGTTCCAAAATACCATATGTCCTTGCAAGCCTTGTAACAAACATTCCCCCGTTAATTTTTGAAGTGATCCGCTCTTTTACCACCCCTTCTGCCAAGTATTTTGCCAAGCAATATGGCAGATTGCAGAAAACATCAGGAGTAATAATACTCCACATGTAGAAAATATCAAGAGTAAGGACTTTATCGTCATCCTTTCGCATGTTAATAGTATTTGCGATCAGACGATGAATCAAGCGGTGAATTGGGGAACGGATACTCCCCTCTTGCGTGGATGATGGAATGTATACTTGGTTGGCGATTGTGTTCCACCAAGTCAATGCGACCACTCCCTCGGGTAAGTCCTTGTGACAATGCTCTAAAAATGTTTCAAAAATTTCAGACATTATCACATCCTGATCATAAATCCCCATCCTCCATGCAAGCTTTGCAATGCTGCATTGGCACAGATCCCATCCAAGACAGAAAGTAATAATACTTGGATTGTAATAGTCACTACCACCTCGGAAGGAGATAGTAGCAAAGAACTCCCAACATAATTCCTGATAAACAGGCTCTTGAATCTTAAAGAGTCGGCTCCAGCCATCGCAAATTATTGTCATCCCATCATTGTTGAAAGATCTTGACCAAGTAAGGGGTTAACTCCTCCTCCAATCTAGTTTGACCAATCCAGTGCCAGTCAATTTCATTAGGGACATATATATCCTTGCGCCTCAAAGCTATCAGCTTGTTCTTTGCACGGGCAAGGGAAGACTTGGAGGTTATTTTAGGAAAAGATAACCATGAGAGATCCCTATGGCAACCTCCCATTGAACTCTGTCCATACCTCGACATAATTCCTGCAAAACAGAATCAAGAAGACCACAAACAAAACAGAAAGCAGTTAAGAACAATAAAATTCTGGGCATCTGTGATCCGGACTCGCCGAGTCCACGAACTGGCTCGGCGAGCAGGATGAACATTGCGAGTCCAATCCAGTCGGGTGAACTTTACTGTGCAATTTCTATAGATTAAATCAAGGGTTTGCTTCGGTATGTTCCAGGAGCATAAACATGTAATAAATTTCATTTAAAACATCTTAATTTATCAAGAACCCAAAACCCTAAAATCCAAGTTTAATCAAAATCGGGATTTTGCAGAAATTAAGGGTATAACTCTACCAAAGATTGAAACTTTTACAGGATTAAGAGTGAAAATGGTTACCTTTGAGTTGGATTTGCAAGGAAATAGAAGAAATCGAGATGAAAGCTTGAGAGGGTTTTGCTCGTCAAGTATGAGTGGCGGCTGGATGAATGGTTGAAAGTGTTTCACAATTAGGGTAAAACCCCTTTTACAGAATGTAAAAGTAATTATTTTTTTCGTGTAAATACGTGGACTCGCCGAGTATATATACCTACACGCCGAGCACTAACGCGATTCCACATATAATCGGGATTTAGTAAATGGACTCGCCGAGTTTTTCTTTCAGTTTCAAAAGAATTTTAGTTTTTAAAATTGTATGCCATTAACCCCACACTTGAGCATTGCTTGCCCTCAAGCAATCATCATAAACAAAGAAGAATATTGATAAAAGCAGATCCTAAGAAAAACAAAAATAAAAATGAAAAAGAAAGGAAAAAGAAAGCAAACTCTAAACTCGGGTTGCCTCCCGGAAGCGCTTCTTTTTAAGGAGTCATTTGCTGGACTCCTTCCCGCTTTATGTCTCTATTGATTCCTCCATTGGGATCTCCTTCTTCAATTTTTGTACTTTATATTTTGTCTTGTACAAATGGATTTTTCTCTTGTATGCCCTCTTCAATTCCTCCTTTCTCCTTCTTGCAGTTATTTCTTTAGCTTTACGCTTTTTTTCTTGAGCATGCTCATTTTTCTTCACTCCTTTCTTTTCACGCTCCAGCAATTCCCTTCCCTTCTTATCTTTATCGATTGCCTTTTTGATTGTTGTAGAATATGGTGTTTTGAAAGTAAAAACTTCAAAAGTATTAGAGACAATGGCTTGAGGCTTGGTTCTTTTGCTTTTGATTGACATCTCTTCTTGATCTAGCATGTATGATTCAATAGAAGAGTTATGATTATCAGCATTCAAAATTGTAAGGTCCCCTTTATATTGCAAACTTCCTCTATCCTCCTCTTGGATAGACGCATCATTTACCACAATTGCATCAAGAAAATCCAAATGTGCTTCCTCAAAGTTGATGAGATCTTTAATAGACTTTTTTCCTTAAGAGGATTCTTCAAATAATCATGCAAAACGTCCACAACAGGTTCACAAAGGGTGCTACTGGCTTGCAGACCAAGATTTCCATTAGTTTGGGATTTTCCGCATGTACTCGTCGAGTCAGCAGATACGACTCGGTGAGTCAGAAAATCTTCAACACTTTTAAGGCTTTCTTTGCAGTCAGCTTCCTTCATCAGCCTTTCTATCTCCTCCAGATCTCCCTCGATATCAGACTTCTCTTCCAAGGATAATAAGAATTGGTTTGGATTGACTTCTCGCAAGTAAGCAAGCTCTTTCTACAACAATTCATCATCCAAAATTATTGATGAAATCTTATCTTCTTTTGACTCTTTGGGCTTCTCCTTTTTCTCAGCTTCAAAAATTACCGAATCATCTCCGACCATTAATGTTAGCGTAGATTCACGCATATCTACCAAGTCACACGCGGTATTCAAGAATGGTCGCTCAAGAATGATTGGTACTTTAGAGTCCTCTTCCATATCTAATATTATGAAGTCCACTGGAAACACTAACTTATCAATTTTGATAAGGAGTTCTTCACATACCCCCATTGGATATATTATTGTTTTGTCGGCTAGATGAATCTGCATTGTAATCGGCTTTGGGACCAGACGGTTCAAATTTTGGAAGAAGGAATATGGCATAATATTAATACTTGCACTCGAATCCGTCAATGCTCGTGTGGTCATTATGTTCCCGAATTGACAAGGTACGCTGATGCTCCTCGAATCGCCCCTCTTTTCTGGCAGTTCATCAACACTATTTCAACAACTTCTTCTATATTTCTTCTAGTGGTAAAGAGGTTTTTAAGTAAACTACCATATTTCGGTGTTTGTAATATCGTTTCAACAAACGGAATATTTACTTGGAGTACCTTTATGTGCTCCATAAACCTCCTATATTCTGGAATCTGCTCATCAGGTATGGCTTGGATTGGGAATGATAAAGAGGGTCGGTAAGGCTTCAAAAGAGAGCAGTTTTTGTCATCAGGCTGTCGACTCGTTGAGTGCATGTTGGCGACTCGGCGAGTCGTGTCGGATTTACTCAAATTCCAGCTAATTCCTTCTTCTTTTTGCTCCTTGTTGGGGCTCTTCCGGACAGAGATTATAGGGGTAAAAATTGGCTCATAATATGTTTTTATTGCATTCACATGCTCCATTCTTGGATTTTGCTCGGTATTGCTAGGAAGTCCACCGGGTGCTCTTTGGTTAAATTGTTGTGCAAGCTGACCTAGCTGTTTTTCAATGTTATGAATAGATGCTTGTTGATTCCTAAGCATATTTTGTTGATCCTTCATCATAGCTTGATGTTCTTTAAGCATATTTCGTTGCTCTTTCATTTCAGCATCTGTATCATTGTGCCTCTTTTCAGACGTGGCTACAAACCTTGTGAACATATCTTCCAAATCATCTTTCTTCTCCAGCACCAATTCTTCTTTTTGATAAAAGCCCCTTTCTTTTTGCTTAAATTTCTCCTCCTTTGCCTTTTTGTACTCGTCATAAGGGAGCCATTCCTTCCTTGGTTTCCACCAATTTTCATCAAACCTATCACCACTTGAATAACACACTTGCACCTTACGGTTCTCGTTCTCGTCAAGATCACAATCCTTAGTGAGATGAGGTCCTCTAGAATTCTCACAACCGACCCTAATGGCATGGATGGATTGGTCCATCTTAGTCATTCTTCGATCCAAACTCTCTAGTTTAGCCATAATTGCTGTCATGCTATCATTAACTGAGTTCACCGCCCCCTACTTAGCTCATTCCGAGGGTTATGATATTCTCTAAAGTGCTTAGAGAATTCTTCAATTAGCTCTTTGATTTTCGGGGGTGGCTTCTTAGTGAGAGGTCTTTGCGAATCAAGGAGTTGCCTTGTGGTCACATTCACTCCATCATAGAAAATGGTGACTTCTTGTTGGCTATCTAGATCGTGATGTGGACAATTACTTAGTAAACCTTTATATCTCTCCCATGCCTCATAAAGGGACTCTACAACTTGTTGTTCAAAGTTAGCTATGACTTTCTTCAACTTGGATATTTTTTAGGGAGGGAAAAACTGGTCAATAAATTCTTCTTTCATCTTAGCCCATGTAGTGATGGATCCGGGAGGGAGTGATTTCAGCCAATCTTTCGCAGCTCCTTTGAATGTGATGGGAAGCATACGAAGCAAAATGGTTTCACGAGGCACATTCGGAACATTAAAGTAATCGGCTACATCGTTGACCTCTTCTAAGTGCTTGTAAGCGTCTTCGTGATCTTTCTGTATAAGGGAATTTCCTTAAGTTGAGCAAGTATATGCCCCTTTAGCTCGAAAGTGGCGGTCGCGGGAATGATGGGTTGTACTAGTCCCGGTCTGGTATCATCACGTATCCTCTTCTTCCATTCGTCCATGGGAACTTCATCAATGTTTGCCATGGTGTTAGGGGCTTCGTCTCCAAAGTCGCTTTCTTCTTCGGATTCGGTTTCTTCCCTTTTGGTTTCGTACTCGGTGTCCTCCTTCTTCGGGTCTTCGTCCGCCACTGAAGAGAAGCTGGATTCTCCTACTTTTTTTTCCCTTTTTCTTACTAAAGACAACTTTTAGATTCTTCAACGGTGAATTCTTCGATGTTGCGGTTTCTCCTACGTTCTTGCCTTTGTTTTTCTTCAAGGTTGCTTCCGGATCTTTAAGCGGTGGGATCAAAGGTGTACCTCCTCCCCTGGTCATAAACGAACTGTAAACAAAACAGAAAACACGCGTAAAAAGAACAAAAATAAAATAAAAATGAAACTGAGTTTCAGCGATGGACTCGTCGAGTAGCTTCGATTGCACTCGGCGAGTTCAAGGCTAAAACTAAAAAAAATCAAACAAAATTTTTAACAAATCAGATAAAATTAAAACTAAACCTAATACCTAGACTACTAAAGCAGTAACTTTGTGCAAGATTAATCTCACACAAAGGATCGGTAATACTAGAAATTATAATTAATTTTTGAATCGTTCCCCGACAACGGTGCCAAAAATTTGATGTGTATGAAACCAGTTAGTTTTAATCCTACCTTTCAATTATAAATTTAACACACAAAGGAAGTGGACCTATCAATTGTGGTATAATTAAATAAGTATGGTATCGATCTCAGGGAACGGAAATTAAACTAATTACTAATATTATCTAAAACAAATACTAAAATAGAAGGGGTTTCTCTAGTTTTACAAGACTAGAAACTTAACTAAAACTTAACTAACACTTAATTAAGCAACTATCAGCTAAACAATTAAATTGCAACTAAATTCAATGATAAAAGGACTTCTGTTTAGGTTCGAAACAATTGATCATATGGTTGATTTTATGGTAAATATATCGGATTAACTTTTCATTGGCTACCGATTGAGATGATTAGGTTCACGTTCGTTATTGCTAATCCTTAGAAAACAATTAAATTCAATCAGTGTCCAGTTGTCTAAATTAATAAGTTCCCTAGTTAATTAATTCGGGTTAAGTAAGACTTGTAATGGTTAAATGAATTGGTAATTCAATTAACCTCTTGTTGATGGTGTATCACACAAGCTCACGTATTAACTTACCTGTCTTAGTTGATTCTAGTTTCATATTCGGTATTCCTAGACATATAACTATGTGGTCACATAAATCATATGAAATTAATAACTAAGAGATGTTCGTACAACGTAATTACTGATTTATTAACAGAAAATAGTTGTTATTAATATATGAGGTTCTTTAACAAGCTTAACAAAACAATATAACCAATTAAAATTAATCCTAACCATAAAATCAATCAATATTCACAAAATCATCTACCCTAAACATAAGATAAAGGTTTTAGTTCATAATTGCAGTAAAAACAAACTCAAAAACGAATCTAAGCAAGTTAGACATAGTTATATTCAAAGGTAAAGTGGAAAATTAAACCTAAGTTGCCTTATTCTTCTTAGAATTGAGGATTAGGGTTCTTCTCACGTTCTTCAGATCTCCAGCAGTCTCCTTAATCGCCAAGTAAGCTTCCCAAAAACCAGAGAGAGAGAGAGAGAGTCAATTCGGTTTTGTGGCTTCTATTTATAGATATCTCAAAACAGGGGCTACTCGTCGAGTAAACAACCAACTCGGCGAGTCCCCTTGAGGAATCTGTATACGGCAAGGACCCCACATGTAGCTTCGCAAATCCTCGTATGTACTCGTCAAGTAAATGTCCCTACTCGCCGAGTAGCTTCAGGTTTTAGCATTTTTTCTTCTTTCTTTAGTTCCCGAGCTTCCGATCGTATCTCCTGCTTCCTTTTGCTTCTCTTTTGGACTGCAAATACAATTTGAACACTATTAAGTACCTTTTGTCTATAATATATAAATAATTAGCTAATAAATGATTAAAATCTATACTAAATATATAGCTAAATATGCACATATCATGCCACATCACCAGCCTAAACTGTTTCTTGCAGATCTTCGAATGACCTTAACTTTCGCATACAAACTCCGTTTTTGATATCCTTGGATTCCTCTCGACGAGCTATACAACTTTCATTAAGGCCTCAACATTTAACTTTTGCTTTAACAAAAATTCATATTTGGACTGGATTAAACTATTAAAGACCGTACGAATTTCATAACTTTTACATACGGTCTCCGTTTTTTACTGTCTTTATATCGACATACTCCTTATCACGAGATCTTTAATTCTCTTTTTGATTGCTTCGGCTAAAAACCGACCAATAAAAAGTGATTACCCGAAACAACAAATAATGAGTAATCATGGTAAGAAGTTGATTACTCGAAACAACAAATAATGAGTAATCGATATGGTGATAAATAAAAGGTGTTTTATTTATACTCAAAGGTTTGAGGCCATATGGGATTAGTATTATTCTTGTGTTTCACTTTGCATGTTTTGACTTCCTGAATAATTTAATTGGTTAAGAACAGTCAAATTATTCGAACGGGCCACAGTCATTCATATGTTGGAAGTAGGTACGAATGAAGACTATCGTGAATTGGTGTGTGGATTGTCTAAAGTGTATTAGACATAAGCAAATGTTTGCTGCAATGTTCATGAGTGCTTATGAATATGATTTGAGCATTGGATTAAACCCACGCTCACTTGGATCACTTCATGGATTTTATCACGAGTGATTGGTGAGACGATAACATCTTATATTCTTGAAACCGAGATGTGTGAGTTGTATCTTGCGAGTCGGTTGCACATTGATAATATGTAAAGCACCAGTAACTTGGTGTTATAAAACATATTGTTGTGTGTAATTCGGTAAGTGAGTGCAAGCGAGCATTGAGTCAAAGTTTATCCGTTCCTTTTATCCAAAGTAGGATAAAAGCAATATCTTTGGGCCCCTCGATGATTTAGAGATGGCACCTAAGCGCTTGGCCGAGCCGGGACTAATTTGATGTGATCAATTGTAGTATGTTGTCAGTCGTCATAAATCGGAAGTCGGGAAATAGTATAGAGAGAATGATTAGAATTCATGTCTTATATCTATACGATATCTAGAATGGAGGAATATATGATCCCTTATCTAAAGGACACGCACATCTGATAAGATCAGAGTTGACAGCGGCTTTGGAAAGCTACGATTGCAGATCAGGATCTGAAGTCGTACGCATAATAGTTATTAGACTTATCCAAGTGGGAGACTGTTGGATTAATGTCTAAGTCCATAACTATTTTGGTATATACTTGACCCGATGGTGCATGGTCCTCTTGGGTTGCCTTCACCAAAGAAACTTGATATGATGAATTATGGAGAGAAAGGATTAATTATGATTTATTAATATATTATGAGAATAATATATTAAAGGAGAAATCATATTGTTTAATTAATATTAGTAAAAAATTAATAAGAATTAAGTTTGTGGCTAAAAGACATTAATTAAACTTAAGGGACTAGAACTATCAATTGTATGATAGTTGAGTATTGAGCTAATGGACTCCATATTAAAGGGGTGGATGAATTCTATGGGGAAACCCATTAGAAATCGTCCTAGGCCTTTAAGGAAGGAGTCCATGGGTTGCTTAGGGTTTAAGCATCCAAATTAGGGTTTCCTTGTTAGATAACCCTAATAGTCTCACTGTTTAAAGGACCCTTAAGGCTAAAAAACATGGTGAACTTGTTCCTTAGGGTTTCCACACGTTTTGGGCAGCCTCCCCTCTCCTTATTCTTCATCCTCTTGCTCTTGGTGTTTGTGAACCATTAGAGGAGTGATAATTGTGACTCTAAGCTTTCTAAAGTCATTACAAGGAGGATTTGAGATTGTTATTGCTACATAACAATCAAGGTAAGATCTAAAACCCTTTCACATGTTAATATGATTAATTTTATGCTAGAATTAGGGTTTAAAGTCTTGGATGAATTGCATGTACAATAGAGAAACCTAGATCCAAGCATTAGGGTTTGCATGAGCACATAGGATGTTCTTATGGCTAAAACCCATCAACAACAAGTATAACCAAACCTAAAAATCCATTCCATATCCATACTCAAGTGAGCCCTGCCCACACTTAGCTACTAATCAGCACACATAACATACACGGGCTGACATTAGTGCCTTCGACCCATTCAATCCAGAAGGAAACTCACCTCAAATGTCGGATGATAGCTAAAACGTCTCTGTCTCGGAATCAACTCTACTCAATCCTTGAACCAAAACAACCTCTTAGATACCATTTCATACTCATAACTCTTTAGGGTCAAGTATGGTCAAAGTCAAGTCTATGTCAAAGTCAAAGTCAACGCTCTGAGTTAACTCAACTCGTCGAGTTACGCCTTTAATTCACCGATTCTCATAAATCTTAGAATAGTGATATTACGAATCAACTCGTCGAGTCCTTCCCCAAACTCATCGAGTTCTTCCTTTTAACAAAATCGGGACACTCCAACTTAACTCGTCGAGTTCTTCAGTCTGTTAACCCTTCTTAATGTATTAAGCCCTTATTCTTCAAACCAAGGCCCTATCTTTTGGATCTAAGCTGGAAATACATCTAGAAGGTTAAAGTTTCCATATTTACCCATTAAGAACCTCTCACCAAGGCATAAAACTCAAACCCTAACTCAAAATGGCTTAACTCCGAATCCAAAAGCCATCAAAACTTCAAAATAGACCATGAGGTCATAGATCTAGACTCTAGGGACAATTTGGTCACATAAAGCTCCCATCTTTACTCGCATGCATGGCCTAATATGGATTAAAAGACCAAAATGATGGCCTAAAGGTTGCATGGGACTTCCATGGCCATAAAGTTGGCACCTTTATGTCATGAAGTCCCCTTAAGACCTTAGATCTGAAGGGTTTGCCCAAATGGGACATCCAATTCCCAACCAACAACATACTTGGACCAAAACATGAAGCAAAACATCCTAAGACTAGATCTAAGCATATCATGGACAGGTTTGAAGCTTTATACCTCAAATGAATCAGAAACAAAGCCTAACTTCTGGATCTACAATCCTCTTACACGTTCTTGCTCCTTCTTCAAGCTCATCCTTCTTCAAAATCACTAAGAATGCACAAGATTAGCTCCAAAACTCTGAAAAATGCATTAGGGTTTCAAGGCTAGGTTTAGGACAATGGAGGCTGGATGATGCCAACTTATGGGGGTTAAGGTGTTTAAATAGGGTGCAAACCCCAGAAATTAGGGTTTCATATCTACCAGCCTACTCGTCGAGTTGAGGCCTCCCAACTTGTCAAGTAGGTCACTTAAAATACGCGGCCCTTATAGTCTCTACTCGACGAGTTTGGGGCTTCCAACTCGTCGAGCTGCTCTGTAAAATTGAATAATTTATAAGTTTAAATACATACCAGGAACCAGACATTACAATAATAAAGAAACACTTACGAATATTAAGATTGAAAATGTGATTAGTCCCTTTTGTGAAAATGAAACGATGAAAATACCAATTTTAAAATGTAATCTCTAGATTAGTCTGACACTTTGTCAATTTGTCATAGACTCATATTTAATAAAATCGTAATTATTATTATTATTATTTTTATCTTACTATACATGGATAATGATTTTTAAGGGAAATCAACTTTATGTTTTGTATATATTTATTAACTAACCTCTTTTCTTTTGTGTGCGTTCGGTATACCATTAACTTGTTGAAATAGTTCAAAAAGTACAAATACGACCGCTAATAGAGGGGTTTTCCGGTTTCCAACTTCTTTTTTGGCTAACATGAGTTTTCCGACCATCTTAGAATTTTTTTTGTCATCTTCTCCGACAAACTTTGAACTTCCTGATGATCTTGTTCCATAATTTGCGAAAAAAAACATTGAATATGAAATCATGTTCTTGAAAACCACAAATAAAACCCTTGAAACCGAGATTGTTCGAATGTGATTAACTTGTTCCTGAAATCAAAATCGTTTTTCCATAATCATTTGAGGGTTTTCGAGAAATACAAAATCGTTCTTTAACCTAGAACAAGAACGATTTTTGATCGTTTCAATGAACTATATTCGCATTGGATTTCGACTTTGGGTTTAAAGAACCATATAATCAATTTGCATCATATTTCAAGTTCGGGTTTGAGTCTGAAAACCTAAACCAATGAAGAACCGACGAAAAACATGGTATCTAAAACGTGGAATTTGGAATCAACTTTAAAATATGATGCATAACGGCTCGAGTTTGAACCTACAAATCAACTATGAAATTAGACTTTAAGTTTCAGTTCGAGTTTGAACCTGAAAATCCGCTTTGAACTGACAAATCGGCTCTAAAATCTAGAGTTTGTTGAATGCCTTTGAATGCTTGTTCATGACATCTTTGTTCGTGTATGTACTTTCATCTCCAGACTTATTGAAACTGAATTGCAAGTTGTAGCTACTCAGGAAATTCAAAGTTGGCTAAATATTAAAAAATGAGCAGAAAGTTCATGTTTGGAAGGAAAAGACGTCGGAAACCGGCAAAACCAATTATTACCGGTCATATTGGTACTTTTTAAACAACTTCAATAAATTTAATGGTATATTGAATATAAAAATAGGTTTAATGACTAAATATATACAAACTTAAAATTAGTTATCCTTACTAGTTATAAGTTATCATTGTTATTATATATTACAAGGAAATTTATTTATGGCTTTTTATTTTCTAAATCCGCACCAAATTGTAGGTATTTTATAAAGTCCCAAAATTGTATTTTATTAAGAAAAATTAAATATTCTTATATTTTTTTTATGTACTTGATGACAATATAATAAAAAATTATTAATTTTATTAAATATAATAAATATCATAATTTTAAATGTGTAGAAAATTTTAAATGTGTAGAAAGATACTATAAAATAATAATATTTAATTTCTCTTTTTTTAAAGTCTTAAAAAATGTTTTTGCAATAACATATTACCTTTTTACGGTATATGGGATTGTAGTGAATAACACAACGATACATCTCATATATTTATTTTGCAAAAATATAATGGGCATTCCTAGGTAAAAGCAATAATAGAAGGACCACATATGCAACTACCAAAAATATATGTAATCCCAACTCCCAAAAACCTAATCAAAGAAAAAGTGTTTCCTGCCCGTATGCCCTATTATCTGATTACTTCTTCGTACGAACATTCATCCTCTTTATATAACTACAAATCTCTTGACAACCTCCTTGTTAGGCCATTCATTGTCGCAAAATAGCACCTTTAGATCTTGTATTTTGCGTTTGAATCTACAATTTTCGTGAATTTGTTCGATTCTACACAGTCGCAATCGTCTATCTGCTACACGATGCATTCGAAGCAATTAACCTGAATTGGTGTTTCTAGATCGAAGATATAAACAAAATCTGGCGATCGAATTAAGCGTCTGCAGCGTAAGAATCGTGAGCTTATGCCTATAGTTTTATCGATTCCTAATAGAATAACGGAGTATCAAGGGTTTGCAGGTGTTTGCAAATATTGTAGGGTGTTTTTCTTGGTAAAGTTTGATGTTGTTTTGTAGTGGAACAGGAATTACCAGGTGTATGCAAGATACCCATTGGCATGGACTTAATCGTTCTGTTCATAGCTACCCACTAATAAATTTTATTTTTTTTCTTTTCTTTTCTTTGATTTTCTCCTGTTGCGAATCATTAAAAAGTAAACGCTGAATCAATATAAAAAAAGTTTGAGTCATGGAACCCAGTAATCGTTTATGAAGGGATACGTGATTGTTGAGTTGGGATTGGGATTGGGTTGTGACCAGAGACTAGATTCTGATATATTAATTATCTTTTCATTGTACCCTTTTGCGGTTGTGATTTAATTACTGAAGTGTAAGGAATCATTGTGGATCTCATGGTAAATGTTGCTCGTATAGAGCTTTGGGGTTTAAAATATTGATTAGCTTGTAATCTTGAAAAATATTAGCGTGTTTAGCTTCAATTTCTGGTTCTTGTGCTTTAAGTATGATAAGCCTGAAGTTGGGCAAGTGGAAATACATAATCTTTAAGTTACCTGTAAGATTTGCATTTAGTTACATGTTGGTCAACGTGAGTTTAGTGGATTAGTTGGGACATTGTTACTATGTTTATCTTTAAACCTGAGATAAACTACAATTCTTTGTTTGTCATTGGTACTATGTTTATCTTTAAACCTGAGATAAACTGCATTTTTTTGTATCTCAATGTGTTTGTCATTGGTACTATGTTTATCTTTAAACCTGAGATAAATTTGTAAACTTGTTTGCTGCTGGTTTCTTCTTCTTCAAGAGCCTTAATTTTCTGTATTATAAGAAATTGAAGATGGATATATGTGGGAAGAATTAGATTTTTGAAGAATTGAGTCCAGTAAAATGGGAGGCCAAGTCATGAGGATTATTACTCAATTCACTGTAGCATAACTGTCTGTTTGTGCATCCATTACAGGAAAAAAAAGGTTTAATTAAAGAGTGGTGTTGCTCCTGAAACCTGTAAGCAATCAATCAATCAATCATCAAGAGGAGGGGTAACATTGGAAATGGATCCTGGTCGCTATGGTCTTCAGCCTGGATGGGAAAATAACAGCGTAATTGTGGTTTCCTTTTTAAAAAAATGACATATATGGGATGATATACAAATACAATCAAGATATTAGGGCTTGCTTTTGTGACTCTCATCTCATCCTTAAGCCATGGGACAAAATGAGGATATGGAATTCTAGTTCCATGCTTATAACTTGCTGACATACCTTATTCTCTTGAATCCACAGGCCCTCGATCGATATGCTGCAGTCCATGAACCAAATTTTCGGTGAGTTTTTCTTCATACCATCAGTCCAAAATCGAGTATACTTCTTGAACTTTTTAAAGTTACAAGTAATTCATATTCATGCTTTTTTTTGTTATACCACTGTTTCTCTGTTTTGCATCTGCCTTATGTTCAATTAACAGGGCGGATGATTCATACGATGATAGGAGGTATTTAGATGACCGTTTTCCAAGAGATGAACTCTATTCAAGAAACACCTTCCAACGCGATGTATTGGAGAGGGAGACCTTTCCTCCACCACAGGAACCAGTGGGAGCTTGGCCTCAAACTCAAACAAGAAGGCGAAGCTATGAAGATGAATATCCACTTGATAGAGATTCAAGGCGACATGATAATAATCCATACCCTGAAATCGACACTGTCAAATATCGTGATGTTGATTCATATCACTATGATGATCATGGATACGAGAGGCCTCCAAGATATAGTGGACGTGAACGTGAACGTGAACGTGATGATTATGGATATGATGATTATGATTATAATAGAGGTCGGGTTTCACAAAGCAGAGAGGATAGCCGTGAGAGAGATTATGAATATGGAAGTGGAAGGCATAGCTATGATTCTGATTATGAAAGAGGTGGTAGGAGAGAGGGCAGTTGGAGAAAGCGTGGGTCCCGTGATAGAAAAGGTTTGAGTAGAGAAAGGGATCAAAGTCCATATAGAAGGCATGAACGTTCTAGATCACGTGGACATGATGACCGTGTTAGGTCAAGATCTCCAAGAAGTCGCAGCCATGGCAGAAGTCATCGTGAGGACAGCTATGATGATGACAGGGACAGAGACAGAGACAGACATGACAGGTCAGATAGAAGAAGAGATCGCGATGAATATCGTCACCATGAACATTATTCAGTGGTATGTGTAAATCATAATGCATTATTTTTAAAAAAAGTTCACATTCAAAAGATTCTTTCTTTCTTAGTTGGATGACTTGATTATCATTGTGTAGGTTCCATCTGCTACTGTTGTTGTGAAGGGTCTTTCCCAAAAGACAACTGAAGAAGATTTATATCAAATGCTTGTACTCTTTCTTCTCTCACTCATCTCTTTGCAATTGTTTCAATCAATTTGTTTAATACTTTTGTCACCATTTAGGCTGAATGGGGACCTCTTCGCCATGTTCGTGTCATTAAAGAGCGAAACTCTGGTGTTTCTCGTGGATTTGCATTTATTGATTTCCCTACAACGGTATCAATTTAGGGTCTTTTTTTTTTTTGAATTTTTTGGTGCATAAATGTTGTGGCTTGTGAGTAGCATAGTTATGAACTTATTGCTGGCTGCAAATCAAAATCAGGGATCTGCACGTTTGATGATGGATAAGATTGGAGATGAGGGTCTTGTTGTTGATGGTAGGAAGCTGTTCTTTGAGTACAGGTAAATGCATGTCTGATTCTTAGTTTTATTTTAGAATATTTACTTTCATTGTTACTTATCTGTTGTTTGTGTTGCAGTAGTAAACCAACTGGAGGAGCTGGTGGATCTGGGTTCGGGTCAGATGGTTCATCAAGGTCAGGGCACATGAACCACAGAAGCACAATGGTTCTTTCTGATTGGATGTGCACAATATGTGGTTGTGTTAATTTTGCACGGAGGACATCTTGCTTTCAGGTGTTTTTTTTTTTTTTTTTTTTTTTTTTTAAATAAAATTCAAAACATGTTTGTCTATGTCTTTGTCATTTTCTTGACCTTTTCAACTGAGTGTTGATCTTTGTTGAAATCAGTGTAATGAACCTAGAACAGATGATGCTCCTCCAGCAGATATGTCATCATCAAATACTAATTCATTTGGTAAGAAAGGGGAGACAGGTTAGTTTATCAACAGCTTAAAATTATCATACCTGATTGAAGCATTTTTTTTAAAACATTTTGTACTTTCAGGTCCCACACATGTTTTGGTTGTGAGAGGTTTGGATGAAAATGCTGATGAGGAAATGCTTCGTTATGAATTTTCTAAACACGCTCCGATTAAGGTACGCATCATTTTTGTGCTATAAGTAAGGTATAACTTTTTATTTTTTGAATGATATAAATCATATAATTGTGTTTACAGGATCTTCGACTTGTGAGAGACAAATTTACTCACGTCTCAAGAGGATTTGCATTTGTACATTTTCATTCGGTAAGTTTCTAGACTTGTCACTTGTGGAACATTCTAGTATTTGATTTTATTCTTATCTGGATTTATTTTGAATCTCAGGTTGAAGATGCCACAAAAGCCCTTGAGGCAACAAATGGGACAACACTTGAGAAAAATGGTCAAATTTTGAGAGTTGCATATGCAAAAAGCATACTTGGACCAGGAACAGGGGCATCCTCTTCTCACTCAAGTAGCCTTGCTGCTGCAGCAATTGAGGCTGCTGCATTTGCTCAGCAGGTAATGGAATAATTTTTTTTTTTTTTTTAATAAAATATATAAAAATGATATTTTTTGTTTATGAAATATAAAAATGTTTGTAGTATGATGCTGTTGGATGGGCGCCAAAAGAGTATAATCCAGATGAGAAACAATCTAATAATGGGCAACAAGAGCAGGGTGGAAATCCAAAAGATGCTTCGGCTCCACAGTCTGGTTTTGTTTGGGATGAAGCATCTGGTTATTACTATGATGCTGCTTCTGGATTCTATTATGATGGAAATACAGGTTCTTTTTCTTCTTTTTTCTTGATAAAGATTATTACAATATGGAATTATGTATGTATATGATTACTGATGTATTCCATACATACATTATACAGGTCTATACTACGATGGTAACAATGGAATTTGGTATTCATATGATCACCAGAGTCAACAATACGTCCCTTGTAATAATGACCAAAACGATAACAAAAAAGAAAAGGAACCTTCAAACACTAGAAAAGTAGTGATATCTGCACCGGCAGCCACCACAACTACCGCTAATTCGTTGGCGGATGCTGTTCAGGCGGCGGCAATAGCAGCAGAGAAAAAGGAGAAAGAGAAGATGAAAGAAATAAAACTTGCTTCAAAAAGTAGTATTTTAGCTAGCAAGAAGAAAATGAGCAACGTGCTTTCCATGTGGAAGCAGAGAAGCCACGAGAGTCAAGCACCACGAGACGCCAATCTGTCAACAGAAGAAAAATCCAACACTGTATCTGTAACTGTAACCGGTGGTGGTGTTGGAAAGTTAAAAAACGAGGCTGCAGTTTCTTCTGTTAACACATCGGTCCAGTCAGCAAACTTAGATGCACAAAAGCCTGTGGGAGTGGGAGGGGGGACTTTGAGAGGTGTGATAAGGGGGTCTGGTAGAGGGGTGGTGAAATCAGATACTACATATGTGGGGTCAGGGTCAGGGTCAGGGTCAGGGTCAAATAATGTTGCATCAACAACTACAAGTATGGAAGTGAATAATTCATGTGCAGTGCCATTTAGGACAGATGCATCTGCTTTGGGGTCTTACACACCAGCAGCAGCTACAGTGAGTGGTAGAAGACGGTTTTCAGAGGCGCCTGTACATGGACATGGACATGGACATGTACAGTCAGCAATGTCTGGTAAAGAACAACAGCAGCAGCCTCAGAGTGGTTATAGGGATCGAGCTGCTGAAAGGAGGAGTTTATATGGTTCGTCATCTTTTGGGGGTGATGTTGGCGTTGGGGATCCAAGTAAGCGTTTGTGAATATAAATAATTGTTTCAGTAGTAGTCTTCTTGTTATATTCATCTTATTAATTAATTAATTGCTTTAACTATGAAAAAAAAGAGGAGGAGATGGATATGTCATATGTCATATGTAAAAGGACACAGAATCTGTTTGATGATGGATAGGGATACTAGTATTATTATTGATTCTTTATTATGTATTGACTGTTTATTTATTTATTTAATATAATGGGTGGGCTTGTTGTAAAAGATGGAGATTCGGGTATGAAAAGGGATTCGATGCCTTTTCCGCCTGGTGTTGGTGGGACACGTGGAGGTGGAGAGGCGGGAGGTGGGGGTAGTGGAAGTGGAAGTAGCTATGAGGTAATTACAGCTGAGAAGGCGATTGATGAGAGTAATGTTGGCAACCGGATGCTTCGAAACATGGGGTGGCAACAAGGCTTGGTAAACTTTTCCAGTTCTTTCCTTTTAATTACCAGCCAGAGAGCAACTGTAAATCACATTTATCAAAGCTGTATGATTTAGGTGAAGTCTTAATGTATAATAGTAAAATACTGAGTTTGAATTGAATATGAATATGAATATTGCCAGGGGTTGGGGAAAGACGGGAGTGGGATGGTGGAGCCCGTGCAGGCACAAGCCACAGAAAAGAGGGCGGGACTCGGGAGTCAACCCAAGAAGGCGGTGGACCCTACCCTGGAGGTGCAAGCAGGTGATAGCTACCGGACTCTCATTCAGAAGAAAGCACTTGCCAGATTCCGAGAGATGTCATAGATTGGACTTTTTTTTTTCTTTTTCTTGGTAAATGAGTAGTAAGACGAGGGTTTGGTGGAAGCTTTAGGGTTATGATACACTACTGCTTCCATTTCTTATGTGATGAATTTAAGTGTGCTGCCTGCTCTTTACATTTCACTCTCCCTTGGAGTTTTTTTTATAGATATTGTTTATAGGATTTAGGTTAGTTTTTGATGTTAATGATGGTGGGAATCAGTTGGGTCTATTTCACTATTGATAACTAAACCAAATGGATGTTCATATGTGCTAAAGAATGTTGAACATGATATTTTGGAATGCCATCAATCACAAATACACTAACTATGGAGACAAAGTACTACTTACATCCACACATCAATCAAATTCCACATGTCTCATAGTTACATCATACATGTGCACGATGTAAGTATGGATGGAAATTGTGGATTTTAAGCAACAGCTCTTTGTATCGGTCTTCTTGAAGTTGCTTGGCCTGCTGTTTGATATCAATTAATGGAAGAGTTAAATGTATATGTCATCATGTTTGATAATGAAGATTGTGTTTGTGTTCATAACTCCTTGAACTTCTTTGAGTTGAATAAAATTCAAATGCATCATCATTGGATGCGTATGATTGAGATGGTTTCCTAATTAATGTGATATCACATGTTTTGATCATACATGCAGTGTAACAAACCTACCTTTTTAAACTAGTCCTCCACCATGGTACAACATGTTTCTATTACAACCGACAAAGTGGCATTAACAGGACAATGCCCTACTGTTACATACAGGCGGGCTCGCTTCAGATGTGCAACTACATGGGCTACTCCATACAAAGGCCGAATCAACACTTAGTTGCTGTTTGTTTTTTCAAAGAGAAAATTCATGCAGTCTGTGGACCATTTGCAATCATCTGTAGCAGAAGAAGTGGAACAAACGGCTACAACCTATAATAAAAAACATGTTTTTTAATAATTCTATTATTAAAACATTGAAAGAATACTAAAAAGAACATGTAAGAAAACATTGATATAAACTGAAAATAGTTCTCAACACCAAAATTTTAATAATTCTATTATTAAAACATTGAAAGAATACTAAAAAGAACATGTAAGAAAACAATGATATAAAACTTTTTAAAAAAAATTTTAAAAAATATAAAACAAACTAATAGTTTTATTCTAGAAAAAATAACTGTAAAAAACATACAAAAAAAAGTAAAAAAAAATTAAGAAAGTATTGCAAACGATGTCTAAAAATTCGTAAAAATTACACATGTTAAAAAGAATGTAATTGAAACTGAAAATATTATTAATAGAAATGAAAAAAAAATTAAAAAAATCAAAGTTTTATTTTTTTTAAAATCAAGTTAAAATTTGTCACAACGATAAAAAGAAATTGTATCAAATCCGTAAATAAAAGTTAAAAAAATCAAAGTTTTTTTTAAAAAAATAAAAGTTACAAAAAAATAAGTTATACCAAAATTAAAAAAAAACACTTGGAAAAAACGAAAGTTGAAAATGTTTGAATAGGCAAGTCAAGTTTTGCGCCACGCACCCAAATGTTTTGTAGTCTGAAGCCTTCCAAAAAACAAACTGCTGTGATAGAGAAAGTGCTGCATATACAAGACGAAACCAATTTTTTTTTTTAGGGTGTTCCTCTTAAATTATGAAAGGTTTGCAAGGAGTTAATTAACATATCAGCTTCATATTTTTGTTCTAGGGTTGCTCCATCTTTCGCAATAATCTCAGGTACATCTAAATAGAAAAACAAAAAGAAAATATGGGGTTCTATTTGGTGTGTTCATATGCTAGTTTGAGAGAATGAAAAGAAAGATGAATATGTATATTCAAAAATCAAAGGCAAAATGGATGACACTTTCTCTTTAGTACTGCAAGTGCAACAAAACAATTACATAAATAAAGGGAATTAAATAAACAAAGGGGTGGGACTGCCTACGGCTTCAACTTTTTCCCACAATCTAAATAATAGGATTCTAATTTCCTATTTACTCACTCCACTGCTACCTAAACAAACACAACAACCAACCAGATTACATGAATAAGTCTTTTTGCAGGTTATTGATTTGCTTCTTAATTGCCTACATATACAATAAACATATGCCCTACATTTGTTGAAAATATAAAATATTAACATACAATAATTCAATAACCGAATAACCCGTTGCTTTGCTTGTTCGATTGCCAACTTCGTTTAAGATTTAAGAGAGTTAGAAATTTGGAAGACGATGATTTTCAATACGCATGCTTTGTCATCTGATTTCCTGCTGATTTGAACGAAGAAGATTTGGGGTTCAGACTAATTCAATCGAAGAGGGTAGGCCTGGGTAGCTAGGCTAGGTTTAACAAAAAAAAATCATAATGTGAGGGTGGGCCTGGGCTCACTCTGGCCGTAAGGTGGCTCCGCCACTGTGCGCGTATGTTGCGTCGCGCAACAAAAAACGGTTTAAAGAAGTTTTTTTAAAAAAATAAACATCATCTTATATTATGATTTTGCTTTGCAATCATATTATATAAACTATTTGGACTGAATGATAAATTGATATGGAATATATATATATATATATATATATATATATATATATATATATATATATATATATATATATGATTTTTTTTTTTGGAAAGGGAACTTCCCTAACGAGGGTTTCCGGGCCAGCTTACGCGCACCGACTAATCCCCCGCTGCAAACATGAGACTTTGCCTCATGCCCTGGAGTCACTGCAGGCGAACCTCCATGGCCACAAGGGCTGAGTAGTGCCAGGATTTGAACATGGGTCAATAGGTTATCCACCATATCTTCCACATGCTTTACCAAGTCACCACAACCCAAGTTATATATATATGATTTTTATTACAATATGTTTTACTTTCATTAATTAAATATATTAAAAAATAACAAAAACTGTTATTTAAAAGTAAATAATTATATAAAAAAATATGATAAATATTAAAAACTCTATTTGTTTCTATTTGGTAATCATTGCAAAGTATGAGGACATTGTTTATGTGTATCTTTCTTTTTTACTAATTTATTTTGTGTAACATATTGCATTTTCTACTAATTATACATGTAGCGATTGGTAATTTATGCAACATATTGATCATCGAATTAAAATACTATAAAAGATGATTTTTAAAATTTGTAATGATGAAAGTAAGGGATATTCACAAAAACGACATGATGAATCTTACTTTATCACATTATGACTCCATGATCGATAATTCTAAACAGTGACGGAGTCAGAGTCAAAGTAAAAAGGTATAAAAAAACCCGCATGATATACAATAAGAAAAAAAAACCGCAATTTCTTTAGACATAAAGTTCAACCTCCATAACAAGTTACATTTTAAAGTTCATCTCTTCTCTGTTTCATCTACGAAAGCAAGTAATTACATTTTAGGTTTAAACCTTCTCAAGTGCTTCGTTTTCTATACTACAAATCAAAGCACTATTCAAAAAATCATCACCTATTTTATTACGCAAATTGGTTTTCAACTACTTCATTGGAAAAAAAACACCGTTCAATGGTTATGGTTGCAACGTGTAAAATCAAAGTTTTTTTTTTAATAATTCATAAACCAAAAAAAAAGAGAGGTGCTTCCCAATTTCCACCAAAAAATAAGAGAGTCCGCAATTCCTACTTTCAAATTACAAACACATTTTCATACATTCAAATTATTAAACGATATTAAAATTTTTACTTTATCACTTTATAACTCCGTATCGATTCATACCTTCAAATCAGAGGCACATATTCATATTTTAGAAACCTATATTCTCATATATTAGTTATCTTTTGAAGATATTTTTATATCTTATATCTCTATCTACAACAATTGAGTCATCAAATTTCCGGCCAAATATGTATTTTTGCTAGATAGTCTAATATTCATAGTTATTATTTGTTAAAGTACATTTGGTTTGCACACTATATTTTTAGGCTCTTATATGTTTATACAGTAGGATAAAAAGTAACGGTAAAATTTATTATTAAAATGTTTTAAATTTCAGTATTATAAAAGCTGAGGATGGATGAGATTGGAGGGTAATCAACTCAAAACGCACGATGGCTGCTGGTAAGATCGTGAAACTCTCCCAACCCATTGAAAAATTTCGAGAAATTCATAAAAATCTCTCCCTCAGGTCCTCACCCAAGCTTTGGCATGATCACGAGAACGAGGATGCAGGCGAACCCATTTTACGCCTAAACCATCACATCTTGAGCAAATTAGAGTCATGTTCAACTGTTACACTCAGAGAATTCAACCAAGTACACGCACAGCTCATTCTTTCAGGTCTCTTTCAACATTCCCTTGCATCGGGTAGGGTGATGAAGAAGCTCTGTTCTTCTCCATCTACTGTGTTTCATGCTGTTAATCTTTTTCATGGGGTAGATGAACCTGATTCCTTCTTATGTAACACTATTATGAGAGGCTTCGTGAATGCGAACGAACCGCTTAGAGCTTTGGAATTTTACCGTCGAGAAATGATTGCGAAGTTCATCCCTGCCAACCATTACACATTTCCTTTGCTGGTGAAGATTTGCGCTGAATTGGGTTTGGTTAGAGAAGGGGAAAAGGCTCACACCCGGGTCTTAAAAGAAGGTTTTGAGTTGGATTTATATGTGCGCAATGCATTGATTCATATGTACGCGGTTTGCGGGAGAATAAGGGATGCACAGATGGTGTTTGATTTGAGTTGGGAGTCGGATATGGTGACTTGGAATTCAATGATTGATGGGTATGTGAAGAATGGAATGGTTGGCCATGCACGCAATCTGTTCGATGAAATGCCTGAAAGGGATGTATTTAGTTGGAACTCCATGATTGCTGGTTATGTTTGGATTGGGGACATGGTGGCAGCACAAGAGTTGTTTGATAGGATGCCATGTAGAGACATTGTTTCTTGGAATTGTCTGATTGATGGGTATGCTAAAATTGGAGATATCGTGTTTGCACGTAAATTTTTTGATTGGATGCCATGCAGGAATGTAGTTTCATGGAATACCTTGTTAGCTCTTTACACTCGCTCCAAAAACTACAAAGATTGTTTGAAACTTTTTGATGATATGTTGGAGGAACAAGATGTGAAGGCAAATGAAGCAACTCTGATGAGTGTCTTAACTGCATCTGGACACTTGGGAAGGCTCGATAGGGGTGAACAGCTCCATTTGTATATCAAGAACAACAAGAACATCATAGTGGATGCGTTACTTTCAACTGCTTTGTTGACAATGTATGCGAAATGTGGATCAATGGACCTTGCTCAACAGGTGTTTGATGAAATGCCAGAGAGAACAGTAGTTTCATGGAATTCAATGATAAGTGGATACGGTATGCACGGACATGGAGAAAAGGCTTTACAAATGTTCCAAGACTTGGAGAAAAGTGAATCTGTGCCAAATGATGCTACTTTTGTGTGTGTTCTTAGTGCGTGTTCACATGCAGGAATGGTTTTGGAGGGGTGGTGGTATTTTGACCTGATGCAAAGAGTTTACATGATTGAACCAAAAGTTGAGCACTATGGTTGTATGGTTGATCTCCTTTCACGAGCTGGTTTGATGAAAGATTCTGAAGATATGATCAAGAACATGTCCATGGCTAAAGGACCTGCTTTATGGGGAGCCTTACTATCAGCTTGTAGGACTCACTCAAATCTAGAACTTGGAGAAATGGTGTCAAAGAGGCTTATTGAGTTGGAACCTAATGATGTTGGGCCATATGTGTTGTTATCAAATATATATGCTGCTGGAGAGAGATGGGATGATGTTGAAAATGTGAGAGAGATGATGATGAAGAAAGGGTTACATAAATTGGCTGGATCAAGCCTGGTTCAGTATGGAAATTCTGATGTTGAATCAAATGGAGGTCATTTAGTTCATAAGAGGAGATTGGTGTACTCCATGCTGAGTGATATGGGTGTTCAAATGAAAATGTCATACAAAGATACATGATCATTCTTTAGAGAGTTCATATACACAAGTAAATATTGAATTTCAAGAATTGTTGTTTGTTAAATTTGATATTTCTTTAATAAAGAAAAAATCAAGTTTTTCCAATAGTTGATTGACAAGTCAAATAGTGAAATAGTGCTTGGAGTAACATCTTGAAACTTGAAAGTACTTCCATTAAAAAATAGTACCCCACTCCTTACTTCAAGGAAATTGCATTTTTAAGATGCATCACATCATTACTTTTGCCTTAAATAAACCTTTTTATATCCACAAATTATATTAAAAGATTAGACTTTTATCCGTTAAAACTTTATGCTTAATAAATGGGTATTTCTAAATACACGAATTGAATTCTAAATGCACAAAGAATTGATTGAGTGGATATGTGTCACTAACTTTTAGTATTTTTAATCTATTAAATTAAATGTGCCTCGTAAACTGCCGGTTATTTAAAACTAATGAAAATGTTACTTTTTAATTTACATTAAATATCCTTATACGTGTGTATTGTGATGTGGTATTTCGTAGTACCGATGTACAATCAAAATTTTGTTATGCGTAAGACTCGCTCTTATACCCGTGTATTGTGACTCAATAACATCATCATTACACTTCAATGATTTGGCGATATCTGATCGCGATGTTTCGACATATTTTTTTAACTTGACATGTTGACTTTTAGCTCTATTAGTTATGTGGTTGCCAAAGTTAGGAAACGTATCGGTCCATACAGACACAAATTTTTCTTTGTATGGTGTCAACCATGTTTTGTTTAGATAAACAAATGCATCTGAAATACATAAACAAATTTCAATTGATGTAATGAATTATAATATATTATAATGTATATTTTAAAATACCTGGATAGTTGTTCGTAATTTTTTCAACTTATGCCAAATTCTTGTTGTATGCTTCCTTTGTTTCAGAGTTACGTTTGGAATTTTTTATGACGATGACATAACCTAAAGTATTTGCCACATTTTGCACCCAATTCATTATTATTAGTAGCTAACAAATCCGCTCGATGCTAAGATTACTATAACAATATATTAATGAATTTATACCTTATTCGTTTTGAATGGTGATGTGTCGTTGAAGAAATAATTACTTTCGTTCAAACTTTCATTTTCATCTGCTTCATTTGTGTCCATTGGATGGATATCCGTTTCGAATGACGACGTGTCATCGAAAAAACAGTATTTTCATTCAAGCTATTATTTTCATCTACTTCATTTATTTCCATTGGATGAATATCATCTCTCTAAACATAACACAGAGAAAAACATACATTTAACAAAAAAACAATAAAAAATAAGAAATGTTAAGTACAAATACCTCATAATATGTGTCATCCATCCTCTTCCCAACTTGCAATTTAATAAAATTTATATTTATAACAAATATTGCATGTTTGTTTTTAACGAAAGTTACTTTCGAAATCACATTGCAAGTCGCTTTCAGTTTAACAAATAAGAAATATCAGTCGTCTATTATATATAGAAAGAAATCGAAACCAAATTTTTATTTTTATCCCTTCTATTTTTGTTAATGTTTCATAATTTATATTTCTTATTTAACAAATTAAGTTTTTTTTATTGATATTTAAAAGTATTTAAAAATATTCATTATTACTCTTCTTGTAAATGTATTCATGAGATCATTTTAATTATACAACTTTTATGATTAAATAATATGTTTCTATTTGTTAGTTTTCAAAATTAATAAAATTTCAAGGGTTTAAGATATAAATTAAAAAAATCTAGGGACTTTTCTAAAACTACAACGTAAACTGGAGGTACAAAATTGTAATATTACATTTTGTTGATAATATTAACATGATAATTAAAATGATATATGTCACATTTTTTATATATTACATTGAATTTTTTTATAAAAAATATTTATTTAAAATTATTAATGTCACTTTTCATGTTACGTTAAACGTGAAACAAAAATATTTAAAGATTAATGTATTCTAAAAAGATTTTTAAATAACGTGGGGTGTGAAATGACGACAATGTCAAACTTTAATACTTAGGATGCATAGTGGCGAGCTATGATAGTTGACGTAAGGATGGTTAAATAGAGATTGCTAGACCGAATTAAAAATTCTTAAATTAACCGGTTGTTAAAATTATAAATTTAAAATGATAAAATATATCATAGTAAAAGATAAACTTTTTTGAAAATGGATTTAATTTATAACGATAAAATACAAAACATTAATATTTTAATATATAATAATAATAATAATAATAACAATAATAATAATAATAAGTACGAGCCATTAAAATGTTTAAGTTTTTTTTTTTTGGAACCGGCCAATGAAATATATAAGAAAAAATAAGCCACAGCTAGTGGCATACAAGAGTTCAAAATACAATGAAAAAAAAAACAGGAAATGTAAAGTATAACAAAGATAATTCAGAAAAGCAAAGGGAAATGAGACCATGATGCCCAATTTAACTTGTCACTTTTCCCCCTATTTTTCACCCAGAGGTAAACCACTGATTTAATCATACCAGTGACTTTACCACTGATTTAATCATATCAGTGACTTTATCTGGTGGTAGCCGGTTTTTCTTGAAGACCTTTTCATTCCTTGACTTCCAAAGGCTCCATAAAGTTCCATAGTAGATAGCTGAGATTATCTTTCTCCTTTTTTTGCATACCCCCATTTAGAAATGGAATCCAATACATCCTGAACTGTGTGGAGAGGTCCCAATTGAATATTACACCATCTTGATACCCCTTCACAAACACTCCCCAGGACATGGTTAGAATCTTCTTCGTATTCATCACACATGGGGCAAGTCAAATTTTCCAGAACTACCCCTCTCCTTGCTAACTCCAAATGTTTAAGTAATATATAAAACTTTACAAACCAGGGTAAATTATAAATTTGATGTATATTAGAGGAGTGTACATGTAGACACGTAATTCTATGCCAATACACAAAAAATCGGTGTATATAAGACCCTTAATAAATGGATACACTTTTAATGTAGGTTGGTGATCAATTCTTACAAATGAAAGGATAATGAACATTGATACAACTTTTAACAAAATAAAGAAGAAAATAAATAATCATAACATCAATATAATTATATCTTAAAACTATTAAAAAAAATTAAACCGACATACTGTAGACAAATTACTCTGTGCTTATTCTCGTATATATTTTTGATGGTATGTTGAATTAGTTTCTTATTCCACTTGTACCCCTGTGTCATATATGTCTCCTTTCTTCCACTTCTCAGGTATTATATTAACCGGAACAACCCATTTTTCATCTCCATCTTCACCACTAAATAGCATTCTTAAAGACAATGATCCACTAGGTGGAGAGTTTGTTGTGAAAACTGATCCATAGCTTCTATCCAATAGTTTACAAACGAAATTTTTTGTCTACATATAACAAATAGAAAACTAACACGTGAGAAATATATATCTAGATAAATAATTTTGTTACATTTTTATATATATGATTGTGAAGTATTATTATTACCTCACATAGTTGCACAGCAGTTATGTCGTTTTGGCCTTGTTGGTACCATATGACAAAAGCAAGGTAATACGGGTAGTCACTGCTCTCATCTATCTTGATGGTGATGTTATTCTTCGGGTAATTGCATGAAACCCTGTGGAGGAGGTGGGAATTATTATTATTATTATTATTATTATTATTATTATTATTATTATTATTATTATTATTATTTTAATATTTTCTGACACATAATAAATAAATATATAAATAAGTTGATCAAACTTAATCATCATGTTATGTTACCTTGTATATTCAATATCTACAACTCCTTGTGATAATAAAGATGTTTCCGCATATGTAGATTGAGCCATCTTCCTGAAGGCTTTCTTGCTCATAATGAAGTCTGTTCCATGACTGGATCCTTGGTCAGTTATAACAACATTCACTCCTTCATCTGAACAATCCTTACTATTGGTGCACCTCACCTGATGATTTATAAAAACAAAATTAAATAATTTGTTATATAAAACAATAAAATATAACTTGGTTATATATATATATATATATATATATATATATATATATATATATATATATATATATATATATATATATATATATATATACTGTGTTGTGTTAATGACCTGGTAACAAGCACCACAGCCTACACCATCTCTGTAAAGATCAGATGCAGTTGCTACATATCCATTGTTAATCGTTGCTCCAAATGAGCCATATCCACATCTCCCAGCTTCAAATTAAATCATCAAAGAATCATTAAAAACTATATAATTAGAGACGAAAAGCACAAGTTATAATTATATATATGCATGCATGTTTATATATATATATATATATATATATATATATATATATATATATATATATATATATATATATGTTTGAGCTCTCACTTTCTGATCCTTTGTCATCAGAATCTGGGTAGTATGCTGCTCGAGATTGGATGAAAGGGCCATCTGATGTGGCACTTTGTGCTGGATTTATCACAGAAAAGATAAATGCAGAAACTATGAAGAGGATATCAAGAGACAATGCCATTTTGGGAATCTAGATTGTTATATAACTTATACAGAAGAAGGAAATGGATGTTAATGGAGAGAAGTTTGGTTTTGTATTGAAGCAAACAAATTATTGTTTGTGGTATTTATAGTGAATGAAATGAGTTTGTGGTTGGTAGTATTTTCTTATGCTTTGACACTTTGTGTTGAATTTCGTTTGTTCCTCTCATCAACTTGCTCGGATATGGAAACTACATGGAAACACTTTGATGATGACTTCAATTCTGCTGCATATTGAAACAGGTGGCTGAAATTTCAATTACAAAAAAGTGCTTGTCATTTTCATGTATGGATGAAGTATATATATAGGTATATTAGTCATATATTTGATGTTTAATCTCAGGGACCATTTTTTTATTGGTTTACACGTTTTGAAAACTTGGACCCGAGCTTGGCAAACAAGACTGAGATTGATAATATTTTGTGCATTAGACAAAGAAAGAGGGCTGCTAAAGAAATCTTATTTTGAAAACAAAAAAAGATTTTTTAAAATGGAAGTAAAACAGTGAGGGGGAAGTTAGGTGCTTTAGCACTAAATATGTATATTCAACTTAAGCCTATACTCATATTCCCATTTGTGCTAATAATTACAGTAGGCCCTAATTAGCTTCCTGGATGAGGAAATATAAAGTATTATATTTTTTTTTTGCCTTTTTGTTCAAATGGAATATCCATATTATAAGGGTGTTCAAAGATATAAAAAGGTTTTTTTCAATTCCAAAAGAAGACTAACTATATATTAATATTGAAATTTACTTTTTAATCTAGGTGTCTAATGTAAACTCATTCATTTGAAGATATGCTGTTTTAAAAAATGCATAAAGAAGAGGTGTTGGTATGTTATCTTGAAGCCACTATTTGTTGAGTTTTCCTTTTTACTGTTGAATTTTGCTAAGGAACAACTAGGGCTACTGAGAAAGATGAAGACATAACGAAAAGCCACTCAACAACATCAATCGTGACCACTTTGGGGCTAGTTAGGTTTTACTTTTAGTCTATTATTCGTAATAATATTTTGTAGAGGCAATTACTAATCTAGCCTAATTAAGGAAGTAATTAATCATTTTTAGCTAAAAATTAGGAATTATCCTAAAATAGCTCACGAAACCGTAGGTAATTAGAGTGGACTACTGTTTCGCCAAATAGTCTACCGTTTCATGATTATTATTATTATTATTATTTTTCATTTTGAACCTGTAAAACCATAGGTTTTTTGGAAACCTAAGGTTTCTTTTTAGCCACCAAAAAACTTACGGTTTCGTTATTTTTTTTTTTTTTTTTAAATTTTTACAAAAAAATTATGAAATCAGAACATATATATGATGGCTTACGAGGTTACAACTAATTAAAAAGAAAATGAAAAAAACCGTAGGCTTCATACGAAGCCTACGGTGTACAAGTCCACACTGCAAAATCTGTGCATTGTGCCCTTGTACACCACCGTAGGTTTCGTATGAAACCTACGATTTTAATATTTTTTTTCGTTTTTTTAAAAAGTTGTCCCTATATACAAAGACAACTCCTAATCAACAATACGATAAAATTTTGATAAAAAATGGATGTACCTTGTTGTTCTTCGGGTGCTCCATTGAGAGAAAAAAAGTAGGTAAAACCAAGAAAACAATAGTCAAAATAACCTAATCTGAAAAATTATACATTATATACTATGGGCCAATAGGCCACGAAAGAGTAGATGGACGGGGAAACACTAGCCAATTGTCACGAAAGAGTAGTTTTCTACCGTTGACCGTAGTCAACAATGACAAATCTACTATTTCATGAGCTACTTTTGACTAATGTGTTTTTTTGGCTATTTTTAAATAGGTAATTAGTGTTTTAGGCTAGATTAGTAATTTCCTCTATTTTGTATATATTGGTAATCAATTTAATTTGTGGACTTTCCGTTGACCTCATTGCCGCCAAGACTTAGGTAGTGTTTGTTTTTTGTCCGCAGATCTGCGTGACCTCTTCTGTCTGCGCCGCGTAGACCACGCGCAGACATTAGCCTTCGCAGACTGTTTGTTTTTTTGAAGACTGCAGACCTAAAAATGTCTGCGCGCCCTCTTCTTGGCGCAGACATGGACCATAGTCTTCTAACATCTTCAGACATCTTCTAGCCTAAAAAAACATATATATCTTTATTTTTTTCAAGTTTTTTTTTTATTTTTTTAAATTTATATTTTTTCCAACTTTATTAATGATGAACAATTTGAAAAAAAAAATTACAAAACTTAAAAAAACGTTCGACGATACAAACATTATATTTTTGACAAATTTATTATAATAATAGTCGTTGAAGTTGTTTATATAAATATGACAAACAAATCATAATATATTCTTATATTTTTTGCCAAATTTTGTAAAACATTATTTAATACAATATCGTCAATTTCTCGAGAAAATATTTATGGTACTTTTTTAATGGATTTAATTGAAAAAATCAAAGTTTATTTGCATCCATTTATGTATCAAATTTTTTGATCACTAATTATGATGTTACTTATAACTTTGCAACAAAAGTTGTTGGTTTTTATAAAATATATACGTTAATTTATATCATTTTTATTTTTATTTTTTATACAATAATACATAAAAGTTGATATAGATTCGTTGATTATTTATAAAAAAAGTCATAAAAATATTAAAAAATCACTTTGAAGTTTAAAAAAATCAGTTTATTTAGATTTCAGTTTATTTTAATAGCCCGCAGATGTTAAAAAAACAAACAATCTTCTTTTTTCAAACTGCAGACGTTTGGTCCACCTCTTCTACTGAAGAGGTCTACAGATGTGGTCCGCAGACTGCAGACATTTTGCCTCAGAAAAAACAAACAACACCTTAGCAATGAGGTTTTCGTGTGCAAAGCTCCGATGCTCGAACCAAAGAGCCACAACCCACATCTGATGGTTATGTTTTGGGCTTTTTGGGCCTGGCCCACGAGCAGTTATAGGTTAACTTTTTTCAATATAAAGATAATAAGAGATCTCAATGTACCTATGTAACTCTATGCCTAAAAATGTGTTTGACGCTTATGAATCTATCAAATGTCTCTAGCATGTCTATGGATGTAATACGATTAATCGTGTGAACCACGTAAATCCTTGTAATCATAATTTTCCTTTACATCTTTATTGTGTGTTTATCACATATTTAATCCTAACAAATCAATGGTAGATATCTTCACAAGGATATCATAATCTAAACCCACTTCAACATGTGATATGGCCTAATGGCATGCTACCCCAATGATTAACTCGACAAGTTACGTATAGCTGCCACAGTCAGTAGCCCGCCCGACTGCCGGTGAACTCAAGTTTCCAGTTAAATCAAGGAGCCGCTTCAATCAGTGGTTAGCTCTAGTGGCTTAGTTCGATGCAGTCAACACACGAGACCAATCAACGACAACTCACGCATTTTGTGGTACCTATTATGATCTCCACCGTCCAACTAGATGGTAAGGGATCCTTTACTTCATAAATCCAATAAAGGTTTCAGGGCCGGTCCTGAGGAATTAAATATCGTCAAAGGCCCTAGACGAGCCAGGAAAAAAAAGACCATTATCGTTATTATAAGTTTTTATTTTTAAATAAAAATATATAACAAAACAAATTGGGCTCTATGCAGCTGCCCACTTTGCCCTCTCCCCCAACGCCCCCGATGAAACGTTTATCCTTGCCATATGTGCATGGGACAACTTATTTCCTCACTTTCAAGTTCTATCTTTTATTCCAAACATTTTACTTTGAGAGTAGATTCTTATTCATATTAACTTCGAATTAAACATCTAATACATTATTACAAAACTTTCTTTCCATCAAATGTTATAGAAATGGATCACAATTATCTAAATTTACATGTGACCAAAGCCGGTAAAAGTTATAGTTAAAGAAAAATCATGTTTTTCCAACATGTATGTTAATTTGGTAAATAAAAAAAATTCCTTTGTAGAAGCTAACTGCATATTTAGATGTTGATGGTCACTAAATTTTCGATGCATTTCTAGTTTCACTATCTCCGCTTTAGAAGAATGTAGGTTTATGGACATGATCGACAAATGTTATTAATAACCAGGGCTTTTGAAATAAGTCTTTAAGTTTGTTAAATTTTATCGGTTTTATCCATGTGTCAATTTTTTGTTCGTTAATGTCCAAAGTTTCTTATTTTTTTCAATTTAATTTATCACTGTTACATGTAATAGCAGGTTTTCATGGACAAAATCGAAAAAATATGACAAAATTAAGGATTTTCATGTCAAATTGGAAACTATATTTAGGGTAAAAACATAAAAGATTTGTTAAAGTAAGGGTTTTTTTTTTTTTTTTTTTTTTTTTTTTTTTTTTTTTGCAAATTTGATTTCATAATTAAGGTTTTCTTTTGCAAGTTTCGGGCAAAAATGATTTTTTTTTGGCAAACTTCAGGCATTAACACGAACCTAAAATTGTTGCGGGAACAAAACCATCATATTTTGACAAATTTAAAGACTTTTATGTCAAAAGCCCTAATAACTAATGAGTAAAGAACAACAAACACTTTGCCAATAACAAAGTTTACCAAAGATTGATAAACTAGGTTAAAATGAAATTGTCCAAATGATCTAAATTCTTCAAATGACTTGATAATACATAATAACACCTCCAATCAAAGGTAAATCACTTATATATAGAATTGAATCGACAATCAATAAAACAATAAAGAATAGGGACAAACACACGAATATTTACACGGAATACCCAAATCGGGATAAACCACAATGCAGGAGACCACCTAGAGATCCACTAGTGATAATAAAGTTTACAATGCGAAGGAACCGGAGAAAATACAAGAATTTGGGGCTATTATTATGGTGATTTAAAAAAACCAAATAAGTCACTAAAACCGTTAGTGTTCAAAGCAGTTTCGTGTAATTCTTGTGAGAATTAGTTGAAGTTGCCCGAATCCATAAGTGTTGCTCATCGATGCCTCCAAGCGGTTTCGTAGCTAGCTTGCGAGAATTTATTCAAGTGGCTTGAACCATCAAATGTGAGTTTTTAGTAGGGGTGACAATTCTCAACCAACCCGTAATCCGATTAGAAAATAAATGGGTTTATGTTGATATCTCTAACCCGCCAACTCGTTTATTTCATGGGTTGGGTTGGGTTGGATTACCTATTTGGGTTCACGGGTCAACCTGCCAACCCGACTATATATATATATATATATATATATATATATATATATATATATATATATATATATATATTATACTTTAAAATAATTAAAAAAATATTTATGAATCAATGAAATATACGACACAATTGTACTTTCCATAAATGTTTTCATTTTCATTTGGATTTTTATGAGTTTATGAATTTATGATTCTATGTTGGAATTTTTTTTTGTTCCAAATTATTGCTTATTAAGTTATCACGTTAGATTCGTAGTTGGTTGTTCATTTCATTCTAGTAATTTACAAATGCTAATTATTAATTAATTTAGAAACATATATAATTCGTATAAATTTAACATGTGAAAAGTTATCCGAAAATGACTCATTGACCCGCGAACCCGCAAACTTATATATACTTAAACGAGTTATATAGGTTGAGTTGGATTGTGTTGATATTTCCAACCCGTTAACCCATATATTATATGGGTTGGGTTGGATCAATCTATCAATGACCCATCAACCCGCCACAGGTCATTTTTAACAACATCAAACGATGTTTGTAGTAACATCTTGAAACCACTTCCATCCACTCAGCCAGAATCATGGTAGCCCGGTGGTGACTTTGGGATTCAAGCACTCCAAATTCCAAATGGAGTTTGCCCAGCTTCGAATTCCACTAACTTTATCCGTGAGGTGGCATGCCGTTCTAATAAATAAATAAAAAAAGACTACCTCGATCGCTCCTTAGCCCAGGGATCGATATTGCATTTGAGAAGCATCACATCAACATCACTGCTTTTGCCTTAAAGACAACTTTTTGTATCCACAAATCATATTAAAAGATAAGATTTTTATCCGTTAAAATAACCTTTTTTCTAATCCCCCACTTATTTCCACACAATGATTTCTTTATTCCATTATGTTTTATCTGAAGGCAACCAAACATGTACACCTGTCACATGCTTAAAATAAATGGATACACTTTTACTGTAGCTTGGTCAATTGTTACAGAGTACAGGATAACGAATTAAACTGGTACAACTTTTAAACAAAAAAAAGAAGAGAATAAATAACCACAACATCAATACTTATGATAATCTCTTAACACTATCCTACAATCCAATAATAAACTTCTGGTATTTTGATGGTATGATGAATTAGTTTCTTATTCCACTTGTACCCCTGTGTCATATATGTCTCCTTTCTTCCAATTCTCAGGTATTATATTAACCGGAACAACCCATTTTTCATCTCCATCTTCACCACTAAATAGCATTCTTAAAGACAATGATCCACTAGGTGGAGAGTTTGTTGTGAAAACTGATCCATAGCTTCTATCCAACAGTTTACAAACGAAATTTTTTGTCTGCATATAACAAATAGAAAACTAACACGTGAGAAATATCTAGATAAATAATTTTGTTACATTTTTATATATATGCTCGATTGTGAAGTATTATTACCTCACATAGTTGCACAGCAGTAATGTCGTTTTGGCCTTGTTGGTACCATATGACAAAAGCAAGGTAATACGGGTAGTCACTGCTCTCATCTATCTTGATGGTGATGTTATTCTTCGGGTAATTGCATGAAACCCTGTGGAGGAAATGGGGAGATTTTTTTAATATATTTTTTGACACAAAATAAACAAAAAAGTTTATCACTTGATTATCATGTTACCTTCTATATTCAATATCTACAATTCCTTGTGATAGTAAAGATGTTTCTGCATTTGTAGATTGAGCCATCTTCCTGAAGGCTTTCTTGCTCATAATGAAGTCTGTTCGATCACTTGAACCTTGGTCAGTTATAACAACATTCACTCCTTCATCTGAGCAATCCTTGCTATTGGTGCACCTCACCTGATGATTTATAAAAGAAAAACTAATTAAGTAACTACTAGTTATATAAAATATATATATATATATAGTCTTGTTTAAATATATATTGTGTTGTGTTTATGACCTGGTAACAAGCACCACAGCCTACACCATCTCTGTAAAGATCAGATGCAGCTGCTACATATCCATTATTAATCGTTGCTCCAAATGAGCCATATCCACATCTCCCAGCTGCAAATTAAATCATCATCAAAGAATCATTAGAAATCAAGTTATAATCATATATACGCGTATGCATGTTTATATAATTAATGTTTGAGTTCTCACTTTCTGATCCTTTGTCATCAGAATTTGGGTAGTATGCCGCTCTAGAATGGATGAAAGGGCCATCTGATGTGGCACAATCTGCAGGATTTATCACAGAAAAGATCAAAGCCGAAACTATGAAGAGAATATGATGTGAAGAAAATGCCATTTTGGGAAGATCGATGAAGGAGAGAAGTTTGGTTTTGTATGGAAGGAAGCAAAGGCTGTTACTTATTTATAGTGAATGAAATGACGCTGTGGTTGGTAGTATTTTCAATGCTTTGACATTTTTATTTTGAATGAAAGAAATTCTATCAAGTTTGTTCCTCATCTTAGATATGGAAACCCTTTGATGACTTAATTTCATCTGCATATTTTACTATTTTACTTTCTTCATATGAAAACCGATGGCTGATATGAAACTTCCCACAATTCTTGATTTGAATATAAAAAAAGGGTTGCTTGGAATAGAAGTAAAATACCGAGGAGGAGTTAGGTGGTTTAGCACTAAATCAGTATATTCAATTTAAGCCTATCGTCATGTTCTCACTTGTGCTAATAATCACAGTAGGCCCTATAAGTTAGCTTCCTGAATGAGGAAAGACTATCTTTTAATTAATTTCCTCCTTTTTGTTCAAAGTACTGAAAGGTTTTCAACTTTCAACTACATGAAATTTGAAATAACCATAATCTGAAGGTGTTCAAAGGTTGAACTTCGAACTATATAACATGTTTTTTCAATTCCAAAAGAAGACTAACTATTCATGTGAATTTACTTTTTCTTGTCTGTTTTAGTTTAACGATAATGTAAACTCATTCATGTGAGAATAATATCATGTTATTGAAAATTATTTAATTTTGTTTTTCCTGCATAATATAGTCCAGCCGTCGGTGGAAACGCATAAAAAAACTGCTGGTATGAAATCTTGAAACCACTTTCTTGTTGATATATATATATATATATATATATATATATATATATATATATATATATATATATACTGTGGAATTTGGTTAAAAAATGGGAATTTTAAAATGAGGTGCTGAAAGACATAAAGCAAATCCACTTAACAACATCAATTGTCTTGAGAGACCATTATATTCAATTGACCCTACATGCCTGCATATGACATCAAAATTGTGTGTAAACAAAATATCCATATCTACAAATTTCTTTGAATTTATAAGGATTGAGGGTATTTAGGTAATTTTCCCTTTGACTCATCCAAGTTGTTGATTCTGGTTTGTGAAAAGTTTCAATCTTTCATACCTGCCTCACTGTCTGCCAAGTTTGATTTTTTCTTCAAAACTAAAAAGATTAAAAGATTTCTTCTTTAAAAAATCTCTGCCTTTGTTATGACAGAAGAAGCAAGTTAATAATCAATAAGAAGTTTTAGCCTCCTTTTTAGGCTGTAATAATGGTTCTTGATTAATTATATATGAGTTATTCATTTGTCTCAGATTTCTCCAACAAGCTTGTAGCTTTACCAAAAAAAAGAGTATGTTTGCAGCCAATGGATCATGATGATAGAGGTGAAAAGTGCATTTGTTTTAATGATTGTGGAATAACATAATATATATATGTCATCACTTTATCTCCTTTTTAAACTGAATAACAAAAATTGTCTGAGTTTTATATTAGAGTAAATTACCGACATGGTCCTTATGGTTGTTGAAAAATTGCACTCCCGACCCAACTTTTTATCTTCTAACCATACGGTCCTCAAACATGACAGTTGATGCGGTTTTTGTCCCTATGGTTTCACTTTTTATGAATTCGACCTAAAAAGACTATTTTATCATTAACTTTTTTTTATTTAATTTATTATTATTATTATTATTTTAGCGAGAATTCAACTGCTGGATATACCATTTACATATGGATCCAGTTTCGGGCCCACTCCACGCAAGGGCTGCTTCCCATGACCCCACATTATAGCTAAATTACGGTCACCCCTGACCAGAGTGCATAATCATACATTGCAAAAGGTCCAAATATGGTTATACTTTACATTTATTAATTGAACGAACACTTGACCACTTTGATGAACTAAAAATTGTATGTTGTCTTCCGTTTTATTAATTAGTAAGGAGATGTCCTCTTTTGTCTATAGTATCGTTCTTATTTGGCAACTGTTTTGTTTAGTCTTATCGTATATTTCTTGTTTTTCGATCTTGTTATGTACCGTGCTTCGCGTAGCGTTGGAAAATCAACGACTCAGAATCGCTCGGGAGGGGAGGACTTCGACGAGAGAGAGAGAGAGAGAGAGAGAGAGAGAGAGAGAGAGAGAGAGAGAGGAATGCATAATGGCTCTGCTGCATACTTCTATTTATAGCAAAATTTTGGAGCGCACCGCACAAATTTCGTGTGCGCGTTGGCCCCATTTGGGTACTGATACATGTCACTCTCTCAGTGGGCCACGTTATCCGTATCTTCACGAATCGGACGTTCGAGTGCGCTCTACGTGTGATGCGCACCCAACAATATTATCTTATAAATTCCATAACCCCTGCATACGAGCTTCATTTTCGACGTTCTCTATAACCACACGAAGGTCTCGACGAGCACTACAACTTTCATTTAGGTTGTTTGGCTTGTTTTAACTTTATTTTTAGCCCATTAATTTCGTACAGAGGGGTGTTTTTAAATGATCTTTATAAAATCATAACTCTTCCTTATGGGCTCTGTTTTGGGTGTTGTTTGCCTCATAATTCTTATCTCAAGGAGTAATACGTTTCTCCTTTTTATGAGTCTGGCTAAAACTCGACCGATCTTTCCGTAAATTTTTATGACGCAAAGCTTTGTGCACGGTTGATTTTTATATTTTATAGAACCATATATTTTCCATACGGAGTCGGATTTTATGAATTTTATATTTTCGGAATCGCGTCGACAACTACTATCCAAATATGTTAATATCTTCATATGGTGGTACGACTTTTCACTCCCCTGCGTCTTGGCTTTTCAGCCTATTTTGCTATATTTTGACGAATATGAAAGGACGAAATAGTATATTTTTATTGGTATTATATAAATGTTACATCCTTAGTCTATTACATCTATCTATTTAACTATTCCCATCTGCGGTTGGTGACGTATTTTTCTCAATTGTCTCATTTTATATGATTTTTCTTATAAATAATGGTAATCCCAAAAAAATTCTATAAATCAAATAACCGTTGAATGTTTAATAAAACAACTTAAAATCATTTTTTAAGATATAGAGATATAAAAACATTACATATGATATACATAGTTATATATCAACTACAAACTCTCGATGTATTGACAATCACCTTAAAACATTTGCTAGACCAATAATTTTCCAGCTGATCTTCATCTTGCACCATTGAAAACCCGATGCCACCATCCATCATATCCAATCACTAACATCACCTCATCCATAGTCATCTGTTCGAACCACAAAGCTAATAGGAAACACTCTCTGCCTTGTTTACAACTGTGAACAACCAACAAACAAAGAAGAAAGAAGAAAAGAAAGAGGAGGGGAGTTTTTTTTATATGCAATGCAAGAAAAAGCTGAGGAAACGACAAAAATAGGGCAACAAAAGTTATGGTGTAAATCAACGTGATATCCTCTTACCATAAATCAACGTGATTTAATTTATAATTAAAACTACTAATTAATAAAAGACTAAATTAACCCTATTTAATTAATTAAAAAACAGAAAAATGTTGAATTAATGAGTGGTCTTGATTTAGTTATACATGGATACACTAATTGTTTGTTTACAAATGAATCTCTATTTAATTAATTAAAAATCAGAAAAATGTTGATATATTTAGTTATACATGGATACACTAATTTGTTTACAAATGAATCTCTATTTAATTAATTAAAAATCAGAAAATTGTTGATATATATATATACTATTTTATAAAAGAAATCCTATTATTTCTAAAAAATATAGATTGAATAAAATATTATTATTTTTGTTAACACGTCCAAACCATTCAACTAAAAATTACAACTAACAATTAATAAAATAATATTAAAATTTTAAAAACTTTGAGATCTTATCTATGTTTGACCCAACTTTTGTTGAACTTGATTTTGAACGACTCCAGATTCTGGGATATCGGCAAATAAATCTCGATGTCCCTCGTGTTTCTGCTCCATCTCCTTATATGAGAGTGTGACTGCACAAATTAAAGTGAATCACGGCAGCACATCCATTAGTTAAACTCTAGCCGTCTCGCCTCCACCACCCCTCCTCTTTCTCTCCACCCGCCGACGTATTTCACCGTTGCGTCTTACCTCTAATTACTCAAAATATATTTGATTTTAGTAGTAACAGGAGGTGCAGGATCTTAAATGTGGTTTGCTCCCCCACTGGTTTAGATATGAGGTAAAACCACTTCCATTTGCTCATAATTTTTTTTAATTGATTGTAGCTTGGAGAAGATCTGCGGGAGATGAAGCAAGGTAAAAGAGTCTCTAAATCCTACATATTCACCGTACACTTCTCCGGCATGAACCACCACAACGAACAGGTGTTCCCTCTTCCTTTATCTGCTGCCAGCATCGCACTACTCACCGCCGACTTGACTACGTCTCCACCGTCGTCACCATCTACGACTGCCCTAAACGTTTCCACCATCCACCGTCACACCATGACTTTCACGGCCACCGACTACTTCTCTATTAAAACCCCAAAAACCCTAGCTACCACAACCTTCAAATCCAACCACCATCATCATCTATTTTATTTTTTGGGACTCTTTTTCGAGAAGGTGATTTTTCATTTCATGGCAGCAACTAGCCTTTAGCAGTTAACTTAAACTTTCATATTCAAGGATTTTCTTATGTGTGTGTTATGTGCAGACTACATAGTTGGAATGCAAACTAGATTAAAATGAAATAATATCTGTTCCTAGAGGATTTTACCATCAATTTCATAATTTGGTATGATACATATTTCATTTTCTTTGTGGGTTGTGTTATTTAAAAAAATGTACACCGACTTGGTTTGTATACAGTTTGTTGATTTAGAATGTCCCTTTTACTTCAACATTTAGGGTTATCAAGGGATTGCATTATTGTTTGTATTTGGTTTAATAGCTTTATGTATTTGGATTGTATTATTGTTTGTATTTGAACGTTTTTTCTAGCAACCATTTTGATATTTTTCAAGCAATTATGATTATGATATACCAAACTTCATTACTTGTTTATTGAGTTTTTGAAGGAATAGAAAACGGAGGAAAAAGAAGGAAAAAGTGAAGGAGCTAAATGATATGTTTAAGCTTGTTTTTAGTCGGCTAACACTCAAATTGTTTCATATATATATATATACTAGGTGTGAGACCCGTGTATTACACGGGTTAATTTAAAAAAGAATTAAACATTAAAGTATAAAATTTTAATATTTTTTAATGTATAACTTTAAAATAAGAAACGGAGGAAAACGAAGATATATATATATATATATATATATATATATATATATATATATATATATATATATATGATATTTAATACTTTATATATATAGTATATGACTTTGATTTTAAAAATTGAAACAAATCAAAAATTGACAAGTGAATAATATTTCTTTCAAAAATACCACAAAATGACAAGTGTCAAAATTCATGAGCGAATGACAAGTGACAAAAAAAATCTTTATTTATTAAGGAGGATATATATATATATATATATATATATATATATATATATATATATATATATATATATATTCCCTTATACTAATAAAAGAGTAGTTCTTTAGCCATGTGTCATTATATTAGACCTCTTAATTAATGTATTGCCACTTGTCAATCTATTAATTCTCTATTTTAAATTTATTAAACATCCTCATTAATATGATCCTATTTTCAATGTATTTATTCTCCATTTTAAATTTTATATTATTGTTTTCATTATTTCACAAAAAAAGTCTAATATATATTAAAAATTATTTTTATATATTTATTTGAATCAACGATTATAATTTCACCATAACTAATAAAAATATCTTTTAATTAGTAAATTATTTAAAATAATTGATTAATAATTTTGATTTTTTTTTATTATAAAACTTTAATTATTTTTATAACCGTGGTTCCCACGGGTTATAAACTAGTATATATATATATATATATATATATATATATATATATATATATATATATATATATATATATATATATATATATATAACAATTTAAGTTCTGCTTTTAATGGGTTATATTGTTGTAATGGGTAATGAGTAATTATTGTTTTTGGTTTTGACAGAGACAAGCAGTCAAGCATAATATCAAGCTATTGTGCCATGGATTGATAACAACTATCATTAAGCCTCTCACAACTATAATACAAGGCAAGTTCACCTTATCTCTTATATTTTATTTTTATATCTTCCTTGTTGTGATCTTGTAATATAACGACTGAGTTTTATTTTCTTTTCATATATGTGCTTATGTTTGGGTGTGCACAGACTAAATATTGATGATATGGATATGTGTCATGTTGTTATGGGCATTATAGAAGCATATTGGGAATATCATTCCAAAAAAAATGGGATACAACTTCCAATTCTGCACAAGTGAACATGATGTGTTGTTTTTTTCTTGCATTTTGGTTTTTTGTTGGTGCCAAAAGACCAAAAACAAGCGTTCTCTCAATATCGTAGTAAATGTAATTTCGCTTTATATTTTATTTTGTTAAATTATGGATAATGAATAATGATTATGATTTTTTGGTTTCATTTAATTTTCTTTTCTTTATTAATTTTGTACAAAACTAATCTAATGATTTTGTAAAATTAAATTAACAAAGTTGATACTTATTTTACAATTGATTTGCATATGGCGTTTCATATCTATTTATTTGTTTCAACTATAATTGTTAATTTTTTATAATCTCAAGATTATCATTAATAAAAATAAGTATTATGTATTATAAAAAAATTAAATTTTGAAAAATATTATCATAATTTTTTATTACATATCATCAATGTGATTATTTTATAAATGACTTGATATAGGTTACATTTTATTATAACGTATTAAATGGTTCAAATATATATATTATTTGAAAACGGTTTCACCCAACTTCAAATAAAAGAATTAATCTTATATGAACAAACATCTATCTTATCCCATTGATTTATTGGAAAGAAGAGATTTCCTAATGAATGTGTTCGGGCTAGCTTACACTCATACCTAATCATCCGTGCAAATATGACGCTATGTTGCATGTTCAGGAGTAACCGCAAACAAACCTTCATAACCACACGAGCAAACAACAACAACCAAATTAGAAATTAAGTAGATAATATATCATCTACATGTCTAGAATGTTTCACCATAGACCATTACTTAAATGGTTAATCTTTATCATGAATAGTTAAACTTTAATAATCATCATATATTTTCTTTTTAATAGTTGAATATATTATCTCAAAAACAATGCCTAGGTGATTTCCCTTTTTAGTTTACATTTTTCTTTCTCACCAATTTGTGTGGATTCCTTTTTGTGAATATGGATCCCAAACACCCGGATTTTACTTATTGTAAATATTGATTCTTATTGTGAATATGGAAAACGTATATGACCAAAGTGGCAACAACGATGCAACTAACTATACACATGACATGAAAATGAAACCAACACATTGATGATATGGCCGTCTACTCTGCTGTAGCGACTCTCCCTCATATTTGATATGGGTCTCATATAACGTGAAGTTATAAGGATCTGTTGCACCCTCACCCAGAAGCTACCCTAATTGCCGAAAGAAAACTACTCCCTCCCACCCATATTATCTGCTGCTTTGTGCGGGTACACGGCTACTGTGTATATATATATATATATATATATATATATATATATATATATATATATATATATATATATATATATATATATATATAAAGTACATGTCTAAGACAACAAAATCCAAATTTGACGTTATTTGTTATATGATACATCAAATAAACGATCAAGACAGCACAAAATATAAAATGTGTAAGTCGTTCAAACAAAAATAATAGAATTATATAAGAATACACGAAATATGAAAATATGTAATAACACAGGAGTGATTATACTTTATTAATCGTGCAACACTTTTTTATACACCACGTTGCAACTCCGTCGCCTTTTATAGAAAAACTTTAAGAAAATATGTTGTCTGCTGATAAGTTAAGTTGGTATAATTTTAATGGAATGAGACATTGGTTTGTCTTCTATAATTATTACAATCAAGAAATGCATATGATTATAGGTTAGCTTTTAGTAAATCTAAAAAGTATATATCGTTAATCGGTTATTTTTATTATATAAAAATTATCATTTTTATTTTATATGGATTCATTTATAAGCAATCTTCTATATGACTTGTAGACAACATTCTCCATGATGTATTGACGAAGAACTTAACTTTGATAAAAATAGCTTTAAAACGTTGTTAGTCTAGTGTTTTTCAGGTTAGGCGGATGATGATACGATATTAAAAATAAGGAGGCATGTAAATCTTAACTTTATATGGTAAACTAAAGAATAATGCACTCATGAAAAATTTGTTATTACGAAATGATTAGTACCAATAAAAAAATGTTATTTTTTTTTTTTTGATATATGAGGATAGTGTAGTCAATCGGCCAAATTGGTTATTTGGATTTCTTCCATACAATTGATAGGTGCCTTAAAGATTGAACACAATGCAAAAGAAAAAAAAAACAAAAAATACACCTAAATCACAATCTGGTCACTAAATTAGGTTGTAGTTTTCCGTCGTTAATCCATAAGTGTTTTTTTGGACCGAAAATTTACATCCGTATTTTAATAGGAACTTCACCGCTTTTCTAGCAGTGAAAGAGATTAGATTAATAAATCAACCTAGCAATTTTCAAGATATAAAAAACATAGTATTTTTGATTTGAAGAGGTGATATTGTTTGATCTTTTAAATGTCACCTCTTAGTTTATATTATAAACTTAAACTTTTAAATTGTACTCAAGCAGATTATATATGGGCAATGTTATTATTTAATTTACGTATAAACCTATAGAAAGTATAAGTTCTAGTATTAAAAATATATTAAATGTTACTTTTATTGTATAATATATAACAAAATTTGCGTTTAATCCATTTTTTATTTTAATAGAAGTCGAGATACTTCCTTTACTTTCTACTTTTATGTTATATATTATTTACTTATCATTTTAACTTAATTATTGTTCGAAATTCTATTTGATGTTATATATTATCTACTTAACATATTAACTTAACTATATATTCAACATATAAATGAAAACATGGTAATTTTTTTTAGTTCAAGTATGTGTGACGAATAATTTATGTAGTCACACATAAGTTGTGGCTAGTACCTCCCCATAAGCTAGTTCTCTACAGCTAAAGGATAACTTTTTACTATTCACTTATTATTTTTACAATTTTTTTTTTTATTTTGGCATTTTAAACTTCTTATTTTTAAAACAATTAAAAAAAATCTGCAGTATATTATAGGCTGGTCCTTGTTTCTTTTTTTTTTCTTTACTCAGTCAACGTCTCCTCGTGAATTTGAAGAACTTAACATCCAGCTTGTACTTTCTTGATAACTCTACAATATATGTTGTAAAAAAACCATCATAACGTAATTGAATAGCTTAACGTAATTGAATAGCTTTTTCAAAGTACAACACTACATACAAATAAAAGAAAATAAGATGTTATAACAAACAATAAAATGAAAGTGCAATCCTGTCTTTTGTTGTAAACCCAAAACTTATATGAAAAGTGAATTGCTACTTCTTGCATTTAACTCTTCAAGAATATGTAGGTTGTGCAAAGATATAAAAATAAAAAGTAGAAATCAGAAAATATTATACTGGATGTGAACAACCATGTCCAACAGATTAAAGATTATAAAATAAATAATAATGCTATAAAAAAGTAAAGTGGTATGACCTTCAAAATGAATTCTAACATAAGCAATTATTGTTAAACAGAACACAACATCTTCAAGTAAACAGTAAATATCGTTCTTATTGGGATACATGTCAACTTTCACACAATCTATTTACATTCTGAAAGTTGTATGAAGTACATGAATTAGTAGTAGACATACCTTCATCTGTTACAATTCTAACACACTGAGCAGATATTTGTTTATTCATTCGTGGACGCCCCTTGTCCTTATCTTCATATTTCGGTTTGACCTAATAAAGCATTTCAATACAAATTTCCCAATCAACAAACAACCACATGCACCACATGATATAGATAAACTAACAGAAAAGTCTAAGTTGTGGTTAGTTTTGATAAAGTTGTCAATTGATTTGGACTTTTACTTGAGTCAAAAGATTAAATCACTATTATTGAATACCTGAACAGGTGCAACAAAGAATTGCACACAGTTGCCAAACTTGGATCCAGTCCTGTGAAAGGCTGAATTTGGACTCTTGAGAACACCAATTGTAGTTCCCCTGATGATTGAAGAGGACCCATGAATATGAAAGTAGCATCGTTTGAACTTTGAACTGATTTGATAAAGCTATGAGATCTGATCGTTTAGTCCGACACCAAAACATCACCATACTTCTTCCTATATAGCATCAATGAATCCAAAAATTAAGCTCACCTAAAGCTAATAAGATGTCCAATTCAAATATTGAAGCTCAAAGCAAGTTTCAATTCTTATAGTCATTCCTTAAATCGCCAAACCAAATGGCACAGAATCTCTTATCTTTCCATTTTTTGGTATCAATCGAAACCTAACACAGACACACGAAATAGTAATGGCACCACTGATGGAAAACTTCACTTCAGCAGTTCTGAATTTCAGAAAGAAGAAAATTAGGAGGATCAAGAACTTTGTTAATCTGAAAGTGAGAGAACCGTATGTTTAATTAAGATTTGCAGTCAATGAATACTTGTTTGAATCGTCTTCTCGAGAACCCAGGGCATCAGACGTCTCGTCTTCTTCAGCTTTAACTTCAATTCAGACTCCTCGTCTTCTTCAACTTCAATGATTTGGCTTGCAGGCCGACCCTAAACACATATTTATGAAACCAAAATAGAAATTTTAGGTTTTAAGATGAAACAAATTCTCCAACAAATGCAACAAAAACACATATCAATTAGGGTTTTCGTCATCACTATGACAAACGGAATTGAAACAGGCAAATAAAAGTGGTATAAACAAACGAATTAAAACCTAATATACAGATGAATACGAGAAATGTAGACAAACATCAAAACTTGAAATGGGGTGGAGACACCAGAAAGTGAGTAAAAATTGAACCTTTAAAGCCATAGAGAGATTAAAAAACAGGAGTGAGAAAACTTCAGGCAACAGAAAAGGCGATTAGTAGAATCCACCTGCAATCCGTCAGGAAGAATGTGATTATGTGATAATCGACCAAAAAGAACCCTTCTAAATAATTAACTAAAACCTGTATTTTCAGAGAATGTAAATTTATTGATTGGTTGGAGACCTATGACCACCAAAAACGCAAATATGTGTGTGCATAGGGATTAAAGAGCACAACCTGCATCACATACATCAAGAACATTTGCTACCTTGGGGGGAGGATTTTGACTGATTAGGGTTAGAACCAGCGTATAAAGTTAAAATTACAACATCAAAGTAAACACATCTCCTTCCATTGTCGCATGCATATCTCCATTAATACGAAAATGAAGATCGAGAGAAAGAGATAGAGAAAGAAAGATTTGGAAGAAAACACTAAACTTGTCAAGGGAGAAATGAAGAAAAATAAAGCTCCAACTCCGATTTCTCTTATATCATCGTCAACTTTGGATCTTCAAAAGTCGGAAGAATGTTTTGAGAGAAATGAGAGGTTATGTTTTATAAGGTTTTCAAAAGTCAAAGTTCTTTTGAATCTGATTTCAATTTTGAGTCTTGTTCACCGATTCCATTGGTATTTACCAATTTAATTAGCCGAAGTTAGAGGTGATTTGGTATTTGACGGATTCATTGAATTGTACTTGGGGTTTTATCATTTGAACGTTTGAATTTATAATATTATTTTATTCTCAATTAGTTGTACATTATGCATAGAGATTTGAACGTCTTAAAAAAATAATATTATTATAATGAATCTATTTATAGAAATAGTAAGATTTCTTTTATAAGGTAGTGTATATATATATATATATATATATATATATATATATATATATATATATATATATATATATATATATATATATTAGCCTATGAGTTAGTTAAAAAAAACACGCATTTTTGTTTTCCTCATTCAAAAATTACATCTTTCTACTCTCTTCCTTGACCAACTTCATTTTCCTCTCATCTTCCTCCACCATAAAACCACCTCGTCGGAAACTACCTGTTCAGAAATTATATCTTTCTACTCTCTTTTCCGATCTTGTTTCATCATCGGATCTAACGTTTTTGATTTCCTTATCACACACCGGCATCTGATGTTTAAAATAACAGACAAACGTTGACAAGTTTTTGATACGACACGCGCTTCAACGACTACCATCGTCTCTCCTACCTTATCTGTTGACGTGACAGATCTTGTATCTATCAGGTTGGGGAATAGAGGAGATCCATTGTGGTCGACGAGCATGCGTCTGATTGCGTCGATGTGATGGAAGAAGACGTGATCAGATCTAGGTCGGTTTATTGCGATCATTGCAGAGTTAAGTGTTGGTGAGTTATCTCAACTCGACTGTATCGATTCAATATGACTAAGTCTATATTTAGCATGTTTTTTTTTTCTTTTGGTTGGTGGTTGCGGTCTCGATATATTAAAAATGAAATTAGATCTTAAACTCTCTCATATTCTCGATGCATATTTAATATTGAATATTCAAAATGAAATTAGTTCTGATTCATATTTAATATTGACAACAATGTCTATTTGCTTTGAAAAGCAATATTTCTCTCTTATTAGCCTTGGCCCATGAACAAATCTCATTAACAATGAGAGGCCCCTCAAGAATGTTTCTACCTTCAATAAAAGCATATTGTACCTCGTCGATAACACTCCCAATCACTTTTTTGACCCTTAAGGCAAGGATCTTTGCCACGATCTTGTAACATGAGCCAATCAAACTAATCGGCCGATAGTCAACAAGACTGATTGGATCATTAACCTTTGCTGCCAAGGTAATAAAAGAAGCATTACAGCCCCTTGAGAACCTGCCCCATTTTTCAAAATATCTAATATACTCCAGAATATCGTTTTTTAGGATTTCCTAGAACTTTTTGAAGAACTTGAAAGTGAACCCATCCAGTCCTGGAGCCTTCTCACTACCGCAGGACCAAATGGCATTCTTTATTTTAGCGATTGAGATTGGGGCCTCCAAAAAATCTGCATCAGTTTGGGAAAGTTTTCTAAATAAATCACTACAGAACCTTGGTCTTGACACCCATTTTTCATGAAATTTTTTGGAGAAAAATTTCACAACCTCGTTCTTCATTTCGCCCGGGTTTGAAACCCAACTCCCATCCACCGAGAAACGATGGATCTGGCTCCTCCTTGCCCTACTATTAACATAACCATGAAAAAATCGAGAGTTCTCATCCCCATCGACTACCCACTTGATTCTCGCTTTTTGCCTGAGATCTAGAGAGGCAATCCGTTCCAGTTCGGCAATCTTCCTAAAGCCCCAAGCACGCTCCTCAATTTCTAGATCAGATAGTGGCCTTGATTCCGCAATTGAGTCGATCTCACCCACCTTTTTTTTCGAGTTTATGAGCTCTTTTTTTTGAACCGGCAAAAGAAAATTTTTATTATATCAAAACCATACTAGCAAGAAGCTAGAACAGGTGCTATCACATTTTCAGTTACAAAGAAAGGGTGAATTAACCCAATGATTCCAATCTAATTTATCATATCCACCTCTATGTTTAACCCATACATAAGTGTGGGTTTTTATATTAGAGATAATTTTCGCCGATTCATAACGCTGTTTTTTAAAAATTCTTTCATTCCTGGCTTTCCATAAGCACCAAAGGGATGCGAACACAATCGTCGTGAATACATTTCTCCTATCAGGGCAGTTCCCCCATTTATATGCAAAGCCAAGGATACTCGCGACTGAGTGAAAATCACATGTCTGGATCTTGCACCATTGGAAAATCGACTGGAGTACCTCTTTCGCTATTGAGCATGACACCAAAATATGATCCCCCGATTCATCCGCCTCATTGCAAGCACTACACAAAGTCGAAGGCATTGCAACTCCTCTGTCCTTAAGAGCTTCAGCCGAAGGAATACGATTTTGTTTTGCCCGCCATACGAAACCCAATATCTTTAATGGGATTGTCTTGAGCCATGGGAATACACCGTCACATACCGGGAAGGAAGACCTTTCAATTCTATCCCGAAGGGCTGCCACGCAGAAATCACCGTCCACAACAAACGGTGATGTCCAACTATTCCCCGACTTTCCCAATTGCATTACCTCCTTGGGAGGAATATTTAATCTAGCAAGTGCTGTTTTGCTTTTCACAATATTTTTCCACACTCCCGTCCACCTACTCTTTGACTGGAACTGAGCATGGTCGCCATGCAAGTTATGTAGTCCCCTGATAACCCGAGTCCAGAATGAGTTTGGTTCACTTTTCAATTTCCATAGCCATTTGGTGAGAAGTGCAAGATTTAAAGATCGGATTGATCCCAAACCTATTCCTCCCACAGCTTTCGGGGCTGTAAGCTTTTCCCACGTCACCCAGTTAATACTTTTTTTACAAGCAGCACCGCCCCATATAAATTGTCTTCTAATTTTTTCAAGTGATTTAATGACTCCAATCGGGGCATCAAAAATGGACAGGAAGTAAGTTGGAATACTCCCGAGGACAGCTTTAGTGAGTGTAACCCGACCACCAAAACTCAGAGTTTTTTCTTTCCAAATTGATAACTTTGCCTTTAATTTATCCACAATCACGGACCAAGAGGCCACATGGTTCATGTTCATACCCACCGGAACACTGAGGTAAGTAAAAGGGAGAAATGCCGGTTCACAGCCTAATGGAGTTGACCAGTTAACGACTTCCTGGTTCGGGACCCCAATACCATAGACTTTTGATTTGTTAAAATTAACCTTCAACCCAGAAGACACATAAAAGCATCTCAGAATTCTGGCTAGGTTAGCAATATTTCTTTTAGAGCACTCACCCAAGAACAAGGCATCGTCTGCATACAAGAGATGAGACAAAGATGAATCCGAATTTGGGATGTGGATTCCATCAAAGATGCCTTTGGAAGCTGCTGATTTCATGGCAACACTTAGACCCTCCATCGCAATAATAAACAAGAATGGGGATAGCGGGTCCCCTTGTCTCACCCCTTTTGACATAGCAAATTCCTTAGTGGGGCTGCCATTAATGATAATAGAGGCCCTAGCTGACTCCAGACAGCCCCTGATCCACGTTCTCCATTTGATCCCAAAGTTCATTTGTGCCATTATGTCGTCGAGGTAACCCCAATTTATCGAGTCAAAGGCCTTGTTGAAATCTGCTTTGGTTTTGATATAATAAAAATTTTCTTTTGCCGGTTCAAAAAAAAAAACAATGTCTATTTAATATTCACAGACGACTTGGGGAATTGGGGATTAATTAATGATGATAATTTTTATTTCTATGGCTGTTAAAACTTAATTTGTGTTAATCATTAATTTGCTAAAGATAAATTGATAATAACAAATTGATAAAAAAACAAAGATAATAATTTAGAAGTTATGGGTCATGTGGGGGCTTGTCCTTGTAAAGATTCATTTTAATTATTTATAAGAATTGTTGAATGTAAAAAAGAGTAGTAAGTTTTTAGTAAAAATATAATTTAATAAAATAAATAAAAAATAATTTCATTATTATTCTTATGTGAATAAGATAATCGGCTTGATAAATTACAAGAAAATAACTATTTAATCGAAAACGCGAAAACAAATATGTATCAAATAAATCATATGTGATTAAATAAATATTATCACATGTTATTAAACACACGAGAACACATATTGAATCGATTACGCAAAAATGAATTTTGTTAAAATAAACCATATGTGATTACATACGTATAATCAAATATGATCATGTATAGTCACATATAATTTATAAGGACAAAATTTATTTTTGCGTTGTTGATGTAATAGTCGGTCTCATGTATTTAATCATATATGATTATATATATCTAATCACATATGATTTATATGGACAATATTTGTGTTTATGTTCCGGTTCAATAGTTGTTCTAATGTGTTTAATCACATATGATTATATACATTTAATCACATGTGATTATATGTATTTAATCATATTTGATTATACATATTTAATCACATATGATTTATCTGCACAAGATTCTTTTTTTCGTTCTCGATTTAATAGTTGTTCTTTGTCCACATTAATCATATGTGATTAAATACATATAATTACCTGTGATTATATACATGAAAAAATTATTGAATTTAAAAGACAAAAACGAATATTGTCAATATAAATCATATGTGATTAGATACACCATTAATATAATCACATGTGATTATATATACGAGAACAACTATTGAATCAAAATGTGAAAACAAATCTTTTCTACATACATCATATGTAATTAGATACATATAATCACATGTGATTATATATATATATATATATATATATATATATATATATATATATATATATATATATATATATATATATATATAATCACATATGATTCATGTGGATAAGATACATTTTTGTAATTTTCATGGATTTAATCACATATGATAATATGTATCTAACCGCATATGTTTTGCTTAGACAAAAACCAATCTTATCCATATAAATCATATGTGGTTAGATACATTTTTGTTATTTTCATGGATTTAATCACATTTTATTACATGTATTTACTCATATATGATTTATGTGCACAAGATTTGATTTTTGTGCTCACAATTCAATAGTTGTTCTTTGTCGACATTTGAAAATGAATCTTGTCTAAAGATAATCGTATATGATTTATATGAATAATATTCGTTTTACGTGTTGGATTCAATATTTATTATCGTGTATTTAATCAGAGGTGATTATATGTGATTAGATACATAAGAAAATTATTGAAATATGTACATAAGTTTTATAAGATTAATACAACAAACACAAGCTAAATAATGTTATAATTTTGTGTAGGTTCTCGGAAAGGAAATGATCCATCTTGCCCATGCTAGCTAATTTTCAAGCTCAAGGAGGTGAGTTATACTAACTCTCCTATTATGTAGGCATTACTTGTTTTATGTTATTGTTCACGTATACCCTAATAAAATGTGATTATGTGTATCTAATCACATATGATTTATGTGGCTAACATTTATTCTCACGTTCTCGATTCAATAATTATTTTTTCCTCTTTAATCATATGTGATTAAATACATTTAATCATATGTGATTATATGTTTCTAATCACATATGATTTTATTTGGAAAAAACAAATATTGTCTATTTATATCATATGTGATTCGATACATACAATCACATGTAATTATATACACGATAACAAATATTGAACCAAGAACACGAAAACAAATCTTTATCCAAATTAATCATATGTGATTAAATACATATAATCACATGTGATTATATGAATCTAATCACATATGATTTTTGTGGACATAACTCATTTTTGCTTTGTCGATTCAATAGTTGTTCTCATGTATTTTATCACATGTGATTATATGTATAATCGTATGTGATTAATTATATAAGCACAACTATTGAATCGAGAAGACAAAAATGAATCTTGTCCATCTCAAATAATATGTGATTATATACATATAATCACATGTGATTAATTACACAAAAGAAATTATTCTGTCGAAACCGCAAAAATAAATATTGTCTACATAAATCATATCTGATTAAATATATATAATCACATGTAATTATATGTATCAAATCATATATGATTTATGTGGATGAGATTCATTGTCACATTCTCGATTCCGTAATTGTTCTTTGTCAACTATAATCACATGTGATTATATGTATATAATCACATGTGATTATATGTATATAATCACATGTGATTATATGTATCTAATCACATATGATTTATATGGACAAAAATAATAATGTATATATAAATCATATGTGATTAAATACATATAATCACATACAATTATATACACGAAAACAATATAATCACATGTGATTATATGTATCTAATCACATACAATTTATGTGGACAATATTCATTTTTGCATTCTCGATTCAGTTGTTTTTCTTGTGTATTTAATTACATGAGATTATATGTATCTAATAAGATATGATTTATATGGACAATATTCAATTTTTCATTCTCGTTCAATAGTTGTTTTTGTACATTTAGTCACATATGATTTCTGTACACAAGATTCATTTTCGCGATTTTGATTCAATAGTTTTTCTTTTTCCACATTAATCATATGTGATTAAATACATACAATCATATACGATTAAATACATAAGAAAAAATATTGAATCAAAAATGCGGAAACGAATATTATAAATATAAATGATATGTGATTTGAATTGAGAAAGAAATAATGAATCTTGTCCACATAAATCATATGTAATTATACCCCCCTTATAGACCGGCTTCGTGAATGAGGCCTACTAACGGTAAGACTGACTTTGTTCTTATATATATATATATATATATATATATATATATATATATATATTAAACCTATAATATTATAATAGTATAAGGGTAGAATTTTAAACTTTAAAATTCTAGGGTTTGGAATTAAATGTTTCAAAAGTTAGACTTTTACATTTACAAATTCCAAAACTTGAGGGCAAGTTTTGAACTATTCAAAACTGTTGGAATCCATAACTTATGAGTTTAATATAGGTTTTATGAAAAGACTCTTGACATTCCGTAATTTGAGGACAAGTTATGGAGTTCATAAAAACATTTATGGGAAAAAGACTCTTAAAGTTCATAACTTATGATTTTAATGATCTCTTTAAAAGAAAACGTTTCATTTTCCATAACTTGAGGACAAGTTATTGAATTCATAAAAACATTTAGATCAACTATTGTAAATTGCAAAAATCAAACAATTTTGTCTATGATCTAAATTAAACTCACAAGAACAAGACAATTCATATCAAAAAAATTTCATGTAATTAGCCTAACCATATAAATTAATACAAAACATGAAACTTTGACAATTATCTTTTATTTGGATGAGGATAATCATTACCATAGCAAAAAAATCAAATTATATGAACAAAAACATTTTGTGGTAATGATCCTAATCCAAATTAAGCCAACAAATCCAAAAATCTACCAGACCCATCACCACCTCGTGGTGATCAGGCAGAGTCCTAAAAAACGATTTTTTAGCTTTGGAAAAACAAGTAGCATCAAGTATATAAGAAAACAACCCTAGGCTCTGATACCACTAAAGGGATTTGAGCATTCTAACACTCTTAAGGTGTACATGCAACCTTAAATACATTGGATCCATGTTTTCTCTATTATACATGCAAACTTGAACTATCCAAGGTATTACCCTAACTAGCATACAAAACATTGATACTTGGGTAATAAAACAAGTTAGAAAACATACCTTTTGTTGTAGTTGGAAGCCTTGGACCTTTAAGAACTTAGTGCCCCAAGTGTTGCACCTCAAATGGAATCACACAACACCACCGACAATTGGAATAACTTGAGAGAAGAACACTTGCTTCACAAATCGGCTAGCCCTCACTTCTTGTCCCTTAAAAGGTCTACAGTAGTGCCAATTTCATGAGCCTTGGGGTTTCTTATATAGTGTGACAAACTAGGGTTACACAATGTAACTCATGACTTTCCACATTCCTCATGATCCATGGGTTTTAACCTCCATGGAGTATCCGTGGGTCACCATATGGGTTTAGCCCAACATGAAGTACTACGGATCATAAGCCCACTTTATAAGAATGAATGATTTACCAAATCAATCCCCATTTATTTAATTAGTCTCGGTTGATCACAAAATTAATTCCAAACTAATTCTTGATCGATACTGATTAAATAATATGATTTCATATTAATATATTAGAACTTATAATATATTAATAAATCATAAATATCTTCTTCTCACAAAAGTCTATCCAAATTGTACTGATGCCATGCAACCCAAATGGACCATGCTACTCTCGGGTCAAGTACATACCAATAATAGTTATGAGCCTAGACACCTAATCCAACATAAGTGGGGGAGAGTTGTAACATCCCAATATTTGTCATTTATAGTCCCTGGGGATGGAAGGGTAAAGCCATGAAAAGCCTAAGGGCTAAGTTGTAATTTTGGGACCAGGAGGAGTACGTTGCGCGTACACAAGGGTACGCTGAGCGTACTAGGCGCGCCCTAGTACACCGGGCGTACACTTGTGTACGCTGGGCATACTCATATGAGAAGGAAACCCTAATATTTAGGGTTTGGGTGCTATATAAACAACCTTATGAGCTCATAACCCTCCTTTACCTCAACCTCCACTGTTTAGAGTCGTTTTCCCCAAACCCCAATCATTTCCTTGAGGGTGTGAGCTAATCGAGTGTATTTTGAGTAGTTGGAGAGGAAGGTGTTGCATCAAGGAGTTGGAGAAGGAGAACAAGCTTGTAGATCTGAAGTTGTTTGGTGCTCTAGAAGCTTCAGAAGGTAAAAAGCTTCAAACTTTATGCTTGTATGATATAGATCTACCTATTCTAGATTTATGGAACCGTTCTTGTCCCTAAAGTCCCCAAGTTGGTGCATGTTATGATTTGGACGAAATGAGTTGTCCTTTCATACTCTAGAAAGGGTCCTAAGTGATACAAATGATGTCCCAATGGCTGAAGGTGTCCCATGCATGTAGTAGAAGGGTCTTAATGGATTAAGACAATGTATTAAGAACTTTCTGGACGTCCAAAGTGATAAAGTTCAAGACTTTATGGTTCTAAGGCACATTTGGTCGATGGATCTGAAATTTGGGCTTAGGTGCTTAAGCCATTAAACACTTATTAGAGTTTTAAGAATAGATCGCATACGCCCAACGTACTGGGTCAACCACCCCGATGGTGGTCAACACAAGGCGGAGTACGCCCAACATACCAGAGGAGTACGCCCAACGTACGCTCTCTGTTGGGCCTTCGACGATTTGGGCTGCTTTTGGACTAATTGGACTTGGGCCTTCTTGGGCTTTCTGAATAATAGTGTTTGGGCCAGTTTTGATTTTGGATCTTAGAATAAGGCCCAAATAGGGAGTTGGGCCCAATTTGGAAGATTGGGCCAATAATGCCTTGTATATGTGGGCTTGTGGATCATGGATTTGGTATTGGGCCTTGACCCAAATTAGAGGAAAGGCAAAATGGACTATGAATAGTTGTAGGACTCTTGGTCAAGATTGATATTCCTATTATTTGGATAGTTCGGGATTTTGGTGAGACAACGATTCGGGAGTTCGATTCTTCAGTTCATATTGACATTGTGAGGTGAGTTATCCTCACTGTACTCAAGGGTCTAAGGCACCAAGGTCGTCCCTTTGGATTGTTATCATGGTTATCTTGTGATTACGTGCTGTGATGCTATGTTAGATTTATATTCTGGTTTAGGATGATGTTATGATCAGTGATCTGTTAGGTTTGTATGACTATCTGTATGTGCTAGTTTACATGGTTTAAAGGATCTTAGGCTGAAGGGTTGGGTTCTGCTTCACAGCTCTTGTCTGAGTCTTACCATTGTGGAATTGAGTCCTTTAGCCTAAAATTGTTTACACTATGGGGCAAGTATGCTTAGTGACATGTAGTTTGATCTGACTGTCTGTATGCCGGTAGGAGATTACCTGTTATATGTGCACATGATTAGTTGGTAGTTGAGGGTATTCCATCCCGAGGATGATAAGACCCTAGTATATTGTCTCTATAGATTGTTATATGATTATCTGGTATAAGTGCACATGTTTGATTGGTTATAGGCATTCTAACCCAATGGTTGTGGGCCGAGAGTATTCCATCATGAGGATGATTGGACTCATAGTATGTTGACATTCCAACCCGATGGTTGAGGGGCTTGGGGTATTCCTGTAGCACCTGGTTCCTGGTACGTAAATCTTATTTGAGTATTCTTTTTTTTGTAGCATTGGACTCGGCGAGTCATAGGTTCGACTCGCCGAGTAGATACGGGACCCGGGACACGTTTAAGTTGGCGACTCGGCGAGTCCATATCCTGGACTCGGCGAGTCACCGCTGTTGGATGAAACCCTAAGTTTCAGGGGTTTGCACCCTATTTAAACGTCATATCCGCCCCAGGCCAGCCCCCATTCACCCTCAGAGCTCCCAACCCTCGTTCTAAGCTTGTTCATTGAGAGTTTGAAGAAATTGTTTGTGTTCTTGAAGGTTTTGAAGCAAAAGGGGAGTAGATCAAGAGGAAGGGAAGGAATCCAAGCATCTTTGTGCTCTCTCAGCAGTTCCTTTGAGGTATAACCCGTTTTCCCCCTGTTTCTATGCTTATTACTTCATTTAAGTCATTCATGAGCCAATCCCCAAGCTTGTATGTGCAATATAAGTCGAAATAAGTTGATTGGCCTTTAGATCTAGGCAAGATTGAGCTCCAGGAGCTCAGATCTGTTACCTTTATGGACCCATGTTGCTTGTTCACCCTAGATCTACCTTTTGAGGCATTTTGAGCCCTAAATCCCTCATTGGTGAGTATCTACACGTAAAGTTGGAAACTTTACGTGTCATTCATGCTCTAGGAACCCAGATCTGTAAATGGCATGGACTAGAATCGAGCAAATCGCATATATAGTGAATGCATGGCGACGACTCGGCGAGTCGTTCATCAGACTCGGCGAGTCTGCTCGCGAGTCTCCGAGTTGTCCCCTTTTCGTTGTGTCGAGTGGGTGTAGTGAGTCACGGGGTGTGACTCAGTGAGTTGGAAGCTAAACTCATCCATGGAGGAACTCGGCGAGTCCATGCCCTGACTCGGCGAGTTCAAGGCAATCTCCTTAGATCAAGAACAGACTCGGCGAGTTGTTCATACAACTCGGCGAGTCACAACATAAAGTGTTCTTCGGATGAAGATGAACTCGACGAGTTGTTCATATAACTCAGCGAGTAGGATGAAGGACTTGAACCTCAGTTAAGAAGAAGAACTCATCGAGGCAACGCCTAACTTGACGAGTAGGGTCGGGATCCAGGACAGTCGTTTGGTTAGGGACTCGGCGAGTTGGAGAGCCAACTCGGCGAGTCGGGTCAACTGAAAGTTGACTCTGACTTTGACTTATGACATGATCAGGGGTAAAATGGTCATTTTACCCAATGGACAGTTAGCAGTGATTGACTAAGTATGTTGTGGGATTTGCAGCCGGAGGATTTCCGGAGCAACAGTAGGCAGTCAGTTCTCTACCAGATTAGCAGCTATTTCGAGGTGAGTTTCCTTTTCAGTAGAAACGGGTCTAAGGCACCAAGGCCGACCCGTGTAGACAAGATGTTAGTATGAGAGTATGGGCCGATCCCGTATCTCTGGGTTTAGTCGAGTATGATATATGTGTCAATATGATAGAGTTGCTTATACTTGTTGTCTGTGTGATACTTGTATATTATGGGCTAACGGTTGAGTGTGGGCAGGGCCCGTATCTCTCCGAGGTTGGAGTGTGGGCTAGGCCTGTATCTCCCAGATAGTAGAGTGTGGGCGAGGCCCGTATCTCCCGGCTAGCGAAGTGTGGGCAGGGCCCGTATCTTCACAAGTGTGGGCGAGGCCCGTATCTCCCGACTAGCAAAGTGTGGGCAGGGCCCGTATCTTCCCGAGTGTGGGCGAGGCTCGTAACTCCTAGCTGAACGTTGTTTGTTATATGTTTGCATGGTATGAGGTATTATGGGGGAACTCACTAAGCTTCGTGCTTACGGTTTTCAGTTTTGGTTTCAGGTACCTCCTCAGCTAGGGGAAAGGAGCCGGCGCGGTAGCAGCATGTCACACACACACTCTCTTGTTTCCGCAGTTACGAGTTTATTCTGTGATTGATACTATGATATTTTGATTGATCGAATGTTGTGGTTGTAATTTGGTTTTCGATGAGAAGTGGTTCAACTAAACAATGTTTTAATTGTTAACGTTTTCTATGTAATGTTTTATAAACGAAATTTTTGGACGTGAAATTTCGGGTCGTTACAATTCCATCCCGATGGATGAGTGGACCCATAATATTTGTTATATATATGTATTGTGTGTGGGCATTCCAACCCGATGGTTGTAGGCCGAGAGTATTCCACCCCGAGGATGACTGGACTCGTAGTATGTTGGCATTCCAACCCGATGGTTGAGGGCCTGGGGTATTCCATCCCGATGGATGATTGGACCCATAGTATGCTGTTTGTTATTATATGTGTATTATTGCGTGTATTGGTATTTTGGGGGTAACTCACTAAGCCTTCAAACTTACATTAATCGATTATTGTTTCAGGTACAACGGATGACCGCGGAAAGGCGAATGTGTGACCGTACACTTCCTCGATTTATGATCATGATTTATGGGAACTCTGATATGAAAGTATTTTGAAATACTTTGTAAATTTCAATGGTTTTTAATTGGTTGAAAAAGTTTTAAATTGGCTTGAATTTTATGGATGTTACAATTCTCCATGCAAATGATGTCGAGTTCTACAACTCCCAACCATATTTAGTTGCAATTTGACGTTTCCTTTCAAGCACCGTGCACAAAATACCTCCAGTTAAATGACCACATAGTTGGAGAAAATACTGCATATCTTGGTTCTCTATCTTCCACTCCAACAATTGGGTTTCATTTGTTCATTGGCTTGGAAAACACATAATTTTTCTTCCCGTTACCGTTGTCTCTGTTCCTCATTTGAAGCTTTGATGCTGACAATTTAGTTGACGAGATCAAACATTTCATTTGTGTTGACGATGACGATGCCGTTTTCTTTCCTTTTATTTTTCTCAGTGAGTCTTCAATATTAAACGGTAGTTGTTGTTGGGGGAATCCGGGAGGATACTATGCATCGGAAGATACTGTGTAGGCGTTGGATGAAGATGTTTTGGTTCGTTTTGAAGGAGGCATGGAGTCTTTATCAACTTTTGTAACCAATGTCCTTTTCGCGTGGTCTTTCAACCACTCCCAAGATTTTTTTCATGAGGAAAAGCTTTCTGATTAATAGTCCTCCGATACTCGCTTTGTGAAGCTTTTAAAACATCAACCTTAGATTTCCCGCTAGGCACACTGTTCATCTTACGATTATAGATGCAGTTGAAAGCGTTACATTTCTTTTGCATATCTTTCCATTTTGATTTACTTGGTGTCGTGACCGATCTGAACCTCCCATTTAAACATTAAAATGTTCTAGAACCCGATCCCAAAATGCATCAAACCTTTGTTGATTTTCGCGTTCTTTATCTTGAGAAACATCGACATATGCCTTAGCCAAATCCAACTCTTCACTTTCCACCCATTTCCTTGACTTTCTGGCGGTTTGTATAATTGCGTTTTTTCTTAGCAACGAGTTGCAACTCCTCGTTGACTTCTTCTTCGTTTCTTTCGGGAATCGGATCGTCACCAGAACTGTCATATTCTACGTTCTGAGAATCACGGAGCTGGAAATGCTCAGGTTGAGAAGATTGGAATTGGGTTTCTGGAACCATTTGAAAAAACCTCTAAAAGCCAAAATGTGTTGTAAGATTGTTGCACCGGGTAATATTGTTGTGGATAGTTTTGGTTTTGTTGGTAGTTTTGGTATTGCTTATAGTTTGAGTTTTGAAATCCTAGAGAAGAAAATGAAATATCTTGACTTGAAACGCCTTGCGTTGATTTACGTATTTAGCTAGAATAGTCTTGTTTAGCTTTGCTCGGGAATCCATTGAAGGCAACCGAAGGAATTGCACGAAGTATAAAATTTCACAGAGAAAACATACTAGAATTGAGTGAAGCGTGGAGTATTCATGCTCATAGACTTATACAAAGTTATATTAAAACAAAAACAAAAAAGAAAAAAGAAAAAAGAAAAAAGAAAAGGACGGATAATGCATGAAAGGTGGCAGAGAATCAACTCTTCTGCATGAATATTGAATTGTCTTGAGTAGTAAAAATCATATTTATCACATGCATGTACAATAATAACTCACGGGTTCACCAACCCGTCGCCATTAATCTATCCAATCTGCCATTGAAAGGGCCATGACTCGGCGGTACCATTGGTACACCCTAAACCGCTCAGTCCTCCCTTACAAATACTTTAAAAACATCCCAAGCGACTTCATGGGCCTTATTGGACCCTGCTGGACATCGATAATAGTATAAGTGTATAACACATAATCTCACATAAATTTAACATCACTAATGAATAACAACCAGTCAACTATTCTGTGTGTTGAAATTTTGGTATTCACAACAATTTGCATTTTGCACTATATCATTACTTGGAACTGTTTAAATGTCAAGTAAAACAAATATTTAACATTTTAAAATTCTAGGACAGCAAATATAAAAGTATTTTTAATTTACTTTTTAAATTACACAAAAATAAAAGTTAACTCATGTTTGTAATGTTTCCCTGGTCCAGCCTCCAAGGCATCTCTAAACCAGAGCTAAAATCATGACCAGTTTCTTCATTCCTGCCATGGAAACACTACAATCTTCACATCAAAAACTTCATTCTCCCTCATAATCAAACATTACAAACCTCAAACATATTCATATTGATTGCTTTTCAAATCCAAACTTCAGACACCACTCGCAACCTTTGAAGGGACTACAGGATCCAGCAACTTCTTCACATGAAGCTCAACCTTCTTTCTTAGATCAGCAGTTGGAAACCTGTCTATAACTTCAGCACCAAAGGAGACAATGAGTGACTTCCTAGCTGTTTGTCTATCAATACCCCTTGCCTGAAGATAAAACAATTGGTCCTCTTCCAAATCACAGATTGAAGCTCCATGAGAACACTTCACATCATCAGCAATTATCTGAAGATTCGGTTTCACATTAACAGTTGCACGTGGCTCAAGAATCAGACTCCTTGTCAGTTGTCCTGCATCCGTCTGTTGCGCATATCTAACAGCTTTCTAACATCAGTTATGTTATCCAGACAACACTTTTATCCATATAGTCTTAATGGAAAAAAAAGAAAAAGAAAAAGTACCTGTTGACCTTTATGTTCCCATCAAATACAACTTGTCCAAGTGAATGAGCTACAATGCACTTATGAAGTTGTCTAGAAAACCCTCGTGGATGATCCAATACTATTTTACTATGTAGATCTTGTGTTTGATCATTTCCTGATAAATGAAATGTTGATAATCCTGTTATTGTGTCTGATCCAACTTGTTGCACGTGGACATTGTGTCTGCTTAACTTTCCACCTGTGCTTACTTCTACTAGCTCGTATGTACTTGATTTTTCCTACAATAATCAATTTCAAGAATGTTTTCAATGATTTAATGAATCATATTTGGAATGAAGCAATTACCTGACGAATGGAGGTCCATTTGATATGGGCAGAGTTCAGAGATTGAGTCTGGATGTATGAATGGCTAACTTTAGCTTCTTCCCCGATTGCAATTTCCATGACTGAATTTGTCCAATAACTCAAATCCCCATCACCACCTATATATTCTTCGAGTATTCCAATCTCTCCTCCTTTCTCAACCACCACTAAAACCCTTGGATTCGAGACTGGAAGCTTCTTTGACTCCTTATCACTACCTTCATTACTAATGTACCTCAAATGCAATGGGCCTTCAACTTTACACCCTTCTTGAACATAAACCACAACCAAATCAGGTGACCCAACACCATTAAGTGACCAAAACAAGTCTCCTGGTTCAGAACTAGGTAAAAATTCGAGTACCCTATTTGTTATTTCGTTCGAACTTAGGCTTGATAAGCTTCCAACAAACACCCCATCTGGTAACCCTGATAATTGAGATAAAGAATCAATGATGTATCCATCGATTATAGTTAAATTGAGCGATTGTGTATCCTCGAATGCACTTATATGGTTAGAAGATTCAGGTGGTGTTGGAGATGAAACCGGTATGATCTCCGATTGCTTGATGAAAGAAGTGTCTGTGAACCTAAAAGGCTCGTCTTTTCTAGATGGCCATGGAGTGGAGAGAAGAGATTCTGAAGCAAAATCTCTCAGCTTTTGAAGACCTGATGAAGAAGAAGATGGAAGAGAGTCTTCCAATGATTCTGCAATTTCGAGAACAAACGGGTCGGAGAGGGCAGCAATCGGGGGTAAATATCGTCGCTGGGTCAAAACCCCAGGTTTGACTTTTCTTGTTCTTATAAAGTTCGATTGGTATTGAGATGTAGATAGTGTGAAAGATGGAGATGGGGATGCACGGATGATGGGCGTGAAGGCCGAAACAGCCATTGCCGGCCGGAGGTGGAGGTGAGGAGTGGGGCGATTTTGACTGAATCAAGAAACTGGAACCACACCTGCGTGACCTTTCGAGGGGATCAAAGTTTTGGTAATATTTTCACTTAGACTCCCTAGACTATTAGTTTAATGATAATTTATCCCCTGATCAGCTTTGTCATCTCTTGAAAAAGTTGCCCTTTATATGTTGTCTTTCTTGGTGAAAAGCAAAATACAATCCACCAAAAAAAACCCTGGATAGAACTGTCTCTCTTTTAAAGATTTCTTTTGTTATATGAAAATTACGATCTTTCTTTTGTTTTATGTTTGATTGCAACAAATCTTTAATTTTACTCAAAATTAATCTATCAATCAATCTGTGTTATCTGCCCAAGAGTGATGAGATAATTTATATTGTTTGCTTTCTAACTCGTATCATTTTAGACTAAATAAGTCCAAGTGGGCTTGATTATTATAGTTTTTATGGAAAGATAAATTATACAAGGTCGAAGTCATAATTGAAATTCAATGATATCATTTACAACTTTTTCTTTGTGTCCCAAAGTGTTTGTTTTTATGCCTCAATGAAACAAATAGAGACTGATGTTGCATTTTAGCTCACCCCCACTTGTACCTACACCGAGCAAATCATAATGACTTGGGGCTAACGGATTTACAAAATTAATAAGGGGCAAACATCTAAAGCATAGGTACAACCATATAAAGGCATTAAAAGCACATCCTTTTAGTATAAGCTTGCAATTTGAGGACTACAAAAAACTAGCACTTCTTCAAGAGAAGCCCTAGACTCATCTCCAAACAAAGACTCTTTCCCATCTTCCCTTTTGGCATAAGACAAACCCAATCTCGACTTCGCCTGTCTCAAATCTCCAACACCAGAGTTTGTATCGGGCCCTGCAAATCCGCCCATGACAGGTGCAAGTGGTGGCCCGATCAAGAGCCCATCAGCCCCAAACTGGGGCCCACCTCGGGCATAATCAAAAAGGGCAGCACCACTACCTCCTACTTTAGGCAACACAATAGGGTAATTTTTCTCTTCATCTGGCCAATAAAAGAGGAACGCGTCAAAAGTCTCGTAGTAATCATCAGTGCTTCGGTAACCTTCGGGATTGAATGCACCAAACTTGAATGAGTTGTCTGTGTAGCCGATTATCACACACGGGCCCTTGAAATCACTGCATTCATGAAATGAAGTCGCACTAAATCCATCCAAGGTGGCTTTGTAACAACATTTTAATTCTTTCCCTGTTCAAGATCATTAAAAATATAAACACAACCATAATTGGGTAATTGAAATTTCAAAGTTAGACTGAATTGTGGGGTTTTAACCGTGTAATTACAACCCCACAAACATTAACGTGTTATAACTTTTAGCAAGAAAAAGATGATTACCATTGAGGAAAGTTTTGTTGAGTAGAAAAGATGGAAAAGGAAGATCAAGATTATGGTAATTGGGTTGAGGTTTGTCATTGGCTTTGTTTTTGCCGACGTTCCAACCAAAGAGGCAGACACTTTTTAGTATGCAAGAAGCCATACCAAAAAATGCATTTCAAAATTGAGCAAAAAAGTATGGAACAAATCACAAACTTGAGCCTAAGTTTTATCCACTCATTTGCATGATTGCATCTTATCCTCAACAAATAGGATCTTTCACTTATGGAATAGTCTATAGATTTTTATGTTCGTAACTGGGGCCTGGGCACTTTGGGAATAACCCAAGTTAACTAGATTTTATTCAACGTATAATTTCGTATATAGTATATAACTTTTAAATATAATAATCAATTAGGAATTAAGTATTTAGCAAGTTTTTTATTATAGCAAAAAAAGGTTTTACAAATACCGTGTAATGATAACTAATCAGTATGTTAATCATACTGAACTATTTTTGTTACCACAAAAAAATTAGTTATTCATTTGGATCCACAAGTTATTTATCTATTTGTTTTTATTGGCATGTATTATTGATATTTGGCAAATTGTCAAATTTTTTTATCTGAATTTAAAATACATGAAATGTTTTTTTAATAATTCCAGTGAGTAATATCACATTCAAATTTCGATGGACAAGAAATTTTTTTATTTTTTATATTAGAACATAAATTGCCAATTTTACTTTGGTACAAAGAGCAGTAATAGTTAAAAAAAATCCTACCGCAAAGTATCAATTAAATATGATCTATTTGGAGGCTGACATCACAAGTGGGTCCTTAGCTCAGTGGTAGAGCATTTAATTGCAGATCAACCGGTCACCGGTTCGAACCCGGTAGGGCCCTATTTTTTGTTCTTTTACTGCTTTTGTTTCTTATATTGAAAATTCTCCAAACATTCGGTGAATTATTAACCAATTAAATAAATACAAATGTCAAATCAGTTATAATTTTCTTTTACTTGCATCCCTTCTTTGACCAACAATTTTTATGAGGTTTGATATTTAGCCAACTTAGTTTATATGCCCCAAGTTCATCCCTATATGTTAATGTTGGAAATTTTTTTCTTTAGTATAATATTTATATGATAGAATTTAAAGCTTCGTACTTGACTAATTAATAATTATAGAATTTATTAATTCATATCCACATAGAAACTTAACACAAGTACGGATATATCTTTATATCAAATTGTCTACGGAACGAATCCACCCAAAAACGATCAAAACTATGTTATCTTACTACCTCGGTGGTCTTGAACACTTAACATTCTTATACCCATACAAAAATTATTAATGTCTATACGCTTCAATTCACTCCCCCGTAGCAAAGCTAGAAACGTTAATCTCTGTTTTTGTTCTCCTCTCAACGTCCACAACCACATCACCACCATGTTTAAACTCTTTAAAACAAGCCACCCTTCCCAACTTTTCAACTTCCTCAATCACAAGATCAAGTCTAGCCACCAATTCAACCAACAAGGCCACAAAAGCCGCAATCGGAAGTGCTTCAGAAAACTCCAAGCTCGTGATCGCAAGCTTGCTTAATGTTGGCCTTAAAACCTTCTTATCGGTCTCAGAAACCCCCTTCGGTTTCCTCTCACTCGGTGAGTCTGCGTTCATGTTTGATAAATGATGTTCAAACTTTTGTCTTGCCGTAGTTGTAAGCATGGCTAGCATTTTAGGTGTATTATAAGGGCTATTTGGGCCAAGAAAGAGCCTTGGTTGGGACTTTAATGCGGTGTCGAGGTCTTGCAGTGCTTGGTGGATTTGTTCTGTGATATTTTCTGGCGAGCATTGGTGTCGGTTTCTTATACTTCCAGCGAGTTCCATTAGGGCTTTTGTTACTTCGGAAGCAAGGCGAATGCATGGATCCTTGAATAGCAGTCGAATTGATATTGGAGTCTAAAAATTAGAACCAAAAGAACACAATACTTAGGAACTAGAAATGTAGTGAAATTCCAATTTCAGGGCGATTATAAATTAAAAAAAAAAAAATCAAACTATGTATTTATAACATGTATTGGCAACTATTATAATAAGGAGATACCTTTTTGATCTGGATCACTAGTGTCGCAAATATTTAAATAACGAAAATCAGCCTTACCATTAATGGAGTTCTTTTTTGTTCGCATTTCAATTATATATTACGAGTCTAAGGATCTGACATGTTTGGAAAAGAATCTTCCCTCATGAACATTATATTATTAGATCTCAACAAAAAATAATTTTTTGGCAAAGTTGTACTTAAAAATTATCGATATACTAAATTTTAGTACATAAATATTTATTATTTTAAAGATACTTTTTCAATGATTAAATTGTGTCTTCTATAATTAACCCGATAGAAATGTGATGGATGTCGAACATCTTTTGAACTAGCCATTTGGTATATAGAGTCAATAATCATCACATAAGTAATGGCGAATAAAAACATACCCGTATTTCGGTTTGTAGACTTCCATGAAGAGCGACTACCCCATACCCAAAATGACGAAGAACACCTCCTAATTTTACATATTGTTGACACGGGAATTTGTGGCAGTGCACTGAGTGTCTCGGCTCCCAACTTGCATGGAGCGCCTGCTCGTATCAATATTCAACATTCGTAACATCTTTTAATTAGCTCATGAGATAATTAATAACATACAAATTAGTTATTTGTGTTAAGTTTCAATTATTAAGAAATAAAAAAGCTTACAAGGGTTTCATCCGTCGATTTTGAGTCCAAAACTGCCTTATAATTTTCATAAATCGGATCCTCCATCGTCTCGTCTATTTCTAAATTTGGTTCTTCCACATTGAAGTATTTAGTGACACAAGCTACATTTTGTTTACAAACAATCTACAAATAAGTAATCTTTTTAAACACACGAAAGCAAATATTTTTAAATTTATTGTCTATACATATATATACCTTCGATTGATTTTGCTAAACCTTCGATTTTGGTAATGGTATTATTATGGAGATCTTCTCCAGACCAATTCGGGAAGATGAAAAGACTCATCAGAATGCAAATCCCAGAACCGATCCCGATCATATATGTCCTCCCTTTGGCTAGTTTCAAAATATCATCCACTCGATAACTTGATACAGTGATCAAGTTAAATGTCAACAGGAATATTACTACACCATAATCATAATTCTTTTTTATTTTAGGGAAAAATCTCAAGAATGTAGTCGACGTACCTGTGGAAATTAAATGTACAATAGTTAAATTTTTTTTTTTCTATATTTTACTATAAAACTACCAAAAAAAGATTATAAGTTGATTCTTGTTTATCTGTACATTACCAATCAAGAAAATCGAAGCTCCGATAAAAACAGCACGAAAAACCTTCCCGTATTCTCTAGCTATAAACTCGAATATGAAGGCTAACGACGCAGCTAACAGCGTCCCAAATCCTCGATTTAATCCTTTGCATAAGGTCGCCCCTATGAAATTATAGTACGATAAATTATGAATATATAAGTACGTGTGTGTGTGTGTAGATATATGTAAATATAACTTACCAGCAGTGAATTCAAGCACAACGACGACAGTCATGACAGCCCAAATCGCATTTTGACCGACCCCTTTGAACAATGGCTCCATTAGGTATAACAAAGAGACTAAAGTTAATGAAAACCCGACTTTGAGAGAATGGATTGCCCTTCTAGGATCATCTCGACCCACTTTCCATATTTTCCGCCATATGAAGCTTGGAGATCTCTTCGTCTTCTCCATGAAAGCAAGAGCTTTCTTGTTGAAACTATCCATCGGCATATCGTGCTTCACATTCAAGATTTCTTGATCAACAACTTCAAGATTTCTTGATGGAAAACTTATTGATGTCGACAAAGGAGAAATATTTTAAGCAGCATATGACACCATCTGCTTTTGTTGTATATATAGGTGTTTTGTGTGGAAGACAGAGACGATATATGTGTCTGTTCACATGTTCTCCATTGAAAGTGATAGAATTTAAGGAGATGTATAAAAGTCAATTATTGTTGAATAAGAAAATATGAGTCACAACATAAAAAAAATTAGTATTTACCTTTTTTAAGAATTAATGATTGCTATGAGGTAACAACTACGTAGAATATGTGGTTTTTTAATAGTGATACAACACATAATTGATTTGGATGGTTTTCACTTTCCACATGAAAATATGCATATTTTTTTTTAGAAATAAAAAAAAAATAAAATACCGAAATACAAACTTTACTACAAAAAAATGAAAAAATAAAGAGAATTTCCAAAACTAACCATCTAGTCAACATAGGGGTTTCTGCGGAGTATGCCTTTGCGGACTCGTCATGCACTTGAACATTTAGGATTTTATTTATTTATTTATTTTTTGCTTTAGTCCACAGTATGTTACATGAGTCTGCAAAACCCTCAAAGTCGGACTAAATATAAGTGTCATTGGAAAATCAATATCTTATATTAACAAATTTCATGTTTTCTTATGTTGTTGTGATCTTGACATTTGAGGAACCTGACATTTAAGAGTCTCGGAGCTACAACATTCTATGATACTTAACGATTGCAATACGTAAGTATTCTAATAACTAAGAATAGAGACGGATCATCTCTCCTACGAATAAGGGTAAATAATCCCCTATAAGTTTAAGGAGTTAATTACCTATTTCATACGAGTTAAGGTTTCTACACATCGATCGTTTGGACGCACGTTATCTAACTATGAGATGTGAATAAGAGGATCATTTCACGTTGCAATGACTTGACAACCCTCTTATTTCGAAAATAAGTTAAGATCTTAAAGTTAAATCCAAAGTTTATAACAATGACATGTTATCTCTAGTTGGGATCTTCCCTAGAAAATACATAAGGTTCATAACATTTACATGTTATCTCAAGTTAAGATCTTCCCAAAAAATACACAAAGTTCATAACATTGACATGTTATCTCAAGTTGGGATATTTCTCAGGAAATGCCTAAGGTTTGTAACATTTTCTTGTTATCACGCAATTTAGATTTTTCCCCAGTAATTTACCAAGGCATAACACCAACATGTTAATTTAAATTGGGATCATCCCCAGATAGTGTGCAAGGCATACAGAATTATCATTGTTCTCAGGTACTTTCCGAATCAGGATCATTTCTAAGTAAAAATCTTTTCCAAAAATCACCAAGCTATGGCTAATTGAGGATCCTTATTGATGAACCTTTAAAGTAAGGATCCCCTCATCAGAAGTTATCGAAGACACCACGAAAATGAAGAACCTATCCTAAGTTTTTTTTTTTTTTTTTTTTTTTTTTTTTTTTTTTTTTTTTTTTTTTAAAGTTGGGATCGATTCCCATTAAATTCTAAAGTTGAAGTTTGAGAATCCTTTTTAAGGAAAAGAACAAGGAAGAAACATGAAGCTTAAGAAAAAACTCAACTGGTAACAACCAGGTTCTATCTATCATTGTTTTAAACTTTTGAGAAATCTTTAAAATTTTCTAATTAAAGTTTGAGGATCCTAAACTCTTCAGGATCTTAAATAAATAATATTTCCTGGTTATCATATTTCTAAGTTTTAAATTGATACTTTCTGAAAAATGTTTTTGCTTTAAGAATTACTTGATAAATCTAATCGTTCCTAATTATTAGATTCCTAATGATTTCCTAAGATTATTTGAAGGAGCTAAACTTTTCAGGATCCTAATTATTTGAAGATCCTAGTACTATATGTCAATCAACCATGCAAATAGAAATATAAAGCGACCATAGATTTAAAGGGTTGCCCACCAAACCCAAAAAAAGAGAGTAAAATATTGTCTTACATACCCAAATTTAATAAAATTGTTTTTAAACTAAATCAATATTGAGCTGCAGATTGATCACCATCACTTGGAGCCACCTTCGTCTTATCCTTCTCTCCTACGTCCTTCAACTGCGGAACAAGATCTTGACTTGCTTTCACAGGCTTGCCAGTTAACTTGGCCAGGGCCTCACGTCATTCGGCCACATTCCAGTATCCCGCGTTACCAAGATCCTTTGCAAGCTTTATCTTCGCCTCCCAAACAGCCACCGCGACACTAGCCTTCACCTCAGTTATGACCTCATCCATATCAGCCACATGTTCCTCCTCCTTCTCAGCTTTTTTATTGGACAACTTCTCCACCCTTTCCAAGAGCTCCTTGTTGATCTCCTCCTGATTTTTCAAAACATGCTTGGTTTAAGCAAGCTTGACTTTGAGATCCTCAGTAGAACGGGAGACGTGGTCAACAACCTGAGAAAAACGATGATAAGTAAAAAAGTAAAATCAAAGAGGGAAAAACACTTACAGATTAAGAGAAAGAGATCAACTTCCTTAATTCCTCATATTTTCCAAGATTCTCAAGATCCCATGCATCAGAGGGTTTCCTCTTGTGAGATGCAAGGGTTTTCACAACAAGATCAAATTGAGTCATCTTAGGAGGGAGAGATGGAGGGATATTTTCCTTCTTCACAACAAGCATGCCACTAGACATATCATCCTCAAGATTTGCCAAAGCAAACCAAGCATTTGAGCGAGTAGCCTTAGATCCTACAAATTATTAAGGATCCTTATAAGCTCAAGATCAAAAAAATAAAGAGAAAGGCTAGAAAGGAACCTTACCGGTGGCCATTGAAGTTGTAGTAGATGAACTTTCTTGGAGGATAAGTCATTTGGACTTGAATGATCGAACGTCAGCCGATAAAGCAAGGAAATTCGAGACCTTATCCTCAGTATCTTCAGCAATGGAAAAAGCTTCTTCGAACTTGAAACCTACATCAAAACAAACAAAATAAGAAAAGTAAATCCTTGGATCCTCAAAATCAACAAATAGATCCTACCCTTTATGACCCAAGCTTTGGGCAAAAGATCTCTGCCAATGATAGAATCGCACCTCACGAAGAAGTACTTTTCCTTCCAGGCTCCATCATTATGTTTCGATTTTAAGATAAGAGGAGACTGATTGGATTTGAGCTTAAGCAAGAAACGTGAATTTCCAAAGGTAGAAAGTTCATAAACAAAAGCCAACTTAGGAAGACCTATTTCTTGATTATGGGTATGATTCACTCGATCAATCTAAGATAATATCCTCTAGACAATGGGCATAACTTGAATGCATGATAGTTGAGTGGCTTGAAAAAACTCATAAACAACGCCCGAGAAAGGATATTTCAAACCCAAATAAAAGGTATACTCAGGGAAACATCCTGTTTCGAGAAGTTTTTATTCATGATTATGGATAATAAATGGATTAAGTAAAGGCTTTGGGCTTCAGGGAATAGGGTTTAGACCCCATTGGATGTGGATAATATTGGTTATGTTATTCAAGCTCTCTGTTTGTGTCCTGGAGTCAAGAGGTAAAATGGGAAAAGTGATGTTTTAGACTTCTTTCATGAATTAAGAATTTTAGTTCGGTATGTTTTAAGTAAAAAACAATTAGATATGATTATGGGTCTCTTCAATACATTCCCATGCATACAAAGAACACTGAAAATGGAGTTGAAACAAAGAAGTTATAGCCGTTTGAAGTTGAAGTGGAAATTGGGGATTTTTGGATTACGTAGGGCGTAACTAAAAGTTACGCAGGGCGTAACAGGTCTTTAATGAATTACGTGGGTCATAATTAAGAGGTACGCATGGCGTACTCAACTAGAGTGCAAACCCTAAATTCGTGGTTTTGAGCCCTATTTAAACATCTTAACCTCCATAAACCCTTTCCATTCTTATCCTGCATCTCTCCAAATGACTCCCTTGAAACCCTAACCCCATATTTGTGCCTTGTGAGCTAAAAGTGTGCTTTTAGGGTGCTTTTGAAGGAAGAAGAAGTTGGTAGTGTTGCTTTGAAAGCTTCAAGCATTGTAGATATGGGATTTGCGAATCTTAAGCATTCTCCATAAGGTATAAAGTTATGAACTTGGTGAACGATTTGTTAGATCTTGTTAGTCCTTAGTTTTATGTCCTTTTTGTCCCATATTCTTGGTCTAGTTGAGTATGAGCTACTCCAGACCTCATAAGTAGCATTTTCAGACTTTTTTTGTGTGCTAAGAATCATAAAAATGCAATCTTGATTCTTTCCTTTCACCCATGCAAGGGAAATGAGGCTTTGGGTTGTGTAATAATTTAGGGCTTTGGTTTTGGGCACCTACTTGTTGGATTTGGTGTCTAAGCCCATAACTATAATTGGGATGTACTTGACCCGATTGTAGCATGGTCCTTTTGGGTTGCCTTCATCAGTGCAACTTGATAGGATGGACTTTTGAGAATAAGGTTATTTATGATATTATAAGTATAATATATTAATTGCGAAATCATATTATTTAATTAGTATTGGTCAAGAATTAATTTGGAATTAATTTTGTGATCAAAAGAAACTGATTAAATATATGGGGATTGATTATGTAAATCAATGATTCTTATAGTGTGGGCTAATGATCCATGGTTATTTAGGATGGGCTAAACCAATGAGATAGTCCATGGAGGTTTAACCCATGGAGCCTAAGTAATATGAAAGGTCATTAGGGTTTACAAGGTGTGACCCTAACATTTTCTACACTATAAAAGCACACCCCTAGAACCAAAATCGGTTACACCATCATTCTAAGAAGTTTGATATTGATTTTGTGCTAAGTAACTTATTCTATCAAGCCTCCTCTTGCATTTGGTGTTTGTGACACATTAGAGGCATTACACTTGAGGGGCTCAAGCTTTCAAAGGTCAAAAACTACAAGTCCTTCTAAGAGGTAAGCCATCTAACTAGTTGTATTGCTCAATTGTCAATTTGTATGCTAGTTAGGATGTATGATTTGGAAAATTGAAAATATGCATGAATAATTAGAGAAAACATAGATCCAAAGCATCTAGGGTTGCATGTGCACCATAGGAGTGTTATAGTGCTCAAAACCCAAAAGTGGTATCAGAGCCTAGGATTGTTTTCTATTATACTTAATGCTTATTGTTTTTCAAAGTTGGAAAATTGATTTTTTGGCCTCTGAATAATGAACTCCCTGAGTCCACTCAGTAACAAAGCAACTCGACGAGTCAGTTCATGCACTCAACGAGTTGCAGGCTCTAGTTGTAGAAATTCGAGGTTTTTGGCCAGAATTGGATTATGATCATTACCACAAACTGTTTTGAATCATAAAATCAATTTTTTTCTGATATGGTAGTGATTATCCTCATCCAATTAAAAGATAATTGTCAAAATTTCAAGATTTGTATTAGTTTATATGATTAGGCTAATTTCTTGTAAAATTGTTAATGTGAATTATCTTGTGTTATGAGTTTAACTAGATCATAGATAAATTACTTGATAATTTTGTTAGTTAAAATTGTTGATCTTAATGCTTTTAATGACCTCCCTAACTTGTCCTCAAGTTATGGAAAATGAAAGGTCTCATCCATTAAAATGCAATTAAACTCATAAGTTATAGAAATGAAGAGTTTTGACAAGTTTCAAAACTTGCCCTCAAGTTTTGGAATTCGTAAAGTCTCACTAATGAAACTTTAATTCCAAACCCTAGAGTTTTAAAAGTTTAAATTCAACCCTTATACTTTATAATATTATAAGTTTAATATTATATATATATATATATATATATATATATATATATATATATATATATATATATATAAGTATAAGAAAAGTCAGTCTGACCGTTAGTAGGCCTCATTCACGAAGCCGGACTATAAGGGGGTATAAGGTTATTGCCTATAAAATGGTGGTTTAACGGGTGTCCACTCTCACCCACCGCTTCCTTGACTGGTGGAGGGTCGTTAGCCAAACGGGTAGGATAGGACATTAATTCTCATTAAAAGTATAATGATAAATATAAAGTAACTAAACTTTTATTAAATTCCCAATGTTAGTTACTTTAGGAAAATGTGAAAATGGTGCTAATCCATGAAATTACACTTTGCACCTTGTTAATTCGTTAGTGGAGCGTGTGTGGTTAATCGGCATACTAATCTGGGACTGACAATATGTGGAAAAGGATAGCTTGATGTTATTCATAAATCAATAGAGCATGTGTGGTTAACTGACACATTGCTTAGGTGATTTGTAACATTGAGTGTACCAAGCTAATTTGCGTGGTTATTCACACTTTGTTTGTGATCCTCGACATCCCAATCACAAACTTGAATGACACAATCGAGATTTAAACATGACATTAAAAAGTTCAAAGGATCTAGGAATTTCAATCCATTTAAAACTTAATAATTCATTTTGTTTGTCATGGTGGAAATTGGTAAATCGTCATTTACCTACCTTCAAATATTTTACAATTGGATTACGACATCCCTTTTCGCAATTATAGAATATTGTGTTGGGTCCTAGCCTTAATATTTCATTTGGGTGTAATATTAAGGATTATCATCTAACCTAAAATTGTTCTTCTTCTTTTTCAGATGTCTATCCTAAACAATGCTTCCAACCCAATCCCTTCAGGCTCTTTCTTCCTCATGAATCTATGTGGGAGGGTCATTTTCGATGGTTCGAACTTCAATGAGTGGATTCGAAACATCCGAATGGCCATTCGCTATGAGGACAAAGAATATGTCCTAGATAAAGAGCTTAAGGAGATTGATGTCACCACTGCTACTCCCGAACAAATCGTTGAACATACTACTCATGAGAGGGATGTGACAAAGGTGTCGTGTCTAATGATTGCTACCATGACTGCTGAGCTTCAGAAGTCATATGAGGACTACTATCCTTTTGAATTATATCAAGATTTGATGGAAATATACCATCAAAGTGCTCAGCAAGAGAGGTATGAGCTCATTGCCTCCATGATCACAACCAAGATGAAGGATGAATAACCCATCACGACCCACTTGCAAAATATGTAGAGATATGTGGACCACTTGCTTAAATTGAATGCAATTTTGATGAAGAGTTGGACATAAACATAATTCTACACTTTCTACCTTCTTGTTATGATCAGTTTCATATGACTTATCATATGAACAAGTAGGAGGTCACTCTTAGCATGCTTCAAGGCCTTTTATGGAATGCAGAAAGCAACTTGAAAGGCAAGTCGGTTGTGTCTACTCCTACTACTACTACTTCTGCCCATGTTTTGGCAATCAGACATGGGAAGGGAAAGAAAAGGAAGGATCCCTATAAGATCCGAAAGGGAAAGTCTCTTAATGGATCATCTTCAAGTGGGACCAAAGCTGGTTCTGCTAATCTATCTTCCAATTCGAAGGATGCAGAGTGCTTCCACTGTCATGAAAAAGGGCACTGGAAACGCAGCTGCCCCAAGTACTTGCAGGACATAAAGGATGGCAAGATCAAGCCCTCATTCACAGGTATTTACACTATTCAATTTAATAACTCATCCCATGCTAATTCTTGGGGTCTTTAATACAGATTGTGTATTTCACATTTGTTCTGATGTTCAAGGACTAAAAAGAGTAGGGATTTGGAGCATAGGAAGATAAACTTAATCATGGGAAATAAGAAAGTGTCGCTTGTGACCAAGATTGGAGTTTATTATTTATTGCTTAGTAATGGTTTAAATTTAGATTTAAATAATTGTTGTTACTCGGCCGATATGGCGAGAAATATTATTTTCTTTCATATTTTGTATAAACAAGGTTTTACCTTTCTTTTAATAATGAAATCGATGGTATTAATGCTTATTATAATTGTAATGACCGAAAAATTCTAACCAATTTAAATTTTTCAAAAACAACCCGATTCCATTAAATTTATTACAAAAAGGTTTTGAATACAATTTATTTAAAGTATTCCCAGAATCACATCACGACAAAACATGAGGAGCGGTACGATCACGCCTTCGCCTTGCCACGGTCTCCTGAAGAACCTGAAAACATTAAACCACAATTGTAAGCCCGAAAGCTTAGTGAGATATCCCCAAAATACCAACCACATATACCATACACGCATAACATGCTATAACATATCCGATCATAGAACAGCCATGCACTTCGGGTCTACTGTGTGACTGGTCCGCCGCACCGGCCAACAGTCCACCTGGTCCACCCTCCGAGTCTAGCCATATACCTCGAGTCTACAGTGTGGTTGGTCCGCCCGCACCGGGCCTTCAATCCACCTGGTCCACTCTCTGAATCTAACCACATACATCGAGTCTGTAGTGTGATTGGTCCGCCCGCACCGGGCCTTCAATCCACCTGGTCCACTCTCTGAGTCTACAGTATGACTGGTCCGCCCGCACCGGGCCTTCAGTCATCCTGGTCCACTCTCCGAGCCTCGGCACGTCTGGTCCGCCCTCTTGGGGCCTACAGCCTATCCGGACCGCTCGCTGGGCCTTCGGGACAACCGGTCCGCCCTGGGTATCTTGGCCTACAACACAAAGCAGGACCCGCCTCAACCCAACTCCAGTCCAAAAAACCATGTGCACATAAACATACAATCATATAAGCATTCATAGCCAACAAGCCGATCAAACAGATCACATAACATATCATCATCCTAACCAGGATACCGACCTAACTGGTCACTAGCATAGCATCACCCTACCTATTAGGGAACCGACCTTACCCTACCATCCTAGCTACCAGGATGCAAACATATCAAAGCAATAACATAACAACAAATACCCGGATCTCAATCCGATAAAGGGCCGGCCTTGGTGCCTTAGACCCTGTTGATATAGTGAGGATAACTCACCTCGAAACTGCCGACTGAATAGATAACCCAAGCTGATCCGATTACTGATACGACCTCCACCACTGGACAACCACCAAGGCACTGAACTCAAAACAATATCCAACGATTACCAAAATGCCCCTGGAAATCACTGGTCAACCCTTGGTCAAAGTCAAAGTCAACCCCTGACTGACTCTACTCGCCGAGTCAACCCGATGACTCGGCGAGTCCCCATGCTCAGAATTCCCCCAATCTGCGACTAAACTCGCCGAGTTCAACAACTCTGAGTCCACTCGCACACAACTCACCGAGTCATCCCTTGACTCACCGATTCTCGGCTCAACCCGAAAAGATTGGGACTCTTCGACAAGACTCGCCGAGTCCAAGAACAGACTCGTCGAGTCTAAGGCTATCTTCAACCTACTCGCCGAGTTGTTCTTCCAACTCGTCGAGTTCCAGGCCATCTTCATCCAACTCGCCGAGTTGTTCTTCCAACTCGTCGAGTTCCAGCCTATCTTCAAGCAACTAGCCGAGTCCACCCATGTGACTCGCCGAGTACCACCGGGTCTGAATCCATACAGAGGCTTTCCAAGCCATGCAGATGATCCAAACCATAGATCTACCCTTCCTAAGGCCATCCATCACGTAAAGTGGCAAACTTTACATGAATCCAAGGAGATCTAGGCACTTTGCACTCTAGGGCTAGGGTTTGGGACAAAATAGCTCCTTCAAACACTCATCAACAGGGACTTTATGACATATAGGACCATCACAAGCTTAGATCTGAAGTAGCATCCTCAGATCCAAGCTTCTATCTCAATTTAGATGCCATTCCAACCACCACACATTAACCCATGAAGAAAATAGCTTAAGGAAATGGTTCCTTACCCTTAGAATGAGCCCAACCAACTGTAGATTGCTGATTCCCCCAAGCTTCCTGATACAAGCCTCCAATCTTCAAGCTTAAAGCACCAAATATCCTTCCCCAAGCTCTAATTCACTCAACAATGGGGTTTTCTCACGAAATGAGGGCTTCTGGAACTCAAGGGATGATAAGGAGGCTGGGGAGGAGACATAATGTTCTTTATATAGGGCTCAACCTCCGGATTTAGGGTTTTCTCCACTAAGCGCCAACTCGCCGAGTCCACCCATGCTACTCGCCGAGTCCACTCGTGGACTCGCCGAGTCGCTCTTTCCCATCTTACTCTTTTAGCCCTTCAACTTCACTCTTGCTATTCCGGGATGTTACAATAATGGTGTATTTTACTTTGAAGCATTACCTTGGAATGGTATATATTAAACTGTGATGGTTGTAGATAACTGTCACACCCCCAAACCAGAACGGCAGAATCGTTCGAGGGTGGATGACTTCATGCAGTATCGTAACAGTTGAATACATAGTAAAGAAAGTAAACACAACCATCATATATATAATTTAAAAGTTACATTGTTGAATGATACTTGTTTCAAAAACAAATTACAATATGATGACAAAATGAGTTTAAAACTGACGCCTTAGCATCACTTCTCTAAAAGCTGAAGTTTACCTATATTACCGAATCCCTGAGAAATACAAATAGTTTTGAAAGAGTAGATCAACATTTAAGCTGGTGAGTTCATAAGTATTTAATTTCAATTTTTGTATAAATTTGAATGAATTTGTTTGTAGATGTTTGAAAACTCTTAGAAAATCCCATATTTCCTACTAGTATAAAAGTAGTCTTCTACTAAGACCCGATTGTTTTGAATGTTTGTTTCTAAAATTCCAATATTTTTCCATAAGTGTGTGGTAGTTTAAAAGTTTCAAAAACTGTAATGTAATAGTGTTTTTCATGCCTAGAATAGTAGATTTATGTATGTATAAAATCGCTAAGGCATTTGATAACCTCGTAAATCAACGTGTTTTTAATACTCCATGTGAGTTTTACGACCATGCTATTGACCCAGACTGCCTGTAACAACGTTCTGCAGGCATTTGAATGCTATGAAGTTTGTCACCCCAGACCTGCCGGTCTAACTGTAGCTAACAGTTTAGGTGCGGGATTGTTAATCCCGTATAGATCTATACACAAGTATCACACTCTCCCTACAAGAGATTATGGTATATAATACACGACTTTAACTGCATACTTGAAAGTACATGAAGTTGAATGTCTCAAAAAACCTAGTATCAAATAGATTTACATATGAAAAGTCCATTTGTTATTGTATATGAAAATATTTCCTTGATATAGTACTTATAGTATGTAAAATCTCATGATTTCCTTGTAAACTATACCTATTATAGTTTTTCCAAAAGTATGTTTCGTTTGTATGGTAAACCCTAGTGTAGTGTCGTCTTTGTATGTAAAGTATAACATTTGAAATAACATTATTGCACATTTATACTCAAAATATAAATAAAGTGTTTGATATTTATATAACAACATGTTTCCTTTCAAAAGGACAAAGTGTTATCGTGATAAGTTGCATGAGAATGTTTTCGTATGATAGTTATAAATCACATATGATTGATTATATAACAAAAGTATAGCAAAAGATTGATGTTATTCACATGAGAATAATCGTGTGTTTACTTGTATCCCCCCCCTAAAAGTGTATAAAAACATTACAAACATTTGAAAACGTAGTTATAGGGGTATGTACTCACTTGATAGATTGAAGAATGTGAGACGAAAACCGAGCAGAACTTTGATAGGAGAAAGCGGATTTCTCGGGATTCTCGGGAATCTCGGGAGTGTAAAACTTCCTTCGGGACTTGGGTATGAAAACCGGGGCTTCGGGATATTTCTTGCACGCAAAATGGAGTAAAAACGCAAGAGAAGGAGAGAAAATGAGCAATTATGCCCGGAACCCTCGCATCCCTTTTATAGGGGCTGGAATCCCTCGGTACGCGGGGCATAACCCTTTACGCTGGTCGTACTGGACGTCATGCATGATGCACTTCGGATGGGAGGTCCGATGGGAGAGCCTGTGGCCGATGGGACGAGGCTCCTATTCTCTGGTACACGGGGCGTAAATGGATTTTTCCAACTTCTAAATTGCATAACTTTTGCGTACGAGCTCTGTTTTTCACGTTCTTTATATCCACACGTAGGTGAGAATGTACTCTACAACTTTCATTTAGACTCCGTCGGAGAATTCTGACTTTATTTTAATTATATTATTTTTAACAGGCCGGGACACGAAAAGTCCGTTAAAAATCCGTAACTTCTTCATCCGATGTCCGTTTTCGACAGACTTTTTACCGTTGTACTACTATTGTTGAGATATTAGATTATCATTTAGGTTGTTTCGGCTAGAAATTGCTCGATCTCTATTTCGAGTTTTTAGTTGTCTACCGCTATACCGAAACTTCGAAAAATCATAACTTCGTCATACGAAGTTAGATTTGAGCATTCTTTTTATGTTTGTTCACGGTTTAATGATATCTACGACTTTTATTTAGATACCTAAGGATAATAAGTATTTTATTGAAATTTCTCGTTTTAGGTTTAACCGGATTGACGGTTTTTGTTGTGAATCTTAGGTTGGTCATAACATCTTCGTTATAACTCGGTTTTCAGTGTTCTTTATATTTCTGAAACCCTTGACACGATAACTATCATTTATGAAATCCAGTAGATGACTTTTGAACATTTTATTTTTGACAGTAATTTCATTATATCAAAAGAGGTTACAATTCTTGACTTTTTAAGTCATTACATTGATTCGAAATATCGGGTTGCCACAGTAACCTTGGAAATAATGTGTTAAATAATGATTCGTCCAATGATTTGGATAAGGAATGCTTGTGGCATTGTTGTATTGGACATGTCAACAAGAAGCGCATAACCCAACTCCAAAAGGATGGAGTCTTGGAGTCATTCGACTTGAAGTTGGATGACACTTGCGAATCTTTTTTACTTGGAAAGATGACCAAGTCACCATTCACCGGTACTTGTGAAAGGGGTGAAGATCTGTTGGATCTCATACACACTGATGTGTGTGGACCATTTAGAACCGCCACAAAGGATGATAACCGCTTCTATGTGACTTTCACTGATGATTGTAGTAGGTATGACTATATCTACTTAATCAAGAAAGAAGTGGAGAATCAATTAGGGCAAGAAAATAAAGATGTTGCGATCCGATCAAGGAGGAGAGTATCTTAGTATCGAGTTCCTAGACTATCTTAAGGAATGTGGAATTGTTTGACAATTGACGCCACCTAGGACACCACAGCTTAATGGTGTGGCTAAAAGGTACAATAGAAACTTGCTAGACATGGTTTGTTCCATGATGAGTCGAGCTTCGTTACCTATCTCATTCTGGGGGTATGCCTTAGAGACTGTCGCCCATATCCTTAATCTAGTCCCTACCAAAAAGGTTTCTAAAACACCTCACGAGTTGTGGACATGGAAGGTTCCCTCGTTAGGCTACATCAAAGTTTAGGGTTGCGAGGGTTTCATAAGACACGAGACTCATGACAAGCTTGAACCTCGGAGTGAGCGATGTATTTTCATCGGCTACCCGCAACAGTCCTTTGGATATCTCTTCTATAGACCGAGTGACAATGTTGTCTTCGTCGCGAGGAGAGGAGTTTTTCGTGAGAGAGAACTCATATGCCAAGGGGACAGTAGGAGAAAAATTAACCTTGAAGAGCTTCAAGAGTCAGGCGGTGAAGGAACCTCAAACACTAGCAATCAACCTGATATTGCCATATTTGTACATATTTTTAGACAATATTTATTTACATTTCTATTAATACTTTAGTCATTTGCATAGAATAATGGTACTTATGAGTTTAAATTGTTATTTTGCAGCCAAATAGAAGCATCTTCGAAGATAGGGACTGGAATTGACTGAATATGGAACTTTGGAGGATTGAAGAAAAGAAGAACGGAAAATCACCCACAAGACGTACTCACAATGTGAACAATTCATGGTTCACGACGTGAGTGGAGAGTTCTAAAAGATATGCATGCGGGTGGAAGAGTCCTTACCGAACACGGTTATCTCATATTCACGACGTGAATCCTTATGGTTCACGACGTGAACTCGGGAAATCAGAAAACTATAAATTCTCTTGCCCATTACATTTTGAAAGACTTTTAGCTGGCTTAGAAGGGTTCCTAGAGACGAATTTCAGAGGAAGAGAAGATCTGGAAGTTGGTTTTAACACTAAGGAAGAAGAAGTTCATAAATTGGTTTATAGATTGGTACACTTAAACATGTCTTTGATTATGGTTTTTGTTTGTTTAGTTTTTAGTATGTCCAGCTAAATCTAGCTGCTTCTGTTAGCTAGATGAAGCTGGAACTCATGGTTTTAATGCATTAGATTTGACTTTACTTGTTAGTAATATGCTTGTGTTGGATTGATTTTACCTAGTATGTTCGTTTTGATAATTAGTTGCTTAAAATTCTTGTTCTATGTAGTTAGTGAATACAAATCTGCATGAATTTGAATACCTAATAATTCAGTGAGCACTAGTTTACTAGAGCTAAGATCAAACCAATCTTAGTTAAGCAACTAAATTATTAAAATTAAGTTGTGCTAGAGAATTCATGATTATGACCATAATGTGTGTTTATCAAATCAATCTTACATAGCTCCAATCTCATTTAATAATTGATTATGTGTTAACTATTGTATGACCATACATAGATTTACATGAATTGATTAATGATTAGTAGATTTAGAACTAAATTGCTAATACTTTATTAATTGGTAACCAACGGTAATAGTCATAACTAATGTATAACCATTGAGTGAAAGTGGATTCGAACTAACAGAAATGTTTGTTTATTAACTGAATTTGTGTTAAAGAATTAAGTTCATCTAAACTCGCAAAATTAGATAGAAAACCTTCCTTTGTTAGTAACTAGGTTAATTTAGTAGTTGATAAATTGATTAGTCAACACCGTTCCCTGTGATCGACACCCGACTTACCCAACTATTCTATAATTCGACTAGGTACACTGCCTAGGAGCATTTTAGTTAGTTAAGTTAGTTAGGTTATAAATTATAAATTAGTGGGTACATTTGTGCACATCAAGTTTTTGGTGCCGTTTCCGGGGAACGGCTTAGTTAATGATTAGTTTGTTTGCTTTAAATTAATCGATCCTTTTTTTAGGGTAACACCTGCAAGAAGTTACTTTTCTGTTTTAATTTTTTTCTGCATTACAGGACTCAAGACGTGAACCTTTAAGATTCACGACGTGAGAACTGAAGTCCTTAGTTTTGTTTATTTTAGTTCGTTTTCCTTAGTTCAGTTTTATGTTTAATATTTTTGTTTTATTTCAGGAGTTCATGACCAGAGGTTCTAACACACCTTTGGTGCTACCACTTGAAGATCCTGAGTCTGCAATTCACAAAAAGAAGGATAAGAACGTGAAAGAAGATCAACACCAAAGAAGACACCTTTACAAGAATTCAAATCAGTGTTCTCAAAGAAATCAGGGAAGAAAATGGGGGAGTCAAGTTCATATTCAAAGAACAAGAGCAAGCTTGAACACTTAGATCAAATACCCGTCCAAACCGAGTCCGGATATGATATTGAGCCTGAATTTGAATTACATACAAGTGAACCCGAGAACGAGCCAAGGAACGAGATGACGAATATTGAAGAAATGTATATGGGAGCTTACAGAAAAAGAATTTAAGATGGCATTGGTCTAGGCTTAGTACAACCTGCCATTCCTGCCATTGCCACATTCGAGCTAAAAGGACATATCCTTTGCGCACTAAAGGATATCCCATTCTATGGAAAAGATCATGAGGATGCGTTCAAACACTTAGATGAAGTGAACGACATTGCTGATTACTTTAATGTCCCAAATGTTAACAGAGATATTGTCTTGCTAAGGATGCTTCCCATTACCTTTAAAGGAGCTGCAAAGGATTGGATAAAAGCACTTCCACCTGATCCAATAACTACTTGGGCTCAAATGCGTGAGCAGTTTCTAGACCAATTATGTCCACCATCTAAGATAGCTAAACTCAAGAAGGCAATAGCCAATTTTGAGCAAAACCTGGGGGAGTCACTTTATGAAGCATGGGAGCGTTACAAAGGGTTGTTAAGGAATTGTCCTCAACATGGCCTTAACATTCAACAAGAAGTGTCCATATTCTATGACGGGGTCAATGTGATGACATGACACCTCCTTGATTCGCAAGGACCACTTACAAAGAAAAATCTGGGCGAAGTCAAGGAATAAGTTGAAGAATTTGCAAAACATTCTCGTGAATACCACAATCCAAGGAATGAAAGCATTAAAGGAGTTGGGGTGCACAAACTCAAGAGATGGCTGTTGTGATGGAAATGATTAACACTATGGATAGGAGATTGACCCAAATGGACCAATTAATTCATGCTATTCGAGTTGGTTGTGAGAGATGTAGTGGCCCACATTTGACAAAAGATTGTAACTTGGATGAATATGGAAACAAGAAAGCTCAAGTTTTCTATTCGATTGGGGACAAGTATGATGAAGACTGGAGGAAACTAAAGAAAGAGTGGTTGCCTTACGATGAATACAAGATGCAAAAGGAAGAAAAATATAGACAAACTGGCAGAGGATTCTACCAAAGAGAGCAACCACTAGCTGAGAAGAAATCAGAATTAGAGACCATGTTGATGAAATTTATGGAAGCTTCAAAAAAAAGAAATGATGTAACTGACACTGCAATGGAAGAACAAAGAACTATAATGAAGAATCATCACACAATGATGATAGACCAGCATGCATTAATAAAGAATCAGCAAGCCTCCATCAATAACCTTGAAGTACAACTTGATCAACATACCACTTTGGTTAATGAGAAGATGTTCCCGAAAAATCCTAAAAAGAAGACCCAATCTCACGTAATAGCCATAGATATTGGAGAAGAGGCGATTTCTGAGTTCCTAGAAGCCTTAGAAGTGGAGCCACAACAGCCCAATACAAAGCCAAAGAAGCCGAAGCTCGAAATTTAAGATATTGCTGAAATATAGAGTTCACGTCGTGAACCTGCTAAGCTCACGTCGTGGGCTTGGTATGAACAGAAAAATTCCGTATCTTTTTCATCTTATAAACCACCTTTGCCGTTCCCGTCTAGAACTAATCTCAGTCCACTGGAGAGAAAACATCTGGAGTTTATCAAGCAATTGAAGGGTATTCCTATTAATACTCATTTTATTGATTCACTTGCAAAAGTTCCAGAATATGCTAAGTTCCTCCAAGATTTAATAGATACTCGACATGAATTGGAAAAGAATCCTAAGGTAATTCTAAGTGAGCAAAGCTCAAGAGCTGTGTTGGGAGAGATACCTAAGAAGATGGGGGATCCTGGACGACTCACTATCCCATGTGAGTTTGGGAATAATATGAAGGTTTATGCTTTAGCCGATTCTGGGGCTAGCATAAATTTGATGCCTAATTCGTTTTATCAAAAATTAAATATTTAGAAGTTGAAGGCTACAAAGATGACTATTCACATGGCAAACCGTTCAGTGACACAGCCCCGGGGCATTATGGAAGATATTCTCGTGAAAATTGGGAAATTCATTTTTCCAATAGACTTCGTGGTTTTGGATATGAAAGAAGATCCCAATGTTCCAATTATTCTTGGTCGCCCGTTACTTAACACTATTGGAGCTCTGGTTGATATACGTGAGTCCAAGCTCACCTTGAGAGTTGGGGATGAGAAGGAAATTTTTGGAATAGAAGATGGTTTCCAAGGGAGTGATGCTCAAGAAGAGGTTTTCAACATTGATGAAGAGAATGAACTTGAAGAATTAGAGAAGCTCATGGTAGAAGAAATCAAAACAATTCGTCAAGTTAAAAGAACAAAACCAAGAGCATTTGTTCCATTTTTAGTTGAAGTCATTGCCTACACGAATCCAACTTCTTGGGTAATCAAGGAAGATGATGAGATGTCGAGTGATGAAGAGGAGGTTACATCAAAGGTAACAAGTCCAGTGGTGAAAGAAGAGAAGGATACTATGGAGCTTAAAGATGATGAAAAATTGAAGATTCAAGGGATCTAACGCAAGCTCGATGGAAACGAAGTCAAGGCTAAAAAATAGAATTCTAAAAAGGCGTATATTCGTCGAGTGCAAGCTTACAAGAGGCGTTTCAAGGAGAAAAATAGCTTGGTGGTGGACTCTTCTAATGAGTCGACGTAGGAGGCACAGAGTCCGGCTCAAGACTCCTAAAAAAAAGAAGCGCTTCTTAGGAGGCAACCCAAGTTTGGTTTGCGTTTTTTTTCTTTTTCTTTTTAGTTTTTGCATTTTAGTTTTAGAAACGTCGATCATAACATCCAACTCACTTTATTCATAATTATACACTGAGTGTGGGGTCCCTAAAAATGATATGACAATAATTAAGAATCTAGTTAATAGACAAACTTGGAATTAATAAACTTTTTTATTATACAGTATTCACGATGTGAATCATTATGATTCACGACGTGAGTTCTGAGTGAACCGGACAATATATCGTTGATACATATCAGCCCATTTTCTATTAAACTAAATGGCCCAAGACTAATCCATTTCTGATGAAGAATGAATGACCCAAAATTAAGCCCAAACAGGACTCACGACGTGAATCCTGAAAGATTCACGACGTGAATAGTAACAAACACGGGACCACATATTAAAGAACACAAAATCTCTTTGAACAATTCATTCTTTATTCACACGAAGTGAACGAGAAATCTGGTCCCCCTTACTCCGATTTTGGCCAACATACACTCCATTTTCGTTTTTTCTTACGTAATCTTTCGATCTAAGGTAATACTTCTTTATTCTCACGTCTAATTCTTCTTTAATAGATGAAACTTAGGGTTAGAGTTTGTAATTACTTGAAATGTCGAAAGTATTCCCTAAAAATCCCGTAATAGCTTTAGAATGTTGACGATTTGTAGTTGGAATTAGCATAGGAGTAAACCCCAAGCATTGTATTGGCTTGATTTTTACAGAAAATGGACAGTTTCAGTTTGTAGGGACGAACTGACGACGTGAATTCTTAGGAATTCACGACGTGAATTCTGGACTGGACAGTTTCATGTTTTTTTTCTTGTTTCTAATTTGTTGGGTTGTTTCTTTTGGTTATGTTTGTTGTTTGTTTTTGCATAAATGGGTCCTAGAAGGGAGGTGCCTATTAGAGTGGCGGGTTTACACCCGTTTATACTTTCCCAACTTCAATTTCTCAAGGAGTCTTGACCCGATGGAATAACAGATTAGGGTGATTATACAGCCGCGAGATTACAGTCTCTCCCACCATAAACTGGACATGCTTAAGGGAGGTTGGAATCGTGGATAGGATGACCCTGTTTCTTACCAAAGTATTTATTGGGGATGGTTTTTCTTTTACTTGTGTGGGGTGGCAAAATCTTTTCCGAGTTCAAGAGCAAGTTTATAGAGAATTTTGTGTGGAGTTTTTCTCCACGGTGACATTCCACGAGAATGTCCAAGATCCCCGTTATCAGCAAGCACTGGTCTTTCGTCTCAGGGGGGAGTACCGGGAATGTATCCTGATGGAGTTTTCGTGGAGGGTTGGGATTTATAATCCCCAAGAGGCAATGACTCCCGAGTGTGACATGTTTTTGAGGGAGGCAGCTCGAGGGTATGCTGATGGTGTTACTGGGTATGATTTTTGGCATAATATTGCCTCTGGGATATTCAATTCCGGAGTGTCCCGTGAGAGCAACATTCGCTCTCCTATCCACCGTCTACTCCACCGACTGATCACTTTCTCAATTAATCACAGAAGGCATGGGGACAAAGTGACAAAGCATAATCTCTTCTTTTTATGGTGCATTTTGCAGCCTCGAGTGTGTTGCAACATTCCCTACTTTTTAGAAAGCTTCTTGGTTGGCTATGCTGCCAGTTCTCGCCCTGGGAGCCCTATTTGGGAAATTCATTCCCCTGTTGGCCCGATCATATGGGTTACAGGTTCCCGATATCACTCGTTCCATGACCCGCATGGATGGTCATGAGTTTAACATGGGGTATTTGGAGACCATGCGGGTGGTCCAAAATTTTGGAACCCACTGGGGTATTACGGAGTCGAATGATGAGGGTGGTGAGCAACAGGGTGACCAACCCGAACCACAGCAAAGGCCAAGGCGGAGGAACGTGAGAGGACGGGGAAAGAGAGGGCAACCAATGCATCCACCCGCACCCATGGTAGGATTACATATTGGGGATGATATGGATGGGTATTTCGATCAGCTCTCTTTGAGTGTTAACTGGATTGGAGGCACCATGGAGAATATGGTTCAGCACTTCAATGTGGAGAAGCCTCCTCACCTAGGGTATCATTACCCAATTTGCTCGAGGTGGACAGAGTATCGTGGACAAGGAGGAGATGGGGCAGGCACTAGTGGAGCTCAGGATGAAGAGGAGGATGATTGATCGCTAGTTGTTCTTATTTATTTTAGTTTTTAGTTTTTATTTTGTTTGGTTTTGATTTGTTTGTTTGAAAACTTTGTATGGATTGTTAAACACTTGGATTACTATTATGTTACTTTTGTTTCCTTTTGGTTGTTTAAACTATAGCTTGCTAAGAAGTCTTAGGAAGGGAGTAAAGTCAAGGGTTGTGAAAGTCTAGTCAAGAGTGTTACGAGTCTAGAGGTAAGAGTCGAGACCCACAATTAAAAATAAGCGTGGGGTGAGTCGAGAGAGAGATGATGAAATTAGCAAGGAGTCATACAACTTTCGAATTCAAAAGTGTCTTTATTAATTTGGATATTGGAGTAGGATGCTAAAAGTAATAAGAAGAATGGGCAGTTTCATTTTTCAATTGCCCAGCTTTCACGACGTGAGCCTATACTATTCACGTCGTGAGTTGGGTTCAAAGGGATTTCTGAATCCGCATTCCTGCGACCTCACGTCGTGAGTTTCCGATTTTCACTATATTTGATGCTTTTATGTCGCGCATGCTAGCTGTTTCCTCTACTATATAAAGTGTCGTATGCTTTCCCATTATTCTATACATTTTGAAGACTTAAACCATTCTTATGGGAGATTGAAGTTTTGATTCATTGTTTTTTTTCGCTTGTTGGCTTACTTACATCTTTCGCGAGTACAAGTCCAAGTTCCTATTTAGATGAAGTTCAATATTCGAGATGCACATGTCAACTACACGTTTGGAGTTCGCTCTTGCCACTTCTATCCCAGGGGAGTCTGTTCCTTTTTCTCCCTTTTATTGCTTTTAAATTTTATTTTATGCATACAATGAGGGCATTATATGTAATAAGTGTGGGGTAGGGGGTAGAAAAAGTAAATTGCTAGATAATTTGGTAAATTTTAAAATTTTTACTAATTGGATCTAGTAGTAATAATTTGAATTGCAGTTCCTAGTGTTATATGGGATGATCCGATAAGAGCTCAAATGTTTAGTTTAGCCAATATACGTTATAGTGCATTTGTGGCCTCCTTTATTCTAGTGAAATCATGGAACAAAAACACAACCTCGCTTAGTTTGAGGGATGCGATACGTTTAGCAGCCTAAACTTGAAATGTATCTAGGAAAGTTATGTCTTAACCAATAAAGGTTGAAGTTAAGCGCCCCTACTTAAAAGTGAGATACATGTAAAAAAAAGAGAGAGAGAAATTACCAAAAGTAAAAAAATTGAAGAATTTTGGAGCATAAAAGTATCAAAGTTTAAGATCAAAAGATCAAAATTCTAAAAGTTGAAAGTTGAAGATGCCAAAAATCATGAAGGAAGTGAATTCAAAGAAATCAAAGATCAAACATCAAAGAAGCAAAGAATTCAAGAGCTCCAAGTTGTGGTATCTTCTAAAAAGTTGTAATTCTCTAGTTTATGTATGCTTGGGTAGCTTTACAAAAATACCTTGAGGTTAAGATAGTCTTCTGCGGATGGATTCGGAGGGTTGCATAAATGGAGTATTGTTTAAAAGAAGTGGGCAAGTATTTATGAGGATTACGAGTATTTAGAATTGAGGGGGGTTACTTAGGAAAATTTTTAGACACAAATGCATGCGTTGAGGTTTTAGCATAATGGCTGAGCTTAAATTGGATCATTCTATGTGATATTGGTGATGAAGGTTTGATTTAATAATTAGATTTGCTTGAGGGCAAACAAAGAACAAGTGTGGGGTATTTTGATATTGCCATATTTATACATATTTTAGGCAATATTTATTTACATTTCTATTAATACTTTGGTCATTTGCATAGAATAATTGTACTTATGAGTTTAAATTGTTATTTTGCAGCCAAATATAAGCATCTTCAAAGATAGGGACTGGAATTGACAGAATATGGAACTTTGGAGGATTGAAGAAAATAAGAACGGAAAATCACCCAAAAGACGTACTCACAACGTGAACAATTCATGGTTCACGACGTGAGTGGAGAGTTCTAAAAAATATGCATGTGGGTGGAAGAGTCCATGCCGAACACGGTTATCTCATATTCACGACGTGAATCCTTATGGTTCACGACGTGAACTCGGGAAATCAGAAAACTATAAATTCCCTTGCCCGTTACGATTTGAAAGACTTTTAGCTAGCTTAGAAGAAGTTCATAAATTGGTTTATAGATTGGTACACTTAAACATGTCTTTAATTATGGTTTTTGTTTGTTTAGTTGTTAGTATGTCCAGCTAAATCTAGCTACTTCTGTTAGCTAGATGAAGCTAGAACTCATGGTTTTAATGCATTAGATTTGACTTTACTTGCTGGAAATATGCTTGTGTTGGATTGATTTTACCTAGTATGTTCGTTTTGATAATTAATTGCTTAAAATTCTTGTTCTATGTAGTTAGTGAATACAAATCTGCATGAATTTGAATACCTAATAATTCAGTGAGCACTAGTTTACTAGAGCTAAGATCAAACCAATCTTAGTTAAGCAACTAAATTATTAAAATTAAGTTGTGCTAGAGAATTCATGATTATGACCATAATGTGTGTTTATCAAATCAATCTTACATAGCTTCAATCTCATTTAATAATTGATTATGTGTTAACTATTGTGTGACCATACATAGATTTACATGAATTGATTAATGATTAGTAGATTTAGAACTAAATTTCTAATACTTTATTAATTGGTAACCAACGGTAATAGTCATCACTAATGTATAACCATTGAGTGAAAGTGGATTCGAACTAACAGAAATGTTTGTTTATTGACTGAATTTGTGTTAAAGAATTAAGTTTATCTAAACTTGCAAAATTAGATACAAACCCTTCCTTTGTTAGTAACTAGGTTAATTTAGTAGCAGATAAATTGATTAGTCAACACCGTTCCCTGTGATCGACACCCGACTTACCCAACTATTCTATAATTCGACTAGGTACACTGCCTAGGTGCATTTTAGTTAGTTAAGTTAGTTAGGTTATAAATTATAAAATTAGTGGGTACTTTTGTGCACATCACAACCTGAGGAGGAAACTCCGGTTGAACCAGTTGACGAGTGCGTACCTTTGAGGCGTTCCAATAGAGTTAGTGTTCCACCTGTGTTATATGGTTTTCATATAACAGCTGAAGGTGATACATTTATCAGTGATAACACACTGGTAAATCTAGATGAACCTAACAACTACAATTAAGCCATTATAGGCACCGAGTCTGTAAAATGGAAAGAGGCTATGGACAGCGAGATTCAGTCCATGTATGGCAATCAATTTTGGAACTTGGTTAACAATGTATTGGGTCGTAAGATAGTCGGGTGCAAATGGATCTTCTAGAAGAAGACTGACATGGGTGGGAAATTACACACATATAAGGCACGACTGGTTGCAAAGGGCTTTAATCAAACTCATAGATTTGACTATGATAAGACCTTCTCACCAGTAGCGAAGATTAAATCTATAAGGGTTATGCTAGCCATAGCTGCATTTCATGATTCACAAATGGATGTCAAAACCCCTTTTCTTAATGGAAAGTTGGCTGAATATGTTTACATGAGTCAGTCATAGGGTTTTGTCAATGCAAAGTACTATAATAGTGTGTGTAAACTTGAGAAATCCATTTATGGATTGAAACAAGCATCTCACAGATGGAATCTTTGTTTCGATGAGTCATGTGTATATGTCAAAGCTAGTGGGAGTATAGTAAGCTTTCTGGTATTGTATGTAGATGACATACTGCTCATAGGAAACGACATCCCAACCTTGCAAGAGTTTAAGTCCTCGCTTGGGAAGTGTTTTTCTATGAAGGAACTTTGGGAAGCTGCTTACATCCTAGGGATAAGGATATTGAGAAACAAGAGTAAAATACTAATAGGACTTAGTCAAAGTACCTACTTGGACAAGGTTTTGAAACGTTTCAGCATGGAGAACTCTAAGAAAGGTGAATTACCTATCCAAGATAATGCCAAACTAAGTAAGACTCAGAGTCCGAGTATAGAGGCTGAGATAATAGAGATGAGTCGAATACCATATGCTTCTGCAGTTGGTTCGATTATGTATGCTATGACTTGTACTCTCCCTGATGTGGTCTTTGCTTTGAGCATGGTCAGCCGATATCAAGGGAATCCTGGTAAAGCTCATTGGACTGCGGTTAAGAAAATTCTTAAGTACCTGCAGAGAACTAAGGACTGGGTCCTTACCCTTGGTGTGAGTGATGACTTGAGAGTGACAGGGTATAGTGACGCCAACTTTCAAACCGACAGAGATAATTTCCGCTCTCAGTCGGGCTGGGTTTTACCTTGAATAGAGGAGCAGTAACATGGAAAGTTCGAAGCAGGAAACTATAGCTGATTCAACGTGCGAATCAGAGTACATAGCAGCAAGAGAAGCATCGCAGGAGGCAATATGGTTGAAAAACTTCATCAGAGAACTTAGAGTCATACCATCCATAAAGGAGCCTGTGGAGATTTTCTATGATAATGAAGGGGCGGTTGCCTTAACCAAGGAACCGAGAGATCATGGTAGATCCATGCATATCGACAGAAAGTACCACTTCATAAGACATCAAGTAGAAGAAGAACACCTCCTGGTAAAGAGGATATCATCATAGGACAACCTAACAGATCCCCTTACGAAGGCACTGACTAGGGTTAAGCACTTGCAACATTTAAGGGGCATTGGGCTAATGGACGATATTAGTTTTAGTGGTTAGATAGATAGAAACTTGTAATAGCTAAATTGTAATTGACATTTGATGATTAAATAAAAGGAGTTTTATTTATAAGTAAAGTTACAGTCTTGTGTTAATTATTTACTATTGTTTCACTTTGCATGTTTTGACTTCCATAATAATAAGATTATTCAAACGATCCACAATCGATCATACTTTGGAAGTAGGTAATGAGGCTAGACTATCATGAGTTGGCTTGTAGATTGTCTAAGGTGTTAGACATAGCAAAAGTATGCTACACCATTCATGAGTGATCCTAAAATAAGATTTGAGTATTAGATTCAACCCGCGCTCACCTGAATTACTTCATGGAATTTATCACGAGTAATTGTGAGACGATAATATCATATAGGCTTCAAACCAATATATATGAGTTGTTGACTATGAGTTGGTTGTGCATTGATGGCATGAAAACACATCAGTAACTTGATGTTATAAAACGTGTCGGTGTGTATGATTTGATGAGTATTTAGTACAAACATATAATGTTGAAGTTTATCTGTTCCTTTTATCCTAAGAGGATCAAAAACAATATCTTGGGCCCCTCAATGATTCTGTTTTGACTATGTGTCGGGCTCGGTCAGAAATAAATTGATGTGTTCAGTTTTGTTCTATGTCAGACGAATCAGAAATCAGTAAACAAATTGTAGGACAATAAGTATGACTATGTTCCATGTATTTGTCCACATAGATATCTTGAGAACAGAGGAATATATGATCCCTTATTTGAAGGATGCATCATTGACTGGGTCAGAGTAGACAACGACTTTTGAAAGCTACGATAGCTAAGTCAGATCCTGAATTTGCATTGGCAGCTATAGTTATTAGACTTATCCAAGTGGGAGACTGTTGGATTTGGTGTCGAAGCCCATAACTATAACTGGGATATACTTGACCCGATTGTAGCATGGTCCTTTTGAGTTGCCTTCATCAATGCAATTTGATAGGTTGGACTTTTGAGAATAAGGTTATTTATGATATTATAAGTATAATATATTAATCGGGAAATCATATTATTTAATTAATATTGGTCAAGAATTAATTTGAAATTAATTTTGTGATAAGAAGAGACTAATTAAATATATGGGGCTGATTATGTAAATCAATGATTCTTATAGTGTGGGCCAATGATCCATGGTTATTTAGGATGGGCTAAACTAATGAGATAGTCCATAGATAGTCCATGGAGGTTTAACCCATGGAGCCTAAGTAATATGAAAGGTCATTAGGGTTTACAAGGTGTAAGCCTAGCATTTGCTACACTATAAAAGCACACCCTTAGAGCCAAAATTGGTTACACCATCATTCTAAGAAGTTTGATATTGATTTTTTGCTAAGTAACTTATTCTCTCAAGCCTCCTCTTGCATTTGGTGTTTGTGACACATTATAGGCATCACACTTGAGGTGCTCAAGCTTTCAAAGGTCAAGAACTACAAGTCCTTCTAAGAGGTAAGTTATCTAACTAGTTCTATTGCTTAATTGTCAATTTGTATGCTAGTTAGGATGTATGCTTTGGGAAATTGAAAATATGCATGTATAATTAGAGAAAACATAGATCGAAAACATCTAAGGTTGCATGTGCACCATAGGAGTGTTATAGTGCTCAAAACCCAATACTACTATCCATGCAAAGTCATAAAGTTGGAAACCTTATGATTTAGGATGATATTTGGGATTAGATCTAAGTTCTGGGTGTAAGGTCTTAAGGGAATAAGTGCTTAAAGAAGAAGTGGGATCTAGATTGAGTATGCATGACGTATTGGGTTTGAGTCCCATAAATTGAGGAAGGATCTTTACGCCATGCGTAGAGATGGAGTATGCAGGGCATACTCAACTTGATGCGAGATTTTGACTTTTTAACGTTTTGACCATTGAATTTAACCAAGTTTGACTGTTGGTCATTTTAGGTAATTTGAATAGTAGATTGAGTTTAGGTCTATGTTTATTTTATAGATAACCAGTGAAGTCAATATTCATAGCAACATTCCGTTCAACTATATTTTAGTCGGTGAGGTGATTTTTCCTCATTGTACTTGTGAGTCAAAGGCACCAATGTCGACCCACTAGATTGTGTCATGTATGCTAGTTTATAGGATGTTGATATGCTGCAATGATATGTTAGAGTGGTATATCTGTATGATAACCTAAATTTTTTTAGTTATATGTTTATCTATTGCATATGTCGACATATGCGGTTGGGGTGAGGTAATATTGCTCTATGTGGAAGACAAAAAACCTGTAGCAATCCAGACATAAGCTGAGGGCCGGAAAGGTAATCCAAAATTATATTGTGGGCTTGAGAGAAAACCATACATAAGCTGAGGGCCAAAAAGGAAAGCCAGACTTAAGCTGTGGGCTTGGAAACAATCCAGACATGAGCTGTGGGCCATGTGGGAAATCCAAACTCATGTTGTGGGCTCATAGGTAATCCAACCTGATGGTTGTGGACCTAATATGCATGTTGTTATATGTTTGTGTAGTGATATTTTGGGGAAACTCACTAAGCTTTGGCTTACAATTTGATTTTATGGTTTCAGGAACTTTAGAGGACAGGGGCAAGGCGAAGGTTTTATTGTGCATATAATCATGGACATTTTGGGATACTTTGATTCATGATTGTGACTTTTTGGAAACATGTTTTGTAAAACTTATGGATTTTAGAATGGTTTTAAAAAAGAAAATTTTGCCTTGATTTTTAGGATGTTACATAGTTCCATGTGGCAAAGCGAAGAGTCCTTCAAAGGAATGTTGTATCTTGATCTCTTTCAAGATATTGTCAATATATTCATAAACATTTTAAAACTTTAACATTCATCTTTATCTATCTCCATATATTTTACATTCCAAGAATGTATATTATCTTTCCTAAGTCTTTCATCTTAGAATCATTTTCCAAGTCATGGATAAATGAGCCTTGCATAGTCAGAATGTAGTTTCTCCTGATTAAGTGTATCTCATTCATACAAGATTAGGAATATCACTATTGCTCCCACTAGTTTATAGTAAACATATATTTCATCTTCATTTTGATGTATAAAAGCATACCTTGTGTTTTCATATTAAAATGATGATTCCAACCTTGAGATGTTTGCTTTATATCCACAAATGGATCTAAAGGCTTACACAATTTTTTAGGATAACTAGGATTAAGAAAACCTCCAGGATAAGCTATATAAACATCTTCAAGTAGGTGTCTATTAAGAAAAAGTGTTTTTTCTTGAAATCTATTTGCCATTCTCATATTAAGAATATGTGGCTATAGTAAATTATATCATTGTTGATCTATTCAGAGCTACTTGTGGAAAGGTTTGATCATAATTAATCACATGAGTATGATAAAGATCATAGTCAACGACATGAGTATGAGAAAATCCTTTTATAATTAGTCTTTACTAAATATGTATATATCTCCATGTATGCATTCTTTCTAAAAGAATTAATTACTCCTAGTCTAGCTAGAGGAAGAAAGATTAATGAATCCCACTTGTGTAACGTCCGTGTTTCGAGGCTAAGCATTGATGCGATGATGTAATAATTAGGGTCAACAAATGTAACTTAATTTGAAGTAATAAAAAGGAATTGTTTGAGTATTATGTGAATTTATGTGCTTTATACTTGTTTATAATGATATAATAAATTAAGAATGAAAATAAGCGTCAAAAATAAAATGTTAGATAAACCCGATATCTATGAATAAAGTTGTAGTGGTAGTGACAAGGATTCCGGAGATATAAAGAACGCTGAAATCTGAGTTATAACGAAGAAATTATGACATGTCGAAGTTTCGCGACAGAACTGACACGACACTACGTGACGTAAAAACTGAGTTTATGATAAAGTGCTTTTTAGCCTTAGAGATCTAAACGACAGTCGTAGCATATGTTAAACCTAGAGCGTGCATAAAAAGAACGCCCAAATCTGACTTCGTATGAGGAAGTTATAATTTTTCCAAGTTTCAGATCAACAGTACACAGCCCGGTGTTCGAATAGTAGATCGAACATTTTTTGGCCGACACAACCTAAACGAGAATCGACGGTCTCGTTATTAGTAGTTCAACGGAAAAAGACAGATTAAAACAGACGTCGGATGAAGAAGTTATGAATTTTTAATGGGCTTTTCGTGTCCCGTCCTGTTAAAAATATAACTTTAAAAATAAAGTCAAAATTAGCCAACGGAGTCTAAAAGAAAGTTGTAGAGTACATCTCCACCTACACGTGGATATAATGAATGTCAAAAACAGAGCTCACATGTGAATGTGATAAAATTTTGAAGTCGGGATAGAAAAATGCGAGGTTGCGAGAGGAATGGCCCGCGCAAGAAAAGGGAACGCCCTGCGTTTGCGAAGATTAGGTTTTGGAGATGGCCACGATGACCCAATAGACTTCGAACACATGCCTATGTGAGTGCCCTGCGTATCGAGGAAAGCGTTGCGTTCCTCGCAGGAGCGCCCCACGTAGTCAGCAGCCTCTCGACTATAAAAGGGTGCGAGGTGCAACCTCATTTCTCACACATTTCAAGCATACTTTCTCTCTCTACTCTCTCTCTAAACCTCCCAAACACCATCGAAGCCTAGGAAACCTTCCTAGTACTAGAAGAAAGCCACAGAGTGTCTGAAGGCTCCGAGAAAAAGGGCTTTCAGTTTGGAAACTATGCCCCCGCAAAGCCCGGTTTTCAAGAAAACCTACCAGTTTCGTCAATGGATATTATGTTAAGAAGTGAAGCGCGGTCCGAATCACCACCTTATCAGGTTAGTGCATAATTACTTTCATCTTACACATAGATATGAAGTATTTTATATAAATTACGTGCTATGTGTACATATTATCTGTTTACCTGAGACCTATACTGGATGAAAAATCTAAACTTCTTTCTTTTCAAATCCAAACTTTTTTTCTTCAGATCTAAACTGTATATGTATTTTCTTTTTAGATCTAAAATTTTTTTCTTCAGATCTAAACTGTACATGTATTTTCTTTTCAGATCTATACTTTTTCTTCCTATCTGAACTGTATATGTATTTTCTTTTCAGATCTAAACTTTTTTTCTTCAGATCTGAACTGTATATGTATTTTATATCTAGAAAATATTGGGTAGAACATGGGTAGATGAAATAGTTGATGTGTGATGAAAAATGAGTTAAAGGATGAGATGAAAGGTGATATAGAACATGAGATTAGAGTGAGAGGAGAAAAATGAGAGAAGCCTTTACCCAAGCGTTGGCCCCGTCATCTAGCATAGTATGGATGACAACCACAGACTATTCTAGACGGACGGATGGAACACTAGCAAGCTCGCGACCTGTAAGTGTTGTGAACAATATGCTCACCCGGTGTATTCTAGAAACCCATTGACATGTATTGCGGGTGGACTCCCGCAAATAACACTGTCGATAAATGAGAGCTATGGACTTAGCGGCCGTTGGATGAACCTTGACAATTATGGATTTAGTGCATGTTGTATAAACCCTAGCGACGACGGACTTCGTGTCTATTCCTTAGGAATGAATGAATAAAGAGTAGCTGATTCTTAGGGTAGATCCTTAAAGAGTAAAGAAGATAATGGGGATGGTTAATTGGGTTGATTGTTTGATGTTTAAACATAATAACTACCTTAGGACAATCCTTGAGAGGTTTCACACTAACAAGTTCTCTGGCTTAATCTCAGCTCTCCTTGATTCGAGTGCAGATCCTCTTCTTTCAGTAGTACGAGCCCATACTACCTTCCACATTTATCCGTACTTTCCTCAAGAATTGCCTTGACTCCACCAGGTCCCTTTCACTACTACTGCTCACTGTACTAATCTCATCCTAGGCTTACCCTAGGGTAATCTCTGACCTACTCTCCGCCATCAGCTTTCTCAAAACCTTAATTTTTAATTTTAGAAAATTATTTTTCTTGTAAAAACCTTTCAAATCCCCGGTTTGAGTTCAGACACCCCTGAAGGTGTATCCAAATCCCTCAAACCACGGCTCTGACACCAACTTGTAACATCCTAAAATTTACGACCAAAAATTTCATTTTTACTTTAATACTTATAAAACTATTTGTCTGAAAACATCATAGTACTAAATCATATCAAAACCAATGTACCCATAATCAAAACATGTTATGAAAAAAATAATATCAGAGTATAAATCCCATAAATTTCATGTGTGGAAATCCTACTGTGATTTGCTGCAGTCATGCCGGCTCCTTTCCCTTCGAAGAGGAAGTACTTGAAACCAAAAATGAAAACTATAAGCACAAAGCTTAGTGAGTTCCCCCATCATACCACATACTATACAATAAACATACTGCCAGACATATCTGGGTGCCCGACCTATCCTATTGAGCATATCTGGGTGCTCAACCTACCTGTGTCAGGTATACCGGGGTGCCCGACCTACCCCTATCAAGCATATCTGGGTGCTCGACCTACACTACCAGGCATACCTGGGAGCCCGACTTACCCTCCGGTTTATTTCAACCAGTTACGGTGACTATATCACCGCTACCACTACCACATAATAACATAACATAGCATACTGTCAGGCATATCTGAATGTCCGACCTACCCTCCGGTGTATCTGAACTGGTTACGGGGTCTAACCCATCCCTCCTACCACTATCACATAATATCATAGTATACTAGCACATAAAGCATAACATATAATGGCACACCAAACAATTATCACAAAGACAATCATCTCAAATATAATTAACTACTAGTAGTTTGGCATTGGTGCCTTCGACCCATTTCTACTGGAAGGTAACTCACCTTGATAACTGGAAATAGCTACAACTACTCTTGCTCTAAAATCAACCCCTCTCGAACTCCTACACATACACATTTCCTTTAATTACCCTTTTCGTACTCATAACCCCTTAAGGGTCAACTTTGGTCAAAGTCAAAGTCAAAGTAAACATTTTGGTCAAAGTTAACATCCTGGTTGCCTCAACTCGTCGAGTTGGTCCATCAACTTGTCGAGTTCCATGAATCATAAAACCTTGAAATCGCGATCCAAATCGTCGAGTTCTTTCACAACTCTTCGAGTTCCTCCTATCCATAGAATCGAGACTTCTCCAATCAACTCGTCGATTCATCCTTGAACTCGTCGAGTTTTGCCCTTAACAGACTCGGGATACTTCGACCCAACTCGTCGAGTTCATCTATGGACTTGACGAGTTCTTCAGTCTGTTGTGCTATCTTAGTAGATTAAGCTCTTATCCTTCAGATCTAATCCCCATACCTCATCTACATATTGAAAATGTCCTTTTAAGGGAAAGTTTCCAACTTTACCCGTTAATAGTCCTACTTAACGGGTTTATCTCAAACCCTAATTCTTTAAGACCTAGATCTTGATCCAAAAGCCATAATACTTCAAAGTAAAGCATAAAAACTATGATCTAGACCCTAGAATCATATGAACACGTAAAGTCCTTGACTTTCCCTCCATGCATGGCCTTTTAGAGCTTAAAAGGCCAAAATGACACCTTAAAGCTTACATGGGGCTTTAATGGCCATAAATTTTTCACCTTTATGCCATGAAAGTCCTCCATGATTCTAGATATGATGATATACTCACTTGGGACGTCCCTTTCCCAAGGACCATGCTACTTGGACCAAAAACTCAATAAAAGTGAATATGAAGATATCTAAGCATACTATAGACAAGATAGGAGCTTTATATCTCTGATGGACCAAAAATGAAGCTAGACTTTTGGATCTACTCTTCTCCAACACTTCCTTGCTCCTTCTTCAAGTCTCTTCTTCTTCAAAACCTCAAGAAAGCACCAAAAATGGCTTAAAACTCTCAAAAGTGTATTAGGGTTTGGGACGATGGAGGCTGCAAATGAGGCTACCCTTTGGAGGTTAAGGTGTTTAAATAGGGTGCTAACCCCTGAAAATTAGAGTTTCATTATGGCAGCCCTACTCGTCAAGTTGATTCCCTCAACTTGTCGAGTAGACTTTAAGTTCCGCGTCCAAACTCCGTTCCTACTCGACGAGTTTCGGGCATCCAACTCGTCGAGTTCCAGTTCAAAAATGAATAAATTGATTTAAAATACTTACCAGGAACCGGGCGTTACAGTTATATGAAGAAGGGGAAGAATAAGTAGAAGTGGAAGAGGTTGTCAAGGAAGAAGAATAAATTGAGAAACCTGTCAATGAAATTATAGAGGAAGTGTTGGGGTAGAAGTGGAAGAGGTTGTCAAGGAAGAAGAATAAATTGAGAAACTTGTCAATGAAATTATAGAGAAAGTGTTGGGGGTTAATGAAAGAGAGGTTAAGGAACCCACTACCATTGAGAAACTAACTCCAATGTTAGAACAACCACAAGATCCGGAAACAATAAATTTGTTGGACTCTTCAAAAGAAGATGCCAAACCGGTCACCTACTCAATCTCCATGTCAAAGAGGGAAGAGTTGGTCACAATACCAAATAAGTACATGAAAGAATGTGGTTGGATGATTTCTATTATCAAAGGTCTAAGTCCAATATGGTTCTCCCGTAAAAAGAAAGTCAAATCCAAGAAAAGATTCCTAATGGAGGTGTGGAAATTAAAAAATGTCAACATGGGGAAAATTTGTCAGGTTAATGGACATCGATTGAAGCCATTTTATGAAGGTTTTGATTCAAATGTCCAAGATGTCGTCCATTTGGACACCCCAAAGTGTTAAACTGAAGTTTGCAGGCGTCTCACCAAAGACGTTAAAGTAGGGCATTTTTGGAAAGCATTGTGCTTTCGTTTTCTTTCACGTTCTAAGTAAATGTTTTTGTTAAAACTGTTTTTTTGTTTTCCAAAGCTTTCGTTTTTAAAAGCCAAGATCTCCCTCCTTTTGAAGTCAAATTTTGCTGAATTTTGATGTCTCGGGGCTCCACGAAGGTTTTGAATTTTCTCCCAAAAGAGCCTACAAATGGTTCGCATCTGATTCCCTTGTCGGCATGAGCCTGATCGCGTGAAAATAAAGATTCAACAACTTCTCAGCGTGATTCACGCAGTCCGCGTGTGCTCCAAAGCTTGTCTGTGTGTCCTGCAAATGGTCCGCATGTAGTCTAGAAACTGTCCGCATGGATTCGTTGACCAGCTTTGACTTCCATTGACTTGTTGACCAAATAACTTAAGTGACATGCAACTCTTCTTCTTTATTAGCACGTAGATTATTTCCCTCTCTCTATGCATTCTTTCTCTCACAAGAAACCATTAACCCAAACCCTCCTCCCACTTACCCTTATCCCCCTCCGTCTTACCCTTACCCTTACCCTCAATACCCATATCCTCCTCCCGACCCCCTGACTTAGGTACATTCTCCCGTCCCTAAGCATTGAGGACAATGCTTATTTCTAAGCTTGGGGTGGTGTATTTCCTTTACTTTTTGCTTTCTTGTGCATTTTAGTTAGGTTTCATAACATTTTAGCCTTAATTTGCATTCATTTTTTTATTATATAAAATTCCAAAAAAGATTTTATTTTCTTCTTTATCACCTTTTTATTTTTGCATAACATTTAGCTTAGGGCATTAAAATTCATACATTTTTGTTGTCTGTTTATTCTCACCCCCCATTGGATGCCATGGAACATGTTCATAGTTATTGTATCATTATTGGTCCAGGATCTTGTTGCTAACTCACACATCGAACCGGGACCATTAGCCTCAATTTGGGACTTCATACTTGGGATCAACTGCTGGAGCTTAAAGGGGTAAGTGATCATGGCCAGGTAGTTTTCATGAAGAATTATGCATGCAACACTAACAACTGTAGGATATACTAAAGCAATGGATGTTTTTAGCCTTGTGGTCCATGCCGCCGAGAGGATCACACTTGATCATGTTTGAATCGTTAGGATGAAGCACTGGTACTTGTCCTCGAGTAGAATCTGTATCCGATTTCTTTACATCACCATATTTTTTTGCGATTTCCTTAGGATTTTAGAGAGTCTTTTAGCCCACACCGGGGCATTTTCATTATATTTGGAAAATCGCAAGTTTGAAAAGGAGCTTACATCTCTGTGCTCCACACATGGTCATTTTCACACTCAGACCATTCAGATTATTATTATTACCGTTCGGTTCCACTTACATACTTTTGGGAACCAAATTTTGAGTCAAAAAGTTTTCTTGATAAAAGTTCGATATGTTAGTTCATTACATTTAAGTTTCTTTCTAGAAAAAAACTGAGAAGATCAAGCAAATTCCAAGTTGCGATTATCTTAGATGTGTGACCGGTTCAATTATTGGACAAAATTTCCTCATATTTTGGACATCCGACGTTTGATACTCATTTATTTAGGAATGTTTTGTTGTATATAGATCAAGTTGTTTTTTTTCACACATTGGTGATGTTAGGGAGTCTATCGAGTCAGATACTACGGGAGGTTTGGACCAACACTAACTGAATTGATTCCTACGACGATGCTTGAGGGATGAAACCCAATCACACATGAGAATAGCCGGTAGACGTGAGATCACACAACTTTCGTGATAAGAGTGTACACTTAAAGAAGAGCTCCACGCGATTCTGTCCATCTGCTTTCTCCTTACTACAAATGTTCTTTATTGTATGCATGTTCCATTGGAGTTGCGACTGACCGTCCCTCCTTACTCACCTAGAGGAGTTGTCATGGCTGTGGTTTATGGTTCCATTGTCATCGGATAAAAAATTCTTGGGATAACAACAAGATCAATTCTGACGATGTTGACTAACAGTGATCAGGTTCTATGGTTATGTCCATTCTTTTTATTTATAGGATAGTTCATCCCAAGTTCATTTTAGTCTTGTCTTATTTGAGGACAAGTAAGGTTTAAGCTTGGGGTGATTGATAGCGTCATTTTATTACTTCTTTTCTTAGTATATTTTTAGTTCATTCCATCTCATTTTAGTCAATATTTATGCATATTTTCCATTTATGTTATTTTTCACCTTTATCAGGTACTTTTTAAGTCTTTTGAGCTTAATTACAGGATTTATCGAAGACTATTTGACATGGAGGTATGGAAGGAATGGGGGACCTTTGGAGGCTTATGGTTTGTTTGTAGACTTGAAGGAGTACGATTAGGATTGTTGTCAACATGATCAAGAGAGAGCAAGTTGGACTTAATATTTGGATAAAGAATGATGATGAAGTGAAGAGAAATCGAGCTATGGAAGATTAAAGGAAAAATAAAGCATCTTGGAAAATTTTGGAAGGCATAATTGGGCTATCAAGAACCTTGTAATTGGGTTGGATCAAGATTTGAAGCATTGGAGAAAGAGGCCCATTTAAATATGGACTAAATTGGCCCATTCAACACTTACACGCGGTCCACGTGTACTCGCCAGCCATCTGCATGCAACATGCAGTGAAGAAATTGGGTTTTGTGCTTTAGCCTCTATTTGGGGAAAGTTTGTGGGATCCTTTTGGGAAAATTTTCCATCCGATTTTTATCCACTTTTACTGGAGTTTTTTTTGGGGAAGAAAGGGGGAACTCAAGAAGAACACAATACTTTTTGCTCTCTAGAAGGCCTTGAAGATTTGGAAGCTTGGAGCATTTTTCTTTCATCTTTGCATCTTGAACAATGTTTGGTACCTCTAAACTACTTTGCATTTCTTTCATTTTGGCCATGCTTGACTAGATTTATGTTTGGTTGATTAGGGTTTCACCCATGGATGATTAGTTGCTTTGAAGACTTCAGATTATCTTGTGTTTGAAATTTATGGAAATGTTTTCTAGTCAAACATCTTCTTGTGTTTATTTGTCTTTGATCATGAGCTTGGATGAATGAATACTTACTTTGTTGACTAATTTCTTGGTTAAGTAGTGGACCCTCAAATTAATAAGCAACAAATGGTTTATATGTTTGTATTCATTTCATTTGAACCATGGAAGTGTTTCCTCCATAATGATAATGTAAGCATTTGATTATTTTTTGGACTTGGTGACTCTTAAAAACTTAATGCTAATTGATTTTCACAAGATTATATGCTTCATTGGTTTTGTGACTTTAATTAAGGAAGTGTGTTTTGAGCTCCTCTAACCATTTTAATAAAAAAGAAGATTTGAGGTGATTTGTGCGTATGAATTGCTACAACCAAGTTAAATTAAATCACAAGTGTTGTTCCATTTAGTCTAATGATAAGTTAATTAAGATATCCATGTGGTGTATTCCAAAATCAACCAACTTTCCTTCATTGATTTTAAATCAAATCATCTACTTGTTTATTTACCATCTCTACATTCTAGCATAGTTTTAAATCTCTCAAACAATCAAAAAGATTTGAATCCCCTCATTTTACTTTTATTTTTGTTGTACAAGTATTTGGACAAGTGATTTTCATATAGATACAAATTAAACCAATCTCCATAATTCGACCCCTTTACCACTATACACTATTTTAGTATAAAAGATTTAGGGTTATTTATTTTGTTGACCTCGACAACCACCAGAATATAAATTTCTTGCTTGATTAGAATTATATAATTTTGTTAATCCATATCCACACATCAATAAAAACACTGATACGAACCTATATTTATATCAAATCCATCTATACAATGAAGCCACCAAAACGATCAAAATTGTATTTTCTTTACCACCTTGGTGGTATCAAACATTCAAGATTCTTATTGTAAGATATATGTGGAGTTTTTGATTTACCCTCCAAAAGAGCCTTTATGGAGAGAGTGGAATTTCAGCACACATAAATATTTATAGGACGGTGTCGTGTCGATATAGGATACTTTAACACTTATAGTCACACCAAAAATCCAATTGACCATTAGGCCCTTCAACTCACTCCACCGAGGCAAAACTAGTAAGATTTATCTCTGTTGATTTTCTCCTATCAACATCTAAAATCACATCATCTCCATGTTTAAACTCTTTAAAACAAGCCACCCTTCCTAATTCTTCAATTTCCTCAATTACAAGATCAAGTCTTGCGACCAACTCGACCAACAAGGATACAAAAGCAGCAATTGGAAGCGCTTCCGAAAACTCCAAGCTTGTGATTGCAAACTTACTTAATGATGGCCTTAAAAATTTCCCTGCGCCATCCTGACCCCCCTTCGGTTTCTTATTAATAGAGGTATGTGATTCCGTGTTTATGCTTGAAAAATGGTGTTCATACTTTTGTCTTGCTGTCGATGTAAGCATGGCTAACATTTTGGGTGTGTTTTGAGCTGTATTTGGCCCAAGAAAGAGCCGTGGTTGCGACTTTAATGCAACGTCGAGGTCTTGCAGTGCTTGTTGAAGCGGCTCGGTGAGGAGTTCCGGCGAGCAGTGTTGTCGATTTCTTATGCTATATGCAAGCTCCATTAGGGATTTTGTTACTTCTGATGCAAGGTGAATGCATGGATCCTTAAATAACAGTTTAACTGATCTTGGAGTCTAAAAAAATAAACCAAAATACATTATCAGATTGAAAACATTTAGATCAACATCGTCAAAGCAACACATGAATAAAATAGTAACATTAAATATGTTAATTCAAGATTTTTCTTCAAAAAAAAGTCATAAAGACAAATAACAGACCCCAACATATATGTCTAGGTGAAAGAGATTGTGCTAAACTCCAACGAAAACAACTATAAATGACTTGATAACTATTGTTAGTTCCTTATATTAAAAAGTTAATCTACTCTCCAATCACCACAAATCACCCTATTAAAAAAAGTAATAACAATCAGTAACTACAATAATATGATATCCTTTTGATATTAGCGTCGCCATAGTTCTAAAGAGCTCTATGTTACCATATTTAAATAACGAAATCACCTTTTCTATTATGAGTGTTTTGGTAGACTTACTAATAAATGAGCCATGTTAGGTTGAAAGAGTTTGATTTTAGCTTTACTCATTTAATTTTCGTATCGTATATCAAACTGTTTTCTTTAACAAGTTAATCTTTTGAACTCAAACGTGTTTATTTTGTGTTGTTTTATTGGGTTTGGGGTTTACATCTAATAAACGTGTCGTGTCGGGTTGAAAGAGTTTAACCATAATCTTAAATATTTAATTTTACTGTCGTGTTTTAAAATCGAAAACGATTACTCAAATCTATTTACTTCGTATCGAGTTAGTATGCCGGATAAGTTTTTGTGAGCTAGTGTTTGGTTCGTATTTCAAAAATATATGCTGGAATTAAAGATCTAATAGCATGTTCTTAAACTAATATCTTTAAGAAAAGAATCTAACCTCATGCAAATTATATTATTGGATCTTAGCAGAAATAATTTATTTAGCAAGCTATAAATAAAAGACTTGATTTCCTTTAGATCGGAAAAGAATATTCATTTAGCAGACTTAATTATTTATTTATTGATAAATGAACAAATTATTCTTAGTAAATAGATATTTATTCTTTTTAGAGATAGCTTTTCAGTGGTTAGATAATGCAGGTCATCTATAATCTAGGCCATACAAAAGAAGAAATTATTCATTCGGTTTTTAAATTATCCATCACATAATAATGTACTCACTCGTATTTCGGTTTGTAAACTTCCACGAAGAGCAACAACTCCGTACCCAAAATGACGAAGAACGCTTCCTATTTTCACGTATTGTTGCCCCGGAAATTTGTGGCACTGCCACGTGTATCGAGGCTCCCAACTTGCATGGTGCGCCTGTTCGTACGTATGTATATTAACGTTAATAAAATTAATAACATCTTCGATTAATACCTCATTAAATAAAGAGAATCTTTAATTGAATTATTTTTAAAGTTTTATTTTTAAGAAATAATAAAAAATGAAAACTTACGAGCGTTTCATCGGTCGATTTGGAGTCCAAAACCGCCTTATAATTCTCATAAATCTGATCCTCCGATATCATCTCATCTCTTTCTACATCCCGTTCTTCTTCACAGAAGTATGTAGTGACACAAGCTACATTTCGTTGTACATTTGGAAGCACAAATAAGTAAACTTTTAAACAAACGAAAGCAAATATTTGGAAATTTATTGATCATGTATGTATATACCTTCGATTGATTTTGCTAGTCCTTCGATTTTGGAAACTGTGTGATTATGGAGATCTTCTCCGGACCAATTTGGGAAGATGAAGAGACTCATCAGAATGCAAATCCCAGAACCAATGCCTATCATATATGTCCGCCCTTTGGCTAGTTTCATAACATCATCCACTCGATAACTCGATACAGTGATCAAGTTAAACGTCAACAGAAATACTAATACACCGTAATCATAGTTCTTTTTTACTTTGGGGAAAAATCTCAAAAATGTAGTCGATGTGCCTGTGAAAAATGAAACGAAATAGTTTCACAACTCCATATTTGTGGCATCAAATTCAACTACAAATACCAAACGATTCTTGTTTATTTGTATTACCAATCAAGAAAATCGAAGCTCCAATGAAAATAGCACGAAAAACCTTTCCATATTCTCGAGCTATAAACTCGAATAAGAAAGCCAACGATGCTGCTAACATTGTCCCAAACCCTCGATTGAATCCTTTGCATAAAGTTGCCCCTATATCATATCAAATTATAGTACAATAAGTATATATATTATGATTATATATAAGTAAATGTATGTACGTGTATATATAACTTACCAGCAGTGAATTCGAGAACAACGACGACAGTCATGACTGCCCAAATCGCATTTTCTCCGACTCCTTTGAACAATGGCTCCATTAAGTACAACAAAGAGACTGCAGTTACAGAAAACCCGACTTTAAGAGCGTGGATTACCCTTCTCGGATCATCTCGACCCACTTTCCATATTTTGCCACATAAGGAACCCAGAACTCCTTTCGTCTTCTGCATGAAAGTACTAGGTTTCTGTTTTACAAACTCGGTCGTCATGTCCTACTTTGCATTCAAGATTTCGTGATAAACAACTTCTGGGTTTCTTGATAAAGGAGATATACTTTAAGCACTAAGCAGCATATGATACCCTGAAGCTTTTGTTGTATTTATAGGTGTTTTGTGTCATTGTGTGGAAGACGGATGATTTTTGTGCGTCCACATGTTCTTCCTTTCGAAAGTGAAAGAATTTAAGGACATATATTTAAAAATCATTTATTGTTGAATATACATATATATATATATATATATATATATATATATATATATATATATATATATATATATATATATATATATATATATATATATATATATGTGAATGACAATATACCGATTTATTTAGTTTCTTTAAGAATTAATGATTGCCTATAAGATAACAACAACCACGTATATTTGTTTGGGTTTATGATAACGATTGTGATTTGAGACATTACTTATAGCATGATTTCAGTTTGCTTTCTTTTAATAGAAACTCAGATCTATATATTTTATGAAATGTTTAAAAATACGTATAAAAGTCAAAAATGAACTCTTTGGTCTGTATGTGTTGATATGTGATTGGTTAGGTTGCTTTTTGTCGTCGGGTGTAGTGTAGGGGAATTTCAAATGCGACAAAACTAAACATTTACGAGTTAGAAGGTAAAGAGAGCAAAAAAATATGTTTGTCAATAGTTCGGTTTTATTTTTAATGGTTGACCTAACACTGACATTTAAGCTAAAGTTGTATTTAATTTAATTGTTATAATAACAGGGTAACAGCTGTCCCTTTCAGTTTCTTTCTCATTTGGTAACTACCTATTACTACTATTTTTGCACTATAAAAGGTGTTGAAAGAATTGAACCATAAAAGCTATCAACAGAATCGAGCCAAATCAGTTTTATCTTAGTATGATTTGGTTTAACAAAGTTTGAGTGGTTATGCAACAATTCAATCAACATATGATTTTTGAACATGAAATTGATTATAAGCTAGTTAAATGGAAAAGGTTATTGAGCTAGGATATCAGTTCAAACTTAAGATCGCAATCTTATGAATGTGACTTGGGTATAGAAAAAAAAATTATTCTCTTTATATATATATATCTATATGTATATAATAATATCTTCAGACCCACTAATAAGTTTATGTCGATCGATGCTCATTGTAGAAATTAAAAAGAAATTCAATAATCAAAAGGAACAAATTAAAAAGATATTCATTCAATAATATAAAGTAACGTATCAAGCTCTCTCACCATTCAATTGTCCATCGTGACCCATCTAAATTATTTGGTACAGCAATGTCAGCAAACACCAAAGGGCAAAGGCCCTTTGATCATGACATGGTGCCTCTCAAATCGAAACTGTTGTGTGTGTTAACTAGGATATACTACTATTTATATTGTTATAGGTTAGAAATTTAAATTCAAGATTTATAAATTACATGTTTTAGTTTCTCCTTGATATCACTGACACTAATATTATTTATTATATGATTGGACCGGAGTGGATTTTAAAAAAAAAAAAAAAAAAAAAGTTTAGAACTGTTTTCCATAAGGACTACTTTCAATAATGATATGATCGTTGATAACAAGGGCGTTTAAGTCTTTTGGAAGTGGATATTTGTTTTATTTTTTGGTGCAACAAATTATTACAACTGGCTTCTACTAAAAAAGAGATTCTATTTATCATGTGAAATGCACTACAAAGTGCAAAAAGGCTTATGGGCTTATTTACAAAAACTTTTTAACCACAACTTGATGTAGATTCAACACTACATGAAAAAAAATATCAATAGTGCGTTATGTATATATATCACAACCTTAATAAACTACTCTTCAAATTATAAATTTATAATCAACTAACTTAAGAGTTAAGAGGTGGCCCCAAAGACACGAATCTCTGTTCTATAGCGACCCTGAAGATTGGACATGTGTCCTTGGCCATCCGTTTTGTTCCATATTCATCATTGCAACTCGCACAAAGAACCTGATGAGCACAAGGCAAAAACACCACATAAATCTCATCTTTCAAAAAAATTATGCAATCACGATCGATCCTGGTTTCTTTTTCATCAGAATCATCAAGATTGTCAAATTCATGGAGCATTCTTGCAATGGTTGGGTAGGACCCATTTGGGGTGTGTGGGGTATAGATAGATTAGTGGTTGAGTGTTGTAATTTGTCTGAGTTGGTTGAAGACATGTTTTTGAGACGTGAGAGTTCTTGTTCGAGTCTTTGGAGGTCATCTTTGTGGCGTTGAAAGTCAACATCTATCTTTGACCGGAGAGCTTCGTGCTTTTTTTGTTGTTGTTGTTGTTGTTGTTGGCATCTGTTGTTTTTTTCATTGCCTTTCTTCCTCCACTTGTGCTAAAACGAGCACTAAATAAAAGGAGGGTTCTTAGAAAACATATCTAGGTGAAGTATTTTCATTTTAATAGAATATACAATATAGAGTAATTACTAATTGGATGAGTATGCTATGAAATCAGAAAATAAAAACAGATAAACAAGCTTTACTAACTTAATTAATACTCAAATTAACACACAAAATAAACAAGAACCATAATGATTTGCTGGAGAGAGGTTAGACTATCGAGAGCCTAGCCACACCCCAAGGTATCAATACCATAGATTTCTCAAAAGATGATATTCTCCTCTTCCACTATTAGCTATATAGTATTCACATAACAAAAAACCACATGACAAAAATTACAAGCTTACCCTTCTACTTGAAATAAAACCTAAATTGTCCAAATTACCTTTCCACTAAAAGATGCTATTTATTCTTGTTGATAAAATTATTCAATCTTGCTTCTTTATCAAGAGTTTTTTTTTTATTTTTTTTTTATTTTTTTTTTTAATCAAGTTCCTTGTGTAAAAACTCATAAACTTCTCAACATCAACAAATCTCTTTTGTTAATGATACGATCCACTTGGTTTTCATTTACTTACAAATCACACTCACTCTCATACAATTATATAAGAAAGATTACAAATTGTATTATAGAGAAAACCTAATAACCTAATGAAAATGGTATAAAACCCTAATTCTCTAAGAGAAGCAAACAAAAAAACTAGCTAGAGAGAATATGTGAGAATGTGTGAAAGTAAAGGGAGTTGAAATGACCTCAGTTGTTCTCCGTTTACCTTCATATAGTCGGGTCACCTGATGACTCATGGGTTATTAGGATCCACATGTTTATTCTTGCAAAGCTACCAATAAACAAGCCTCAATCCAAGTCCTTCCCATAATAACAATATTAACCCTATAACCATAAATAATAAAAACCAATTATTCCAAATTGACAAAATCTACCTTGCAAACAAATAAACCACAATAACTACAAAAAATACAACTAAATGTTAAGATTGCATAATAAACTTTACATATTTCAACATTCCCCTCAACATAAATGTTTATTTTAAGTCTTTTTATGAAACATATCAATTAAGCCAATTCTTTCAGTCAATTTTAACTACCTTCAAAATTACATTTGTTATTTTTTTCCCTTACAAAATGTAAATCAACTTCAAAGTGTAGTTTTTTCATGAAGTATTGGATTTAAATCAAGCTTAATTGCAAAATCATTGTTGAAAAATACATTAACCGAAGTTAATTCCTTTATTCCAAGATCAAACAAAGTTTTTGAAATCCAAATAATTTCATAAGTTATAGATCCTAAGTTGAAGACCTCAAAATAGTAGGTTGTTTCTTACCTTTCCATGAACCCAAAGAAGTACTAATACAAACCATATAACTAGTAACCGACCTTCTAGTTGACAAACACTTTGCCAAATCAACTCATTATGTTAAACTATTTTGACTTTGTTATAGAAACGCATTTACAAGGACTAATTTTAAGATATGTTAACAAACTGAAAGTAACATATAAGTGTGAATTTCTAGGCTTATGCATGTATTAACTCAGAATTTGAACACTATATGATATATCTGATCCAGTAATCGTGAGATAGATTAACTTTCCTATGAGTTTCTGAAACTCAATAATATTAACTAACAAATCATCATTATTATCCAGACCATTAGGTTTTATAACAAAATTAGCCTCCAAAGGTTCTTTTACTAGCTTATGCCCAAGCATACTAATGAGGTATATGTTGGATCGGCCATGTAACCTCTACATGGTTCGGCAAGACCGAACCGTGAATACGCTTATCGAACAGGCCGAACCCTTCATTAAGAAAATATTATGCCGAGCTGAGGAGCGAATAGTCGGGCCATTAGAAAGTAAGAATAATCATGTATGTAAACCGACAAGACTAAGACGGATAAACGTCAATATCACCAACAAACAGGCTGCAAACTACCATTGAAAATTGTAACAATGCACATGTTCTATCGAAAGTGACTAATGACTCTTTCTAAGTACAACCCTTTGTAACTTCGACAAGAAGAGCATTAATGACGACTAAACGGGGGCTTGTTCGGTCCAACTAAGGAGAGAAATTCCTGATAAAATAAGTATAAAGATTGACCAAGACGAGATACACAGGTACACAATAACAAACACGTTTTACGAATTATAGAGATTTAATATTTGTTAGTTATCTGACTTAACCATCAGAACGTTCTCCAGTGACCTTCTCCTGGTGAACGTCTAACAAGTTGTGGTGCTTTTCAAGTTTGAAACATCAGCTCTCTGTGAGAAAGTCACACACAAATCTATCTCAAAGGCAGGAAAACTTGAGTTGCATCAAGTGGCGCCATCTATGGGACCACACAACAAATGGTCACCGACAATGATGCAATCATTGACTCAAGTCCAATCCCGAGAATGCAAATTTTAAAAGCTTCCACATACATGCCCCAAGTAACTACGGTGGCAAGTAATAGGAACATAGTTACACCTCCTGGTATAGAAGCTCAACCCACAGGGAATGTGGAAGTATCTATGACCGAAGAACAAGAAATAGAGAAATTCGAGGCTTTCAAGAAATATAAGGCTAAGAAAAATCGACAAATAGAAAAAGTAAAACAAAAACACATACCAAGAAGGACTGGGCTCATGTGTATGTACCTATGTATGATTCTAGTGATTCCAAAAGTAAGGTGGTGAAGGATTGGCAAGATCACGACAAAGATGAAGTTGTAGAGAAGACAAAGATGAAACAAGCGATGAGGATTCCACGAGGCTCTATAAAAGTTAAGGAATATAACAAAGCTTTCTATAACCTCAGTTTTAGATCTTCGTTCATAGACGACATAAACGAAACACTAAATCCTAATGGGCTCAAGGGACCTACAGTACAACTATACGACGGTACCAGAGACCCAAATGATAATGTTTCAAAATTTCAATGGGCAATCATGGATCCCAATCTGTGGAGTCTTTATTTCGTTGGGATACTTGATGGATAAACATGAGATTGGCTAGCTAGTCTCCTAATAAAAAGCATTGAAAGATTTGAAGAGTTATGTATAAATTTTTGTAATGGACTTATAGAACAATGGAGGTTTCAATGACAATCACATGTTTTATGTGCTTGTCGACAAAGGGGAGGTTAATCGAATAGAGCGTACTTCAAACGATTCTATAAAATAAGTAGGAAGATGCCTACCAATGATAACCCCATGACTATAGAAGCTTTTACATACAAATTATTTGAAGGAGAGTTATCTAGAAAGTTAGCGTGAAGAAAGTGGAACAATGTTGAGGAAATGATATGAAAAGTTAACAAGTTCCTTAGGGAAGAGGCTGAAAGTGCCAAAAATGTAACATCAAGTTTCAGGTAAATATCTTTATGAGATTTGGCAATTTAATTCTTAACAAAAAGTTTTATGGTGACCACGACGTGGAAAAGGATGCACCACGACGTAGTCAACGTACAGTTGCTTCGCGTATTAATTTTGGTCCTTACAACATGGCATCATGTTAGTCATGACGTGGAGATGGCCAAGACGCAAAACCCTAATTTTTTCGGCCTTAAGTCCTATTTAAGGGATGTGATGGCTAGGGTTTGCACACCCTCAGCCTCCATCACCTCCCTTTTAACCTAGAAGCACCCTTATCCTCCATTGTAGAGTTTTTGACAATTTATGGTGATTTTTGTTAAGAAAAATAAGAGGAAGAAGAAGAAGGCACCATTGTGTGAAGATCAAGCAAGAAAGCCCCTCATCCACTTTCTAACTCATCTTTTGGATCGTTATGAGTCTTCAAGTTCCAACCTTTATGCTTCATGTTTCTAGATCTAGTTTTCTTTGCCTTGTTCTTCATGTTTGGATTAGTTGGTGTGGTTGGAATCAATAAAGTTGGCAACTTTATGGATCATTGAGGTCCTCTTATGATTATATGTCTTAAATTTAAAGAATGGTTGCATTTTGAATCCTTGCATGAAGTCTTGACCTCATTTTTCATTTTGGACCTAGCTAGAGTTTAAGAAATGCATCGACATGCATGTCTATAATGCATCAACTTTTATGATCCGTTAGGTATGAGAAAGCCTTTTGGAAAGTATGGATGGGTGGCCTTTGTGGTTTAGAGATTAATGCATTGAGTTGGCCAATATAATTCCCCCGACGTGGAGGATCAGCCTCCACGACGTGGCAGCAGATAGTCTTCACGATTGTTTTTTCCTGAGGCCACCGCAACGTAGCAAAAACTTGGCCACGACATGGTAGTTAGCTATGAGACTTTTGATTGTTGACTTTGACTTTGATCATTGACTGTTTAACCATGTTTGACTTAGGGTTAATTTGAGGGTTTTGAAATATAGTTTAAGAATTGGTCCCTGATTGTTATATAGGTGACATGTAGTACCAGTTTTGGATTGCGAGAGTTGTGTTGTTATCTGTTAGACTATAATGTGATTTTTCTTACTATACTTTGTATTGTAGTATGTATCCTTATGTGTAGGATATTGGTATGTTGTAGTGATCTATTTGATTGGTATTTATTTTATGATCATGTATTGTCGGTTGTTCTTTGTTTGTTTGTTTATGTGCATATTTCGTCATGTTATGGTTAGGTTAAGGCGATCCTGCTTTGTACTATAGGCCAAGATACTTAGACGGTCCACTGTATTGTAGGCCTCGTGAGGCGGTCCAGTCAGACTGTAGGCCCAAGTGAGTGGTCTAACTATTGTAGGCCTTTCGAGGCATTCCAATAGACTGTAGGCTCAATAGAGCGATCCAGGCATCATGCAGGCCTTGCGATGCGGTCCAAGCAGACTATAGACTTATGTATGCATGCATTGTGTGTGTATTGTTATGTGGGGTATTTTGGGGGAACTCATTAAGTTTTGGCTTATAGTTGTAGACTTAAATGTTTTCAGCTACTTCAAATGATCGGGGCAAGGCGAAGGCATGATCATACACAACCTCCTACTGATTTATGTTTTGAGAGACAATATTGATACTCTGATTTTTATGGTTTTGTTTAGGGGTGTGTATGGGGCGGTTTGGTTCAGTTATTGGTTAAAATCGAACCATAACCATCATGATTGGTTAATGCATTTTGGTAGCCATTGGGTATGGTTAATATTGGTTATGATTAATAGTTTTTATCGGTTAATGGTTAATATTGGTTAACCATAATGTTTAAAATAATATAAATGACGAAAGTATATTGGGATAAAAAAATGAAAATGGAATACTAAAAAGTCTTGCATGCCAATGTTTGTAACCTAGCTTATAGTAATAGAATCATTTAATACTTAGAGTGAGATAACACATAGTCACATTCAAAATCAAAAACATTAATAAAAATATAAAACATTAAAAAAATTGACAATACTAATTTCATATATTGATAATTGATATTAATATTAAAATAAAGTCAAACATTCATGCACGTTCAATACGATTAAATCAAAAACTATAAAATAAAAGAGTCAAACATTCATATTATGTGTTATTGGATAAAAAAGACAATCACTCATATACATTCAATGTGATTAAGTCAAAAATAGTAAATAAAAAAAGCCGAAATTTATAAAAAAAAATACATTCTTAATATATCACAGAGTAAAGAAGAAACAAAAACTTAACTTACCTAGAAGTCTTGATTATAAAGTCAAAAAATCCTTCGAATAGGACTATAAAGTCAAAACAATCTTTTATTAATTAACGGTGTGAGAAGCCTTGGATTACGATTATGAGTGTGAAGATTAGACTAATAGTGAATAATGTTTACAAATTGTAGAATTAGCCGATTATGAATTACAACATTAATCAACAATCTAACTCAATGCATGATTGGAAGATTGTGTGTGTCTACGTGATCAGCCTTTGATGGTTTGATTGTCCGTTCGTCTCCTGATAAGTGAGGATTAATGGATTATATTTTCAATATTTTAATGGATCTTAAATAAGTTTGACTATATTATTTTATATATAATCTATAAAGTTTATATATTAAAATATAAGTTAGTGGTTCGGTTAATAATGGTTTGATTAACATATAAAACCCTAACCGAATCGTTAGTTATCGGTTAACAAAAATTAGAAACCGAACCAACGGTTTTTAAAATGGTTCGGGTATATCGTTTAATTTGGTTTTGGTTCGTTTTTTCGGTTATTATGCTTTCCCCTAGTTTTGTTTTGGAAACAATGTTTGATTATTCAATGGATTTTATGAAAATGTCTTTTGAAAATGAAAACTTTTACCATGGTTTTTGGATGTTACAAGTTGGTATCAGATCCCTGGTTTGAAGGATTTAAATGAACACTTGTATGATTCCAGACTCAAATTATGGATATGCAAAGAGATTTTTTTCGAAAATAAATTCCGAATAACTAAAGGAGAGGATGCGATGTATACAATCAGCCGGAGCTCAACTCAAAGTTATTCCCCAAGATACCCATACTTGTTATATGTATATTGGTGATATGTTAGAAATGCATGCTAGTTGTAGGTTAGGGATCTTTAGGAATTGCATGATAGAATTGTATAATTTATGATGCTTAGTAGCCTTGGGGATTTCGTGTTATGATATATGAAACTGACATTATTATTGTATTTGTTTAGTGTATGCATCATGGTTGTACGTATCTAATATTTTATTACATGAGAATGTTTGATTTAGCCTTATTTCTTGTTCCTTGTTTGGTTGTGGGCTTAGTATAGAATCAACTATTCAACTGTCTATCGAATCCATTGTTATGTATTATTAGCATACAAAAGGCGACTGCAGAGTTCGTGAAGTTTTCATGAGTTGTGTGTTGATTGTTAGAAGGCCAAAAAGAATGAGGATCTAATAGTTACTCTTGAGAGAGTGAGTATAGGGAGTATGTGAACCCTAGTTTCTTTGGGCCTAGTGGCCCAGGTAATTCTTTTCGATCCTTTAAGACAAATACACATAGGTGTGAAAAGTAGTATGGGCCCATACTACTGGAAGCATATGACTCGTACGCGTATCAAGGATGTCATGGGTTTTGAGGGATGAGTGGTTAAGTAGTGATGTGTTAATGTAAATATGATTTTTTTTTGTGTGTGTTTTGGTTTAATTTTAGTATGGTGACTACGACAGGTTGAAGATCAGGTTCTGATGTCCCGGAGAGGCCAGGTTTGAGTGAAGAAGAAATTCGTGTGTTGATCACTACTCAGGTGACTTTGGCAGTCAGGGAGGCAATCTCTAAGGTCTTTTGGTTTGCACTTCACCTAACAACTTGTATGGATATACTTTTGAGTATAAGATGTTTATGATATATTAATATATTATTAGTTATAATATATTAATATGATATCATAATTATTTAATTAGTATGGATCAAGAATTATATTAGTGATCAAAATGGAGCTAACTAAATATGGACTCACGTTTATATATATGGATTGGGCTAAGATTTATTTAGGATGGGCTAAGAGTATATGGAGTCCATGGATAGTCCATGGAGCTTTTAACCCATGGATCACAGGTAAATGAAGAGTCATGGGTATTAGGGTTTAACCCTAATCCTCCATACTATATAAAGGAGTTCTTAGTTCTAGAATTGGCAGTAGTGTGTGTGAGCATAAGAGTGAGCCAATTTCTGTAAGTGTTCTTATTCTCTCAATAGTTTCCAACTTGTTTTGGTGATTTACGACACCACTTGAGGCATCCACATTATTGGTGCTAGGCTCATAAACTCCAAGCTACTCACTACAAGAAAAGTTATGTAATTCTATCTAGAGTTTTTGTTATCTATGTACCTAGGATTGCATGCTATATATGTGAAGGTTTTGGAAATCATTTTGCATGTATAATAGAGAAAACATAGTTCCAAAGCGTCTAGGGTTGTATGTGCACCTTAAGGTTGTTAGGATGCTCAAATTTTGAATCATTTAGACTGTTTTTTATGATATGGTAATGATTATCCTAATCCAATTACAAGGTAGTTGTCATACTTTCAAGATTAGTATTAACATGATTATGCTAATTGTCTTGAAACTTGAAGATATGAATTGTCTTGAACTATGAGTTTGAATATGATCACGTATGTATGTTTGTTTGATTACTATGATTAGTTAAATCCATGATTATATGTTTTAATGGAGTTCATACTTTGTCCTTAAGTTATGGATTACCAAAAGTCTTTTTTATTTAAAACATTTAAAGAACTCATATGTTACATAAAATGAAGAGTCTTCATTTTATTGGTCATTAACTCATAAGTTATGAATTGAAGAGTCTTGAGTAGTTTCAAAACTTGCCCCCAAGTCTTTGAATTTGTAAAGTCTCTCACTTTAATACTTTAATTCCAAATAGATCCTTGGAATTTTGAAAGTTTAAAATTCAACCCTTATACTTCTATAATATTAAAAGTTTAATTAATATATATATATATATATATATATATATATATATATATATATATATATGTATAAGAATAAGTCAGTCTTACCGTTAGTAGGCCTCATTCGCGAAGCCGGTCTATAAGGGGGTATAAGGTTACTGCTTATAAAATGGTCGTTTAATTGGTGTCCACTCTCACCCACTGCTTCATTGACTGGTAGAGGGTCGTTAGCCGAACGGGTAGGATAGGACCTTAATCCTCATTAAAAGCATAATGAAATAATAAATTAACTAAGCCTTTATTAATTCTCAATCTTAGTTACTTTAGGAAAATGAGAAATAGGTGCTAACCCATGAAATTACACTTTGTACCTTACCAAGTCGTTAGTGGAGCGTGTGTGGTTAACCGACACTCTAACAAGGACTAGTAAGAGTGGCAAAGGGTGACTTAAGTTTTATCATAAATCGGTGGAGCGCGTGTGGTTAACCGACACATCGATTAGGTGTTAAAATTAAGGGTACCAAGTCAATTTTCATGGTTATTCACCTTTTTTGTGATCCTCGGCATCCCAGTCACAAACTTGAGAGGGCACAATCAAGATTCAAACATGCCGTTAAAAGTTCAATGTATCTAAAAGATCTAGGAGTTTCAAATCCAATTAAAACTTAATAATTCATTTTGTTTTTCATGGCGGAAATTGGTAAATCATCATTACCTACATTCAAATATTTTATAGCTTGGATTATGGCATCCCTCTTCCAAGTTATGAAATAGTTTGTAGGGTCCTAGACTTAATATTTCATTTGGGTGACTTATTAAGGATTCTTCATCTAATTAAACTTGTCCTTCTTTCTTTTCAGATGTCAAACAACACTGTTGCTGGCCTAAACCCTACATGCTCTTTTTCCCTAATGAACTTGTATGGGAAAGTTACTTTTGATGGATCTAACTTCAATGAATGGATTAGAAACATCAGGATGATTATCCGCTATGAGGACAATCAATATGTCCTTGATAAGGATCTTAAGGTCATCAATGAGGCCACTGCTACTCCTAAGGAGGTTGCGGAGTATACCACACATGAGATGGATGCAACTAAAGTGTCATGCATCATGTTGGCTACCATGACTCCTGAACTCCAGAAATCCTATGAAGATTTCTACCCCTATGAGATGCACATGGATCTAATAGATATGTACCATCAAAGCGCGCGTCAAGAGAGGTATGAAATCATCCCCTCTATGATAATAGCCAAAATGAAGGAAGGTGAACCCATCACCAGTCACTTGCAGAAGATGCAAAGGTTCGTGGACCGGTTGCTGAAGCTCAATGTGGACTTCCCTGAGGACATGGCGATTGATATCCTTCTCCATTCCTTACCTCCAAGTTATGATCAGTTTCGTATGCCTTATCATATGAACAAGGAGGAAGTCACACTTAGCAAACTTCAAGGGCTTTTAAGGACCGCTGAAAGTGGCCTTCAAGGTAAGTCGGTTGTTACTTCTACTCCTACTCCAGCAGCAGCCCCTGTTCTGGCAATTGGGCAGGGAAAGGGGAAGAAGAGGAAGACCACCAAGTAAGCTCTTCAAGGTCACCAAAAAATGGATAAGCACCTCAAGCAGGTCTAGATTAGGGTTTTTAGGAGACTAGAGAGTGAAGGAGGCTAAGGATGGGCAACCCTAGCCCTCTTATTCCATTAAATACGCAAACATTAGGATTTTGGATCATCATGTTGTTCTCACGCCGTGAGGCTTCATACCTCACATCGTGAGACTCGAAAACGTGGGTCAAAAAGTCAATGGTCACTCATGACATGACCACCATAGCTCACGTCATGACCCTCTTCCAAAAGGTTAGAAATTCAAGAAATTAAATACCTCCATGATTCGAATGTTACAATTCTGCCCCACTAGAGTCATACTTTATCCTCGAAGTTTGTTGCCACAAATAACTTGGGATAATGCTCCCTCATCTCCTCATCGGGCTCCCACGTACACTCTGAAACCTTTCGGTGCAACCACTTCACCTTCACTAAACCACCACCTTTTTCCTCAAGGCCTTAGTCTTCCAGTCAAGGATTGTCACTGGTCTCTCTATATAATTCAGGTGATCATCCACCTGAATTTCCCCTAATGGAACCACTATGGAATCATTAACCAAACACTTCCGTAGTTGAGAGACATGAAAAGTGCTATGAATCTGACTGAGATCCTTAGGAAGATCCAAACGACATGCAACCCTGCCCACCCAGGCTAAAACCCTGAAAGGACCAATATACCCAGGGACCAGATTTACCCGTTTCCTGAATCGGATGACACATTTCCAAGGTGACACCTTCAAGAGTACCATGTCTCCATCCTAAAAGTCCAAGTCTGACGAGCGCATGTCTGTGTAACTATTCTGTCGATTCTGAGTTGTATGAAGTCCATTGTGGACCTGCTGAATCAATTATGTCTTCTTGAGTACCACCTTAGTAATCCCCATGACCAGCTGACCGACCTCACGCCAACATATCGGGGTCCTACACTTCCTCCCGTATAGCATCTCAAAAGGAGGTCGATCCATGCTGGCGTAATCTCTTCCCATTTCCAAATGGGGACTTCCAACGGCTCCATATTTATGTGGGGTCGTTGATGCTCGGCCTTGACTTTCTTGTAAGTCAAGCACCTCTCCGCATATCAGGCCACGTATCGCTTCATACATGGCCACCAATAATCAGGCCGAAGATCTATATACATCTTTGTCGCTCCGGGATGAATACAAAATCTAGACTTGTGCGCCTCCTCCATCAAAACCTGACATGCACAACCCCAATATGGAACCCTCACCCTCCGATTAAGGGTCATTAATCCCAGACTATCATAATCAAAGGAAGCCACTTGAACCACTATGCGCTCACTCTTCTGTTTCTCTTCCTTCATAGCCTCAACCTAAGCCACTCGAATATGCTCTAAGAGTGGGGTAATCACCATCATCCTCAAACACACATCCCTGTTTGGAGTAGCAACCGCCTTGCGGCTGAGAGCATCAACCACCACATTGGCCTTCCCTGGGTGATAAAGGATCTCACAATCATAATTTTGTAACAACGTAAATTTTCGACCAAATTTTTAAATTTCAAAACACATTGATTCCAATAAATAACCCATAAATGCCACAATGTCAATTCATAAAAACTCATGTTCAAAAGAAAACTGCATGTAAAACTCTAGGATCCTCTAAATCATAAAACAATCTCTGGTGGGTGTACAATCAAGCCGACACCTTCCCGTGATCTTGAGAAGTACTTGAAACACATAACACATAACACGGTAAGCATAAAACTTGGTGAGTTCCCCAAAATACCATACACAACTCGTTAGCCACTCGAGGCCATAACTCAATAAGACCCTCTGGTCAATGTGTCTCAGTAGGACCCTCCGGTCCCAGCTCGACAAGCTCAACATAATAATGCTCGACATAAATCACAAAGAAATAAGGTAGAATATCACAATGCACATAATATATCTCAGTTACACAACTACCACTTATGGTAAAGTATAGTGAGAAGACACACCTCGTAAGTAAGCTAAGTGAATGAATACTTCTCGCACATGAGTCACCAAATCTAGCTTTTGCCTAACCACATAAGATAATTATATCTAATTAACTCTTTAAATCACACATTTACTAAGCTCTCTCTCTCTCTCTCTCTCTCTCTCTCTCTCTCTCTCTCTTGAAGTGGGAAAAAGACCATTTTACTCCACCATGTTTTCCCAAAGACATGGTTGACCAAACCGTAAGTCAACAGAAGTCGAACTCGAGTCAACAGTCCATGTTGACCCTACTCATCGAGTGCACCTATAGGACTCGACGAGTTTGCTCGCCGTCATCAGAATCACTCAAAAGCCCGACTCAACTCGCCGAGTTGACCCGTCAACTCGTCGAGTTGCTGCACGATCAAAACCCTCGGGACAACCCTGTCCGACTCGTCAAGTCGGCTCCTTGACTCGGCGAGTCCATTCAAACTCTTATCTCATTCAGTCGATTTCAAAGCAGAGAACCTTCCCAAACTCTAGATCTACACTCCTAAGTCTCATCTACCACGTAAAGTTACAAGCTTTATGTTACATGGCATTTAGAGCTTAAAATGCCAAAAAATAACTCAAAAGGGTTTTTCACAAGATCACTATTTTGGTTGGATAAAGTAGGGACTTTTGGACTCTAAGGACCTCACATGGTCCAGATCTGAAGTCCAAACCTCTCAATGAACATAAAACACTCAAGGTCCTCATCTTTGGATGAAGAAACCCTAGATTCCCAAAATCATGAGATATATTCAAACTAATGAGAAAGGTGCAAGCTTTATACCTTTCCCATAAGCTCTGAAGTGAAACAACCTCGGATCTAGCAGCACCTTCTTGTCCCTTGGCTTGGAATTCTTCCCATCTCTTCACAAGATGCACCAAACACTCAAAATTAGCTAAACTCTCTCTCTCTTTCTCTCTCTAAGCTCAATGGCCGATTAGGGTTTTGCTCTCAGGGAAGTGTAACCGAAAATGAGGCTATAAGTGCCTTTAAATAGGCCTCATCTCAGCGCCTACTCGGTGAGTCGGCTCTAGGACTCGTCGAGTAGGTCATTAATCCCACGTGGCACATCGCGACTCTACTCGACGAGTTGGAGCACCGACTTGTCGAGTCGGATCTCGGACTCCGGATGTTACATAATCCTTCACCACGTCCAACCATCTACGTTGTCTCATGTTCAGATTCGGCTGATCCATCAGATACCTCAGGCTCTTGTGATCTATGTAAATGGTACAACGAACCCCACAGAGGTAATGTCTCCAAACCTTGAGGGCGAACACTACATCCCCCAACTCTGAATAATGCGTAGGATAATTCTCCTCATGAGGCTTCAGCGCCTCGATGCATAAGTGATCACATGACCCAGCTGCATCAACACTGCACCCAAAACCATGATTGATGCATCATAGTACACCACAAAATCCTCAACACCCTCAGGAAGGGTCAGAATCAGCGCCTCACACAATCTATGCCTTAAAGTCTCAAAATATGCGTGCTGCTCAGGCTCCAAACGAAACGTGACAGTCTTTTTTGTCATGCTAGTCAAAGGAACCACTATCTTGGAGAAATCTTGAATGAATGTCTGATAGTAACCCGCCAATCCAAGGAAACTCTAAATCTCGGATGGAGACCTTGGAACCTCCCACCTCATCACTGCCTCAACCTTGGTCGGGTCAACCAGAATACCGTTCTAGTTGACAAGGTACCCCAAAAACTGCACCTTGAGCAACCGGAATTCACACTTGGAGAACTTTGCATAAAACTTATCCATCCTCAAAGTCTCCAATACCTCTCTCATATACTCCTCATGTTGATCCCAGGTATTAGAATAGACTAGGATGTCATCAATTAACACAATCACAGACCGATCCAACATACAATTCATGAGATCCATGAATGCGGCTGGAATATTGGAGAGCTCGAAGGGCATCATCATGAACTCATAATGACCATAATGGGTTCGGAAATCCGTCTTCTAGGTATCCTCCTCTCTAACCCTCTGATGATCTCCCAAATGCAGATCAATCTTGGAGAACCAAGATGCACCCTGAAGATGGTCGAATAAATCCTCAATCCTTGGGAGCAGATAATGATTCTTCACCGTTAGCTTGTTCAGCTACCGGTAGTCGTTACACATCTGAAGTGGCATGTCCTTCTTGTGAAACTCCACTTGTTTCTCTGGAGGCACTCTAGTCAAATCCTTCAGAAATACATTCGAGTACTCCCAAACAATCGATACCTCGTCCACAATTGCCTTACCCTTCTCTCGGGTATCCATCACATAAGCAACAAATCCAGAACAACCTTGCCGAAGGTAGCGCGTTGCACTAGCTGTTGAACAGAGAGTTGGCACACGCTGAACATCCTCTCCCTAAATCACTAACTCTTCCCCCACTTGGGGTCCGAATACACACTAGCTGATGCTCACAACCAATCATTACCCCCATTAAGGCTTAACCAATCCATCCCCACAATAACCTTGATTTCACGTAGGGGAATGGGAACCAAGTGAATCGGATACTACTCACTAAACAACTCCAACATACATCCTTGATGAACTCTTGATACTCGCACAGGATGGTCATCAACAATATCAACCTCTAATGGGTACTCTAGCTCCCCCAAAGAATCTACAAATCTCTTACTGAGCGCAAGAGATACAAAGGATCGGGTAGCCCCCGAATCAAACAAAACCAGAGCTTAGATATCGTTCACAAGGAACATCCCTATAAGCAAATCCCATATATATGCAGGAAAAATCAAAATAAATAAAGATATAAGGAGAAGATACATACCCGTCACCACATCAGGAGCAACACGTGCCTCCTCGATTGTTAGTTGAATTGCTCTATTCGTTACAACAGGCATCTCCACCTTGCCATGATGGCCATCTGTAATCTGCAAGGTCGTTGGAGCGGGTGCTACAACTGGTCCTGATGTTGCTAGACTCGGACAATTGGCCTTTTTATGGCCCCTCTGGTTGCAATGAAAGTAAATCAGAATTGATCCTTGGGTGGTGGCTGTGCAACCCCGACTAAAGTGACTAGTCTTGTAGCACTTGTAGCAGCCTGATCCACCACCCATGCAAGCTCCATCATGCATCTTGCCGCACTTTCCACAACGGCCCTAACCTACCTGGCCCCTCAATCTTGAATAAAAAACCTTGGGCCTCTTGCTCAGATTCTTAGAACCCTGAATCTGACCCGACTTCCTCTTCTTCTCCATCTCCAAGTCAATCTCCTTCTCTCTGGCTCTCGCCACCATATCCTCCAATGTCCTACAATTGGATATACTCACAAACTTCTTGATGTTGCTCCTCAGCATATCATGATACCTCACCTTCTTCATCTCCTCGAACGTTACATATTGCGGAACTAACAACGCCCTCTCACGAAACATAGTAGTGATCTCCGCCACTGTCTTAGTAGTCTGGCGAAGGTCCTGAAACTCCCTCGCCAACTGTTGGACCTCAATCACAGGTTCAAACTTAGCCTAAAACCTCATCACGAAATCCTCCCAAGTCATCGACTCAACCGCCTCGCCTCCTAGGGCATATCCAACCTCCTCCCACCAATATCGAGCTCTTTCTTCCAAAAGACAGGAAGCAAGTCTAACCTTTGCCCCCTCGGGGCAATAGCTGGTATCGAAGGCGTTCATGACATCCGCAAACCAACGTCTGCTCACAATCGATTCCTTCTTCCTGAAGAACTCTAGAGCCCCGCACGCCCAAAACTCTCGAAAGTCAAAGAGTGGGCTCCTATCATCGCCACAATCGCATAACAAAAATCACCCAAGTGCTCATCCAGAATCTCCAAGATACCCTCCTTGACCATACCAAATATCGTAGGATTCTGCTCAAGAATATTGCAGGTAATCTCTGCCAAAATGAACTCCCACATCTGATCATTCATGAACCCGGCCCCAAAGCCCGAACCCGAACCATCACCGATACCAAAACCACTACCATAACCTCCTCGAGTGACCACCATACTTAAAATAAAACATATAAACCATCAAAATATACTCGGAGCATCCCACATTTTACAAGCTTCCTGGTATCATCGTGACTCTCCTTGACTCGAGTATGAATCCTCTGCTTCCAGTAGTACGGGCCCAAACTACCTTCCATATGTATCCATACTTTCCTCAAGAATCTCCACGAATCCCCCAAGTTACTTCCCTATCAATCCAAACAACCCTTATCAGCACAAGGCTCTCGACACCGAATCACCTCCTAGGGCTACCACCATACCACTCTCTGCTATCAGCTATAGAAGGAACTCCCCTAACACCCTCTAAATAGCTTACGAACACAATTACATACCATTGACACCAGATAACTATTTTAAATGAAAGATCTCACACTACAATGGTTGAACTCAAACAAGAGTTGTGCAATTGGGTTAAACCTAACCGTCTAAAATTATCTAATCTTGGTAATATGTAACTTAGCCTATTCGCTTAATAGTTACCTGATGTTAATGGAAACTCCTAAAATCACAAAGCAAGTAGTATTCGAGCATTGAGTAATCAGAATCAAAGCATACCCTGAACAGGCCATCCTATCACCGACTGATCAGTATTAGCATGCAAGTCTACAAACTCATACAGTAAGCATATAAAAAGGAATCTCTCAGAGCATTCTATCATGAAATCCTAAGTAGATCCTTAGCCCTAATCTAGCATGTGATACACAGATTCACAATTCAAAGCATATCACAAAACATGTATGGATATTTGAGGAAAACTTACTTGAGCTCGGTCGATTTCATGCACCACACCTTCCTTTTTATAAAAAAAACCATTTATATTACTTTTTATAAAAAAAATCTACCAAACCCTCAGTTTGAGTTCAGGCACACCCGAGAGTATATCTGAATCCCTCACACCAAGGCTCTGATACTAGCTTGTAACATCCCAAAATTCATAATCAAATTTTTTTCGTTTTATATTGAATGAACCATCAACCAAACATGTTTTTCAAAACCATATAACATTCAGAGTAAATCAAATAACATTCAAAAAGTACATCAGATTCAATAAGCATGAAAAATCTTAGTGTGTGTGTGATGCGATAGACCCGATACAGGTCTCTCCACATACCATACGTATATGCCAGCTCAAGGCTGTTTTCGGGGGTGAAATAGACCCGATACAGGTCTATTTCACCCTCGGGTCTATTTCACCCCCACATATATTTAGTAAATAGGCACACATGCATACAACACATACAATAAGCGTCACAAAGACTACAAGCACATACATTCCCTAGTTTCCTACAGTATAGTGAGCAAACTCACATCGCAAAGCAGCTCAAAAGTTGACACGTCCTTGAAATCCCACAACAGGTGTTATACATCACCTATATAATCACATGAGGAAAAACTTTATTCTACCTTTTAGGAGATTAGTAGCTGGGCCAATATCCACAAGTCAAAGGCCAACCCTCAAGGTTAATGGTTAAAGTCAACAGTTGACCCTCATGTCATGACTAACTCACGGTCATGTTGTGAGTATGAACTTGACCTGGTCCCAACTCAGCGGGTCAACCCAACCAATCAACTCGCCCAATCTTGATTACAATCATCACTACATCGTGGCTACTCCCGGGTCACGTCGTGACCTAAACCAAACAAAACAGTAGGATGGCATGCGTTCTCACGATGTGGCCGTCTCATCCTCACGTCGTGCGCCTTGGCCGTCTTTGAGCATTAAGCTCTTATTCCTTTAAGCCACTACTTGGGAGTTTCTAGAGGGTCTTACCCAAATTATAATAAAAATCATGACTTTTTATTCATGCATGTCCAATGCATGACTTAAACACCCACTAGGTCAAAAGAGGGAAAATAAGATCAAGACCCATGCTTGGAGTCTAAAACCAACCCCAAAACTCAGATCCAAAGCTTATAATACAGAAGTTGTCTCAATGATCCATAAAGTTGCCAACTTTATGGATCACATGCATACTATCCAACTCAACCATGCAAAAAGGAGCTTACAACCTAGATCTAGCATGCAAGAGGTAAAAAGTTTAGAGCTTTATGACTTACAAATGTCCAAAAGCTAGGCAAGAAGGTGATGTAGAAGCTGGATTGCCAAGAGAATGCTCCACAAAAGTCTTCTTCCAAATTGCAAACAGAATGCTCCACAAAAGTCTTCTTCCACTTCAAAGAGCCAAATACCACCAAATAAGTTCTTCTGGGTCACCAAAAAGGGTTGAGGGCCTCAAGCGGGTCGAGTTAGGGTTTTCAGGAGACCAGAGAGTGAGGGAGGGTGAGGATGGGCAACCTTAGCCCTCTTATTCCATTAAATACTCGAACATTAGGGTTTTGGATCATCAGGCCACTTTCACATCAAGAGGCTTCATACCTCACGTCGTGAGACTCGAAATCACTGGTTAACAAGTCAATGGTCACTCACCACATGACCACCATATCTCACGTCGTGCCACGTGTCGCACCCGATTCGCCTACATCATCCCTTCTAGAAGATGTCAAATGTCACCATTTCATGGTGACATGTGTCACTCGCTACTTGGGCCACGTCACCTTGTCTTGGAAGAGGGGTTATCCGACCATGCCACGTGGCATGCTCCGGTGCTTCATCAGTCCAGGCAGTTTCTCGCAGATCTTCGGACGACCATCACTTTTGCATAGGAGCTCAAATTTCGACGTTGTTTATATTCCCAAAATCCTCATGACGAGCTTTATAGCTTTCTTTAAGGTCTCAACAGCTAATTCTTGCTCTAACAAAAATTCATATTTAGACCGGTTTAGATTATTAAAGTTTGTGCGAAATTCATAAATTCTTCATACGAAATCCATTCTCGACTGTATTTATATCGAAGGTTTCATATTTACGATATCATTGACTCTCGTTTATATTGTTTCGACTAACAATCAACCGATTAGATTTTTAATTTTTATGTCCGCACTGCTAAGCTGAAACTTTGAAAAATCATAACTTCATCTCACGAAGTCAGATTTAGACGTTCTGTATATGCATGCTCCCGGTTTTACGACTACTACGACTTTTTTTAGGTTACTTAGGCTAAAAATTAGTTTATCAAAATTTCATTTTTTACGATACGTAGAATCGTGTCGGTTTAATCACAAAACTTCGAAGAAGCATAATTTATTTATATGATGTTGAATTTCAGATTTCTTTATATGTACGGAATCTTTATCACATATACTATAACTTTGGTTAAGATTATTTATCTTAAATAATCTTCCATCGAAAATTCATTTTATATTTTATTTGTCTAGCCCAAATCTACAGGTGTTACATTATAAATTCATGTTACTAATTTAGTTTAGAATTGTCTATGTGGATCATAACTATGGAAATTAAATCCACTTTATGATGTTATCTCCTTGAATTAAAGTTAATGAAATTTTAATTGGTAGAATATATTTAAACCAATTAGAGCGTCTTTTAACTAATAAATCGTTGAGTGATTGTTGCATTTAGAATATTAACTAGGGAAGAATCCCGCGTTGCGGGTGTTGGAGTGTATTTTATAGTCTTTTATTAAAAAACAAGAAATAACAACAAACTTAAGAATGGTTTACATATACTCGGTCGAATTTTTCCTATGTTGCTATAAGATTGGTATGTTCACAAAGTACAGCGATGTTGAAAGTATAAGATTCATTACATTAGTATGTTCACTAAATACACTGACGTATACATACATTTGTCCGCTCATGGAGTTCCAACATGTAAAAAACCAACAAGTTTACATAAAACTATTATAACTTATAATATAGTTGCACCCGTAAATGATCCCCTGAACAATTTGGATTCAAGTTTGTGTATTGATAAACATACCAATATATACTTTCAAATAAAGAAAAAGGTAAAATGTTCAATAATGATTTAAATGAATATGTAACATTATAAAGGAACATCTTGAATCGATCTTGTGGCATGGATTCATTATTAAATGAAATTAAACAAATAAATTATATAAATGGATGTTACTTATGACCATTAAAACACGTCCTATGATATGTAGTGAGGAAGAACACACCATCCATATAATTACCATTTGCAGATGACCTCGTCCTAGATTTAAGAAGAAAGTTTAAGAGTATGATGATTAATTTCAAAATCTTAAAAAGAAACTGTTTTACAAAGTAGGATGCTATAAATGACACTTTTCAGAAAGTTGAATGCTATACAAATGTCTTTTTTTTTTTTTTTTAAATCACTCCATGTTTGAAATCCTAAAAAAGAAACCATTTTACAAAATAGAATGTCAAATATGACATTTTTTATAAAGTAGAATGTTATAAAAAAATATTCTTTTTCTAGTGTATGTTTGAAATTCTAGAAAATACCATTTTTAAAAAACTAATATGATGTAAATCACATTAAAAAAAAGCTATAATTCACCTTCACCTAAAAAAATTGATAATTCTTTTGAGATATAAAAAGTTAGAGTATTTAACTATTTATCATTTAAATACTGATAATGGCTATTACGTTAACAAACTAAATTGTCACTATAATTACATAAAAACTCTTACATTTTGGGTAATTTTGCGGTTTATGTACTTCCAATCGTATATTTTTCCAAACTAACAATTTTGACCAAAGTCAAAATGGTTAATTTGGAAAAAATAAGTCTGAAAATTTATGGTTTGATTGTAAAAAAAGTATTAATGTTTAAAAACTGCAAAACTACCCTTACTTTACCAATGCCAAATATGGAGTGAATGTTTAACCAACATGAAAATAAATTTTTTTATCAAGGGCAAAATGGTCAAGTAAAAATATTTGGTACCTGGGGTTAGCATTTTTTCTGATTCCTTCCATTACGATCCAAACTGCTTCTGAAACTCTTTTTTATCTTCTCTTAGTTTGTACACAACCTTAGTAACCATTTCCACCACCACCACCACCAACCACCACCCGTCACCCACCACTTTTTTATCTTTCACAAAAGGAGGGCATGAGTAAGATTCCTTTTTTGTTCATAGAAGACAGAATTAAGAACTGAATTTTCTCTTTTCTTTTTTGGGTCATCAAACAAAAGACTACAAAAAGGCTTAGGCCTTGAAGCAATATATGCAAGTTTGGTGGGATTATTTTATGTGAGGAAATTTTCAAGATTTAAGAGGGAAATTTGATGTCATTTTTTATATTTGTATTCATATTTTAATATTTTTTTTTTAAAAAGTTTGGGTATGGATGTGGTTAGATCTATACTTCATGTCAATGGTCTGGATTGCTTTCTCCTCAAATGGAACTTTAATGGCCCAGATGAAAATCTTACCTCCATTATCAACACTAATGCATATTGGAGCTTCTCTGTTTACATAAACTATAGCCATTACCTTATGTTCATGACCCTTGAATGTATGTACATGATTAAGACCCTGTGTTATGTATTTCATTAATCCATCATTTCAATTCATTTCCATGTATGTAAATGTAATCATGATGAATTGATGATGCATACCTGGAGAGACCACATACTTCACTGTTTTATCATTTGTTCTTCATCATGTGAATGTTATTAATATTGAGTGAGATTACAATCTGTTTTCTCTAACTTTTTTATTGATTTCTTGGGTTTGTGTGCTTAACATTAGGTCAGTTCATAGCACAATCCATCCAACAATATCTACAAAATTTAAAAAGATTATCTACTACTTATCATATTGAAATAATGGATTGATTGATGCCAGCATAGAGAATCTTGCGATTATTAAAATCATCTAGACTCAAAAATCGAAATGTAACTTTAATATTGGTGAAAAGGTTTATGAAGTCTTTAGCTTCAATGGTATCTAGCCATTCGATTGAGATGCATAAAGTCGCATACCAAATATCCCTTCCTTGTTTTTTTTATCGATCCGCATTTGTCTCTGCTAATAGTCACAAACTCTCTTGGTATGATTGATCCAAACACAGTAGCTCTGCCTACCAAATAACACAAAACAAACATTCATCAATGTCGTGGTCTATTTATAGTAACTACTTCAATAATCAAGATATAGAAGCACACAAAGGATTATAAAAAAGGAAATTTCAGAATATAGAGAGAGTAACCTTGGTGGGTTGTTGTCCAAATGAAGTACCTGCAAATGAAGCAACCGAATCACAGACTTTATCCCACTCGAGAACCCTAAGAGCCTTTTCAACAACAGGAAATTGGGGGGATTTGGAGTTAAGGTGGGTTTGAGACGATGATTTTTTTAGGAATGCTGTGGCTTTGTATCGTATAGTTATGGACCAGTTGATGGTGGTGATTATTGCAATACTGGTGGAAGTGAATGATGAAGAGATTGGAAGCATGGAGATTATAGAGGAAATCATTCTTCAAAAGCTTGGAATTTTTTTACATTGTGGGTCGTCGAAACCATCCAATTCGGTTCCCTTCTCCACTCCACCTCCGTAATAGGTTCTTCGTTCATCGTTATTTCCGGTATACATGATCACGGCCGCCACATCTTGAATCTTTATAATCGACACGACAACAGTCACGAATCGTAGACGACTCAATCAGAGGAGCAGAAAGAGAAACAGGGAAAAAAGAACATCAACATGCATCTGAAAACTGAATCCAATCGATCCAAACGACATAAATTTTATGTGATATTGAAATAGAAACAGAGAATTGAAGGAATACCGCCTGATGAACTTGACGATGACAGTGAATTAGATGGAACTTTCTTTGTTCGAGTGTTGAAGAAGCAGTGGCATAGTAGAAGCTAAAGAGATGCAGTTTATATGTGTGTGTGCCGACCCTTGCTTTTTCCATCCCTCAAAAAATCGATGTACGTCTCGACCTGTGGTGCGGTGAGCATCTGTGTTCTTTGTGGTTCGTTTAAGCAGATGGGGAAACCACATTAACATTTGTGGGTCGATTTAGAAGAACACGTATGAAAGAATGAAGCAGAAGATATCGATTAGATGGTGGAAAAGCAGAGGAACCGGTGAATGGAGACGTGGCAGAAAACGAATGAAAGTAGCGGTGGGAACGATACGTGTTCACAATGAATACTATCACTGACTGTTTAAAGCAGACCACGTAGAAACCATTTCTTCAAAAAGGATAAAACAAAAAATGAAAGAAAGAAAAAGAGAAATTGATGTTGGTCCAATCACAGAGAAATCCTGTTATATATATATATATATATATATATATATATATATATATATATATATATATATATATATATATATATATATATATATATATATATATATATATATATATATATATATATATATATAACTGGTGTTGAAACTAAGATCTAAACTCTAGTTATTCAACTTAGAAGTTGAATTAGAGGTATTGAAATCAAACTATTGCATTACATTTGTTTAAATTGTTGATTTGATTTTATGGGTGTTTATGATAGCTTTTGAAAATTGCTTATTAGTTTTTTTTTTAAAAAGCTAATAAGTTAAAAAAAAAAAAAAAAAAAAAAAAAAAAAAAAAAAAAAAAAAGTGATTTTGTATTTAAAAAAGACTTTTTAAAACAACTTTTTGGATAAGAAAAAATAAAGTTTTCAAAAAACTTAAAAATCCTAGCATTTTAGCTTTTTAGCTATTTTACTCCTAAAAACAAATTTTTTTATCCAAACAATTTTTAAAATCGTTTTTTTTTTTAAATCATTAAGCTAATAAACACTTTTCTTAAAAATCACTTCTATAATAAAAAAAGGCTAACTCAAACACAATTGGACATTTAATGGTATTATGGTAATGATTTGAAATATTTGTGTCCTTACTAGTCTTTTCATGCATCCTTGAGTATTGTAAAGGGGGTTTGCAATTTGTATGGAACATACAATTTTCATGCATCTTAAAAGGTCTAACATCGGTAATGCTTACTAGTCTTTGAAAGCCTAACATACCTATTTTGACATGTGTTTGAATTAGGGGCGTGTTATGCAAAATTAGCTGGTAGCGGGTAGCTTGTAGCTTGTAGCGTTTTGTTAAACGCTACATGAAGTAGCATTTGGATTTGGAGCGTTTTGTTTAAACTAAACGCTAGAAGCTTGTAGTGCCGAACGAGACTTTGGGCGTGTTTTGCAAAAGTAGCTGTTAGCTGGAAGCGGGCAGCGGTTAGCTGGTAGCTGGTAGCTGGTAGCGGTAAGTTGTAGCTTTTATTTGTTATATGAATGTTTGGCAAAAATAGCTGGAAATTTTTAAAATATATAAAATTACATAAAAAGACAACTGATTAAAAATAAATAAATATATAAATATATTTTTAAGGGTAATTATGGTAATTGATTTCAAAAGCTCAGGAGCGTTTTGTTAAACCCTACATGAAGTAGCTTTTAAAATCGGGGCGTTTTGTTAAAACTAAAAGCTAAACGCTTGTATTGTCAAACGAAGTTTTTTATTTAAACTAGAGCGTTTTATTAAAAACTAAAAGCTAGAAGCTCCCAAACGCTTCCAAAAGCTCCGTGCCAAACACGCCCTTTATGTTCAAAACGGAGCATTTTGTTAAACGCTAGAAGCTAGAAACTCTCAAACGCTCCGTGCAGAACACGCCCTAGGAGTACTTATAAAAATTCCAAATATGGAAGCTTTAAAGGATGTTTAGAAGACATTTGGTTATATTATAAATTAAGTACTTATCTTATGCTTTTGATGAGATTGCTACAATCTCGCATGTAATAAACTATTTAGAAGTTGATTTTTGGGACCTCAATCTCTATATTAAAATTTTATAAATATTGAGAACTTTATTTTTTTAATGGTTATTTCAAATAACTCATGCAAACATGGATCTATCACTACTATGGTATGTTCTACTAGTTATCACCGTTAAACATTCAAAGGATTGTTAATCCTACTCCTATATATTACGTACCAAAGACAGTAAAAACAATGAAAGAGAAAGTGGGATAGTGATGGAGTAAATAAATTTAATTGTAAGGCTTTCACCCTGTGAAAGTTGAAAGCTAATGTGGCTTGCAAACCACACTTGCAATTAAAGTTGAAAGAACGTTGTCCATGGCCTAAGTTTATACAACCCAAGTTCATTGTATATATTAATGTTAGACAAAATTTACTGTTGTAGAATATTGACACCGGGGATCATATAACATCTAGATGCAATAATATCAAATTTCTTACTTGATTAGATTATATAATTTAATTAATTCATATTCGCACAACAATAAAAACATGGAAGCCACCCAATTTTATTAATTCGAACTCGTCTTTACAATGAAACCACCACAAGCGATCAAAACTACATTTTCTTAATTTACAGTCTTGGTGTATCGAACAATCAAGATTATTATTTTAAGATATATGTGGAATCTTTGATTTTTTTTCTCTAAAAAAGCATTTATATAAGCAGGGAGAAATCCAACATATATAGATATTTCTTTATAAGATTGTGTCCTATCGATATGAGATTTACGTTAACACTCGTGTTCATACCAACAATTTAAATGACCATTATGTCTTTCAACTCACTCTGTAGAGGCAAAATTAGGAAGATTAATCTCCCTTTTTGTTCTCGTGTCAATATCTAAAATCACATTGTCACCATGTTTAAACTCTTTAAAACAAGCCACCCTCCCCAATTCTTCAACTTCTTCAATCACAAGATCAAGTCTAGCGACTAACTCGACCAACAAGGCCACAAAAGCAGCAATTGGTAGCGTTTCAGAAAAGTCCAAGCTTGTGATCGCAAACTTACTTAATGTTGGCCTCAAAACCCTCCTCTCACCCTCAGAAACCCCCTTGGGTTTCCTATCTATAGAGATAGGTGCGTATGTGTTTATGCTTGATAAATGGTTTTCAAACTTTTGTCTCTCTGTTGACGCAAGTGTGGATAGCATTTCGGGTGGGTGGTAAGGGGTATTTGTACCGACAAAGAGTCTTGGTTGGGACTTTAAAGCTGTGTCGAGGTCTTGCAGTGCTTGGCGAAGCGACTCGGTAAGGAGTTCTGGAGAGCAGTGTTGTCGATTTCTTAAGCTACAAGCAAGCTCCATTAGGGATTTTGTTACTTCTGATGCAAGGCAAACGCATGGATCCTTGAATAGGAGTCTAACTGATCTTGGTGTCTGAAAAATTAAACCAAAATACATTATCATCATCATCGTCAAAGCAATTGATGAATAAAGTAATAACATTTAAATATATGAAATTCTTGATTTTTCTTCAAAAGAGTCATAAAGACAAATGAGAGACCCCATTACCCCAACATATATAAACTCCAACGATAACAATCATAGATGACTTGATAAATATTATTAGTTCCTTATAATAAAGGGTTTATAATCCATTTGTCGGTCGCCAAAAATTGCACTATGAAGAAAAGTAATAGCAATTAGCAACTACAATAACATGATAACATGATTCCCTTTTGATACAGATCATTGGTGTCGCAATATTTAAATACCAAAAATCACCGTTACCATTCATAGAGTGTTTTGATAGACCTAGTAAACATGATGTGTCGTATCTTGTCAAGGACCAGACCAGGAAGGGGGCATGATGGATGAGGGGCAGTTTTGTATGTTTGCCCGTAATGGAATCGGCAACGCCGATTTGTCTGTACACAGTGCAAAAAGTTTCGAATTTTTTATTTCTACTATCGTGCCATTACTTATATTTCCAATGTCACCCTTACTATGAAATCATATGTCTGCCCGTGGTTGGACGATCGTGCAGGGACATAAGAGCTTAGGCCCCAATTTTATATCAGTTGGGTATTTAATAATAATTAGTTTATAAAGCAAAATAAGCTTCAATGCACTTGGCAGTAGTATCTTCAGTTAATTAAGATATACCCAAGTTCAATCCCTTGTAGTTGCATTTTTACCTCGCTGAGTAACAGCTGTTTTTGTTTAAGCTTTGACATAGAAAAATAGTTATAGCTTTTAGTATTCTATATCAATTCACTTGGTTAGAAGTCCTTTTATTTTTATTTTTATTTGTACAACCCAAGTTCGAGCCTTACAATTGCCTTTTTTTCCCTATCTTTACTTTGCCTTTCTTTTATAATGTATATCATGTTCTATAAAAAGTCAAAGAAATAATAACACATGGTATAGCATTGATTTGTACATTTCTCTACTTTTTATTTAATATTCATTTGAAATCATTTATATATAAATCTAATTTTCACAATAATACGAATTTGTAATAGAATACTTACTAATTTGTAATAGAATACTTAGACTTTTGTTTAGGATTTGTAGTTCGTCTACTGGCAAGAGTCTTCAAAAAAAAAAAAAAAAAAAAAAAAAAAAAAAAAAAAAAAAACTAACTTAGATTTATTTATCATATAAATTTTGGTAATTTAAAAGGTTTTTTTTTTTTCTTTTTTCCCGGGACCCAAATGCATAGGACCGGCCTGATCGTACCGGATTAAAAACACTTAACTCTAACCTTATGCGTTATCCAACCTCATGGATATTAATTATACTGGTATATTTTAGCAGAATTAATTTATTTAGCAAGCTGTAAAAAAAAGATTGATACATTATTGATAAATGAATAAATTATTCATTATTTAACGTTATACAAAATAAGAAATTATTCATTCGGCTTTTACACATAGCATTTTACTGGAAAGTAAAAACGTACTCACTCGTATTTCGGTTTGTAAACTTCCGCGAAGAGCAACAACTCCGTACCCAAAATGACGAAGAACGCCTCCTATTTTCACGTACTGCTGCCACGGAAATTTATGGCACTGCCACGTGTATCGAGGCTCCCAACTTGCATGGAGCGCCTGTCGTATATCAACATTAATAATTAATAAGTTCATATATTCAGTTACCTCATTAACTAAAATTTTTGCATGAATTTTAAAATTACCTAAGAATGTATATATATTTTTTTTAAAAAAAAAAAACTTACGAGCGTGTCATCTGTCGATTTGGATTCCAAAACCGCCTTATAATTCTCATAAATCTGATCCTCCGATATCATCTCATCTCTTTCTACATTCCGTTCTTCTTCACTGAAGTATTTAGTGACGCAAGCTACATTTTGTTTATAGATATTTTTTAAGCAAATGAAAGCAAATATTTTGAAATTTATTGCGTATATATATGTATACCTTCGATCGATTTCGCTAGTCCTTCGATTTTGGAAACTGTGTGATTATGGAGATCTTCTCCGGACCAATTCGGGAAGATGAAAAGACTCATCAGAATGCAAATTCCAGAACCGACCCCGATCATATACGTCCGCCCTTCGGCTAGTTTCAGTAAAGACTCATCCACACGATAACTCGATACAGTGATCAAGTTAAACGTCAACAGGAATACTATAACACCGTAATCATAATTCTGTTTTATTTTGGGGAAAAATCTCAAAAATGTAGTCAATGTGCCTGTGAAAAATGAAACGAAATAGTTTCACAACTCCATATTGTGGCATTAATTAAATGAAGCTACAAATACTAAACGATTCTTCTTTAATTATTTGTATTACCAATCAAGAAAATCGAAGCTCCAATGAAAATAGCACGAAAAACCTTTCCATTTCCTCGTGCTATAACCTCGAATAAGAAAGCTAACGATGCTGCTAACATCGTCCCAAACCCTCGATTTAATCCTTTGCATAAAGTCGCTCCTATCAAATTAAATATAGTACAATTTAAGTATATATTATATGATTATATATATAATTAAGTACATGTTTGTGTACGTATATATATAACATACATACCAGCAGTGAATTCGAGAACAACGATGACAGTTATGACTGCCCAAATCGCGTTTTGGTCGACCCCTTTGAACAATGGCTCCATTAGGTATAATAAAGACACTAAGGTTAAAGAAAACCCGACTTTGAGAGCGTGGATTGCCCTTCTCGGATCATCTCGACCCACTTTCCATATGCTGCAATATAAGGAACCCAGAAATCGTTTCATCTTCTGGATCAAAGTAGGTTTCTCGTTTAAAGAGTCCATAGTCATGTCCTACTTCGCATTCAAGATTTCTCGCGATAAAAAAACTTACGTCTACTCAGGAGATATATTTTAAGCTGCATATGATACCCTGAAACTTTTGTTGTATTTATAGGTGTTTTGTGTGTAAAGATGATTTGCGTGAGTTTACATGTTCTTCCCTTCAAAGTGATATAGAGAATTTAGGAGGTGTTTGGAATTGCTTATCAAAACACATTATAGCCTTTTTTTAAAGTTAATAAATAAATAAATAAAGGTTTGAAAAATTCAAAAACATTTTTCAGAATAGCTTTTCCATTAAATTTAAAAAACAATTTTTAAAAAGAATATAAGGTTATATTTGACGTACTAGTTGAAAAGTTAAATGTTAAATAAAAAGTTAGCTGATAAAAAATAATGTTTGATAAAACTAGCTGAAAAATATGAAATGACATTTAAAAGAATGCATTTTTTTAATTAATTAAGGGGTATATTTGAAAGATTTTAAAAAAGTTCCTAAAAAGCTAGTCTAAATAGCTTTTTAAAAGGCTAGCTTATAAACTACTTTTTGGCTTGCCAAATATGACAATTTAAAAAAAAAAAAAAAAAAAAAAAATAAGCTAGCTTGTTATCTAGCTGTGACACACCAAACATAGCCTAAAACCTTTTTGAAACTGCTTTTAGTTTTTTAACAGAACTAACTTTAAAAAACACTTTTTAAACCAAATACTTTTAACTTAGTGATTTGGTTTTTTATCATAAAAACTAATCAAAACACTTTTATCTAAAAATATTTTTTGAGTTTAGAAAACACTCTCAAACACCATCTTATACAAAACTATTTGTGTGCGTTTACATGTTCTTCCCTTGAAAGTGATAGAATTTAGGCAAAATTGTACAAATGATATCTATGGTTAGTTAAAAATCGTCTCATTTGTCTAAAAAGATTTGGATTAGCAATTGAGGTCCAAACTTTTTATTTTGTTGTGGTTTTACTCCAAATTTTTTTTAATATTTAAAATGACATATTTATCCTTTACAATTTTATTTTCCATTTTCTTTTTATTACAATAATTAAAAAAGGCAAAATATAAATATTTACATAACCCACCCTCATTTTCCACCAGATTCTACTATTCATCATATATTCATATTTTCATTATTTGCTTTGCTTTTTGAAGTACTTCATCTCTCATCATTTTCACACATGGATTTGTACAACGGATTATCTCACAAAATCGATTCATTATCTCCTTGAAAATTTCTAGATTGCAATCCTTTATTGATACCGATTTTTAGGGTTTTTGTTCATCATCGTGTTGTTCATTTTATATACTTTGATCCAAAAATATTCTTTGATGATGATGATTTGTGTTTGTCAGTTGTGTGGGATATATGGTCTAATCGACAGTTAATTTCAACTGAATCCGAATTCTCGTTTGGTGATGCAAAAAAATTTGATCAAAATATGTATCAAATGTTTTCGATGAACTGGGTTTTGACGAAGCTTAGATTTAGAGTGATAAGTTATAGATTTGTTTGTGGGCATTTTGTGGCACTCTGATATTTGTGATGATGATTTGTGTTTGACACTTGTGTTTTTCGGATGACTTGGTTTATGAACAATATTTTGGGAAATTTTAAAATGAAAAATTTGGTTTGAAATATGAGGTGTTACACTCCGACTTTAGATTAAAGGAAAAGATAATCAAGGCGATTATAGAATTATCGCGATCTCCATTAAAATTAAGCAGCATGTTGTTAGAAGTGTTACATGCTAGAATGTGATTATATCACATTAGAATATGAAGGAAGGTATCATCCATGCTAGAGTCTGATTCATAGAGATATGAGTATAGCCATTGCATCATGTAATGGAAGATCATTAGAGCATGACCATTCAGTTTGTTAAGGTAGTCGACGTAAAGACCTTATCATATGTTAAGTCTATTCTAGAAGGAGCAACAGTCTCCAATGAAGATCGAATTTAGAATGAAGAGCATGTGCAAGATTGAGCACCACTAATAGTCAAGAAGTCCAAGAGTTATTTGAAGAGACATAAGGCTTACAACCATTACCTATGATGGAAAGATAATGTGGGGAGTCATTATACAAGCCCTGCTTTGTTGATGATTTCAAGACGTAATCACCCTAAGGGGGAGATCATTGTAACGCCCGAAGAATTAAGGCTAAACAAATAAGCTATATAAACAACATTTTTATAGAAGATTATTTAGGATAAAAAATCTTAACCAAAGTTATAGTATATGTGATAAGGATTTCATAAATATAAACAACTTTGAAATTGGACTTCGTATGAAAAAGTTATGCTTCTTCGAAGTTTTGTGATTAAACCGACATAGCTCTACATATCGTAAAAAGTGAATTTTTAATAGATTGCTTATTATCCTAAGCAATCTAAATGAAAGTCGTTGAAGCCATAAAACCAAGGTTTTGGAAACCGGACCGGAGAGCAGACCAGTCGTCTTACCAGTTCGATGGTTCAGGGGGTCCAACCGGTCAGACCGGTCTCGAAAACCGGAAAAACCGGATGATGTCATTATTATATATAATTATATAAAAAATACAAAAAATGAACAAAAAAAATTTAAATTTCCGGTTTTATCGGTTCAACCGGACCGGCTTTTACCTGTTTGGACTGGTTTTTTGGGGTTTTCACATGTTCACATAAATACCAGTTTTTTGGCATTTAAGAACCGGATCCGGGACCAGTTCTCGGTTGAACCGGCCAGTCCTGTTTGGTTTTCAAAACATGGCATAAAATCGAGAACGTGCATATAGACAATGTCTAAATCTAACTTCGTAAGAGGAAGTTATGATTTTTCAAAGTTCCAGCACAACTGTGTTAACACAGAAATTGAATTTTAGATCGGTTGATTGCTAGCCGAAACAATATACATGGGAGTCAAAGATATTGTTAATAGGAGTCTATCGATATAAAGAAAATCGATAACAAAGGTCACATGCAAAAGATATGAATTTTTAACGGGCTTTAACAGTCTAAGCATGTTAAAAATATAAGTTTAAAAATAAAGTGAGAATTAGCCGACAGACTCTAAATGAAAGTTATAGATATCGTTGATAGCTACGCATGTATATAAATAAAGTCAAAGATGGAGTTCGTAGGAAGAAGTTACGAATTTTTGAAGTTTTCTTAGTGCATTACGCGCAATAGATGTGTGATGCGCATCTTCTAGAACCCACCACTCAGCACCAGCCAAAAGCTGCTACATGTCACGCTCTGAGAGGAAAGAGTGTCGACCAAGCTTGGGCATGTCGAACACTTGGTTGGGCACGATACATACTTGTCCTATAAATAGCAATTGTTGCCCATTCGATTTCCCACACTCTCATATACTTCACGGTCGAATCTCTCTACATTTGGCTGAAAAGTTTCTTAGTTTTTAGTATTTTAGTGAAGCCTTGAGGTCCCTGAGAGCCCGAGATCTCGTAGCTAGCATGGCGGAGTTTTGCCAGTTCAATTCCTAGACTTTTGTCTAGGAAATCTCTATAAGTTAAATTATATTCAACTTTATCTTAGTGTAATTTATATTTATAAGTCATAGTCATTATTATGAACATATAAATAAGACTTATCAGTTATTCAAAGTCATTATACTGATTGATCCACTTACGGGGATGATGTCTAGGATGGAATTAGTGACGTGTTTAAAGTGGGATTTCCAAACAATATACTCAAATGAACCCTACCTCTGATATGATCCTACATGGTTGTTCCTTACATGATAGATCTTGATGTAGACATTGGAATTAGTGAGGAATCTTGACTATCATTAGTCGTCAGGAATATAAGACTAAGATACTGTTTGTTTTTTCTGAGGCAAAATCCCTGCAGTCTGCGGACCACATCTTCAGACCTCTATAGTAGAAGAGGTGGGCCAAACGTCTGCAGTTTGAAAGAAGAAGACTGTTTGTTTTTTAACATCTGCACGCTGCTAGAATAAACTAAAATCTAATTAAACCGATTTTTTTAAACTTAAAAGAGTTTTTCAATAATTTTATAGCTTTATTATAGATAATTAACAAATGTAGATTGATTTTTATGTATTATTATATAAAAAGTGAAAAAACCAACAAATGTTGGTCGCAAAGATATACCTAAACATTGTAATTAAGGATAAAAGAATCTAACACGTAAAATGGATGGAAAGAAACTTTAATTTTAAATTAAATTTTCAAAATTTTTATTTTACCTTTTCAATTAAATCAATTAAAAACTGACCATAAATATTTATTACAATAAATAATGATATTGCATTAAATAATGTTTTATAAAATTTGGAACAAAAAATATAAAACAATATTGCGATTTTTTCATATCTATATAAACAGCTTTAACGACCATTATTGTAATTAAATTTTTATTTATAAAATTGTCAAGAAAATCATGATTGTGTCGTCGAATCATTTTTTTGAAGTAATGCAATTTTTTTTTCCAAATTGTTTATCATAGATAAAGTTGGAAAAAATCTAAGTTAAAAAAAAACACACACACACACACACTAAGATATATGTGTTTTTTAGGCTTGAAGATGTCTGAAGAGGTTTGAAGACTCTGGTCCACATCTGTGCCAAGAAGAGGACGTACATACGTTTTTAGGTCTGCAGTTTTCAAAAAAAAAAAACAGTCTGTGAAGTCTAATGTCTGCGCGTGCTCTGCGCGGCGCAGATAGAAGAGGCCAAGAAGATATGCAGACAAAAAATAAACACCACTAAGAATTGGTAATGTGAACCTAGGTCACACCAAAGGAAAAGATAAAATACCAAAACAAAGTTCTGCCCAAATTCTGAGATATCCACTTTTATCAAGTGAGTGCATAGTTACTTTCATCTTACACATAGATATTAAGTATTTAAACAATTAAATGTTATATGTGCTTATGCGCAAAAAAGTTTTGTGTTAGATGAAATAATATAAGATGATTTTTATATGATTTACTATATATGTATTTTCATACCTATAATATACTGGGTGGTGATGGGTAATGAGGGATGAATAAAATAATGGGGGAGATGGATGATGAGAGATGAAAATGAAAATAGTAATGAAAGGCCTTAACTTACTAGTACTATTATACTAAGCGATTAGTCATGTAACAGAGTATAGATGACGACCACCAAAGTATTTGATGACAGTCTCATGGAACGTAGGCAGGTTCATAACATGTAGGCGATAGACTTTATGTCCATTTGATGTACTCCACATCATACTGACATGTATTGCGGAGAAATCCCTATAACAATATTATCACAGATGATGATTAAAATGATCCTTAGGACAAATCCTTATGAATGAACATTGAAAGAAACCTATAGACATGTATTGTGGAGAAATATCTAAAACAACATTGTCATAAATGATGACTAAGATGACCCTTATAATAGATCCTTAGGAACAAACAAAGAAGAAAACGGTGATAGGAAATCTGGTTAACTATTTAATAATTAAGCATATTAATTATGTTATTATGGGTTGAAAACCATGTGTACTCACCAAGTTTCCCAACATAACCCATCAACTTCTTTTTATCACAAGTAGCAGTACAAAGATACATGTATGATGAAAGATTCAAGGAGATGTAGACTAATATTGTAAAATACTGTAAGACTCATTTATACTTATGTTTTGTATCAATTATGACATCCCAAACTTTTATAAAGCCATGAAAAACATTTCTTTGGAAATACCTTTTCAGAACCAAATTCCGCATTTATAAATAAACTATGTTTTAAATAAATATAAATAAAAAGTTTTAAAATGGCCGTAAGAATGAGGATGTCATAATACATACATAACAAACTATTAATGATTTCCTATGAGATAAATAACAACTGTATATATTTTTGTGAGTTTAAGATGATGATAGTGATTTAAGATATTGGGATAATGACTTAAAACGATAATATATTTTTTGATTTGTACATATTTGGTCACTGAGTTTTTTTCATCCATATTTACCCATTCAACTTGTTTGAACTATACACATTCAGTACTTATGACTCTCCAGGTAATCCATGAAAAATGACTTAATAAGGTCATATATTTATCACTTTATACACATTTAGTTCTTATATTTTTTTATTTGTTTCAAAATAAACATTTTTTTTGTACATATTTAGTATTTATGACTTGTTTCTTTAGGTTTTGCTCACAACATCCTATGTCGGACGATATTAATGAGGTGTTTGAAGTTGTTGATGCTTATGCAACCGCGACCTCGATTGTTTGGTTGCATAGGTTTTGTGTTATGAACATTGTAACTTCTTCATACGATCTTAGATTTTAATGTCTGTTATATCTATGCGTTCGTTTTTTGAATCTACTGCAACTTTTGTTCATATTACTCCTACTAAAAAGTAATATATTTTTACTTACGATGTTTATATATATATATATATATATATATATATATATATATATATACATATATATATATATATATATATATATATAAATGTGTGTGTGTGTGTTCTTTATGAATGTATGTATGAACGTTTCTTTTATAAAATCTTAAGTGAAAATATATTACTCACGATGTTTATATACACGTGTTATTCACGATTCGTTGGACTGCTAATAAAAAAACGTTCATACGATCATTCAAAAAGAATATGTGTATGTAAAGATTGTAAGTAAAAATATATTAATTTTTAACGGGGGTAATTTAAACGAAAGATGTAGGAGACTTAAATTCGAAGATATGAATATAAAGATCGTTAAAATCCGAGATCATATGAAGAAGTTACGACGTTCAGACATAAGTCCTAGGTCAAACAATAAGGCATAAGCCAAACAACAAGACCTAAGCAACAAAGCAGTTGAGGATGTGGTGGCCATAAGCATTAACAACCTCGAACACCTCATTAATAATGTATACAATAACAACAAAGACTTGTTTTGCAACAAAAAATATATGGACTAAATGTATACAAAATGATAAATATATTACCCTATTTAATCGTTTTTTTTTTTGGTTTACACAGAATAGTCGATCATAATGATTGAATGTGTACAGTTTAAATAAATTAAACGGATAAATGTTGACAGAAAAAGAATTCATTAACTAAATATGTATAGATTAAAAAATATATTACTCTTTTAAGTTATTATCTGAATTCCATTAAATGTTTAAAGTACACATAATGACATAAAAGTCAAAACATGAACTCTTTGGTCTTTATGTGTTGGATAGCTGATTAGGTAGTTGCCATTTTGTTGTCGGGTTTAGTGTAGTGGAACTTCAAATGCAACAAAACTAAACATTTAGCGAGTTAGAAGGTAAGGAGGGCAAAAATATGTTTGTCATTTTTGGGTGTTCATTTTAATTGTTAACCTAAAATTTAAGTTAAATTTAGTTGTTAATTTAATTGTTATAATAATAGTTGTCCCTTTCAGGTTCGTTCTCATTTGGTAGCTCCCTCTTATAATACGAGTTATGAGAATCATGTATTATACGGGTTGATTAAAACAAAAAAATATATATATGAAGGTTTAGACATTAAACATTGTTTAAAGTACAAATTCGAGATAAACACAACATAAAATGATACATAAGTAAATACTTTAATTAAGTAATAAAGGAAAATTGTTGTCGTACAACATACAATTAGGTCATCCATTATACCTACCACTAAACAATATAGGTGGGTGACACATCATCAACAACTAACTACCACTAAAAAGTTGGGATACTCACCATTATATTTCTCTTATTTTCTATTATTAAAATTATATATATATATATATATAATTCTAGAGAGAGGTGGAGGATGGTAGAGAAAGAATAATATAACAACATATTCACAAATACAGAATGCATAATAACACATAAAGTAGATAAGACCCTCCGATCAGTAATACAAATAAGACCCTCCGGTCAACAACATAAATAAGACCCTCCGGTCAATAACACAAATAAGACCCTCCGGTCACTTATGCATTACCATACATGTAAGTATAGTGAGAAGACTCAGCTCAATCGCTACACGAGAAATCCTACATTGTTGTTGTCGTTGCGCACTGGCTCCTAAACTGGGCCAAAACAAACTAACACCATAATCAAAAACTATGCAAGGCTATACCCCAACATTACACCCCAAAGATAGGCCCACCCAAACAGGCTCACAATGACCCAAATCCAATGGGCCCACCAAGTCCAAACCAAGAGATCCCTAAAGGCCCACTAATGGCCCATTTTCTAACTTAGACCCAACCCCCATATGGGCCTTATCATAAGCCCAAGGCTTCTTTTAGCCCAACAATAATCTCAGATGGCCCAGAGGCCCAAGCAAAAAGTCCAAACAAAACGGCACAAAGATACAAAGCCCAAAACGCAACAAGCCCACAACGAGACTACGCGGGGAGTACCTCCCCTGGTACGCTCAGCGTACACACAACTCCTGATCGGGGAAACTATACCAGTACACGGGGAGACTGGGACTTACGCGAGGCATACAACTCAGGTCCAAAAACTCTATTTTCGACTTAACCACTTCATCCCAAAGCATCCAATCCTTAGGGAAGCTTCATTACAAGCTACTAACTGATAAAGTTGGCGACTTTATCAGTTTGCATGTCTTGATGGGACCCAACTTCCAAAAAAACCATTTAGACTCTCTTAAAGCATCTTAACACATGCATGAAGAGGTCTAGACGACCAAGTTCTCATTTTTATGAATCAAGGGAATACAATACACTTAAAAGAACATGCGATTTGCTCTGGAGTTCACCAAACTCACAAAGTTCCAATCTTGGGACATTAAACCCTAAAATGGACCCAAAACAAGAACTAGCACAACAATGAGCAAGTTTCAAACTTGATACCTCTGGAAGATGCACCAACAACAGTAGAACTCAGATCCAAAAGCTAGAAGCACAAGCTATCCTCTTTCAAGACTCCTTCTTCACCAAGAGCTTCACCAAAAACACACAAATGAACCACTAAACTCACACAAGCTAGGGGAAACGAGATTAGGGTTTGAGAGGGCTTGGATATTGGAAATGGTGGCTGGAAATAAGGCCATCATGTTCCTTAAATAGGGTCACCTCAAGAATATTAGGGTTTCTTTCTGGACCTAGTACGCCCAACGTACTAGGTGGCCTCCGTGATCATGCAAAGCGCATAAGTACGCTGCACGTATACAAGTGTACCCCCCGCGTATCCAATTGCCACCCATTTCTCAATAAGGACTAAACTTGCCAAAACTTCAAACTATTATATCTTCTTCGTTATAAGTCTGTTTCCAACGAACCTTATATCCACATAAAGGTGGCGAGAAGCCTTACGCTTCTAGCAACTCATCATTGCCTTAAACTCCACGAACAAAACCCAAAATTCATAAAAGGTCGAGCCAACGCCTTCACCGATACTCTTGGGCTCTGAAGCACAACCTAAGCCCTTTCATCACACAACCTACCTTATCCATATCCAAAAACGACCTAAACATTTCTCCTTCAAAGCCTCAAAACCTTCTCATACTCGGATTACGGCCCACGAGCCTTGAATCACAAAACGATCTGAAATAGGATGTTACATGTCAAGTGCGCTTCAGACATGTTTCGTTGGTATCTGTCTGTCCGAGTTTCTCTTCTGAAGATTATGCTTAAGATTTTTGATGCGCAAAGACAATGATGAAGACTTCCTTCCAATTTGCCACAAAGAAGAAGATTGTTAAGTCTAATTTTGTGTAATGTCAAATGTATGTTTTCGAATTTATGTTTAAATTCCGATTCTGAAACGGGGCTTGTCCATTTTCGAAATTGATGTATAGTTTAGTCTATATATAGCGCATGCATATAACATCTAGGGTTACGCTTTTCACCCACACTAAAAGAATAGTTCTGTCTTCACGGACTATTCTCTTGCTGAGGTTAATAGATTTCAACTCTTTTCAATCATCATCATTCCATATCATTGATTTATCTCGTGATATAGAATCTATCGATCTATTTATTTTTCTATCAATATTTAAAATAACAAATAATTATATTTTTATAACCATGTCATACTTTTTATGTATAATTATCATAAACCCCTATCTATGGTTATAATTTTATTAATTAATGTTTTCTATATAATTAATTTTGCAATCTTTATTTTTTTTTTAAATTAAAAGATTATCTTTTATATCATACTTTGTACAAACACATTCAAAAATTTCAAAACACAACTTATGGTCGTATTTTTTTTTTATAGATAAGTCAACTTAATATTTTTCTACCACCAATTTTGAATACAAATATGATGTCAAGTTTTGGTTTGCGACTAAAGTAGTTGACTAAAGTAGTTAATAAAACTTAAAATGAAGACATCAAATTATTTAGATTTTGTTGATAATAAATAAATTATTTCAACTTATGAACCGAAAATATATGTTCTTGTTGCCAAAGTATATATTTAGGCTAGTGGGTATAGACTCGACTACGAGTTCGGCGACCTTGGCGAACACCAGGCCATGGCCTTGGGAACTCGGCGATGGTTACCCGATGAGAGAGATTTTTTTATTTTCTTTTCTTTTAACCCATTTATTACTTAAACATCTTTTTCGAAAATTACCTTGTTTCCAAAAAAAATACCCAATTTCAAAAATATAACCTTTTTTATTCAAAATTTAAAATTTTAAACCCTTAATCTTCAACTATAAATACCCTCATTCTTATTCACTCTTCACCCTCATTCAAATCCTTTTACTTCTATTCTCTTAACTTTCTTATTTTTCCATCCTTTTCTACGCATCATCACTAAAATGACTATTGTTTGGTCGACTGAAGAAGATATCTCACTTGCTTGTTCGTGGATTGATGTAGCAGAAGATCCACAACACAACGACTACCCTTCGACTACTTTTTGGAGTAGAGTCGCCGACATATACAACCGTCAAGCCCTTCAACCTCGAAGAAAAAATCTACTCTATGCCAAATGGAGAAACGCATACGCACTCGTAACTCGATTTACCATTGTGTTTCGTAGGGTGATGCATGATGTCAGAAATGGTGAAAACGAAAATACTTTGCTAGAGAATGCTCTTGAGCCTTACCGTGTTGAAACTGACAAATATTTCAAGTTTGTTGAGTTTTGGCAAATTGTGAGACAATGTCCCAAATGGCGTCAAATTTGAAGTCTTAGTCTTCTAACTTTTAGTGTGTTGTGTGTTTGAATTTCTAGTGTGATGTTTCTGAATTTCTAGTGTGATGTATTATTTTTAATTTATATATATATATATATATATATATATATATATATATATATATATATATATATATATAGAGAGAGAGAGAGAGAGAGAGAGAGAGAGAGCTAGGTTCAAATGTGGATTGACATCTATTGTATGGACGTGTGGTCAGTGCTATTCTGTGAGAATAACAAAGAAAATATGTTGTTTGATAATATAAATACATTCAATCTTACATAACTATTGTCATTAACACACATTCTCACTAATTAAATACTCCATAAAGTTATTATAGACTTTTTATTACTATTCTTATTCTATCAGAATGTTTATAGAGTCATATTCTATCAGAATGAAAATAAGTGAAAAACGATGTATGAGAACAAAAATGAATAATAATTAGTGAGAATGAATGAAAATGACGATATTTTTGTAAGGTTGAACGTATTCGCATTACTAAACAACTTACTCTCTTACTAATTCTCATAGAATAACACTATCCACACGTCCGCACAATAATTGTCCATCCACATTATAATCTATATATATATATATATATATATATATATATATATATATATATATATATATATATATATATATATATATATATATATTTGAATTTCTATGTTTTTTAATGGAATTTAAGTTTTTTAAAAAAATAATATGTTTGCAATATTTATTTTCTAAATTAGTTAAAGAAAATATATATATATATATATATATATATATATATATATATATATATATATATATATATATATATATATATATATATATATATATATATATATATATATATAGCATGGCAAGTGTAGCAACCCGCGTCTAGCAAATGACAAGTTTTGGTTAAAATGCGGCAAAATAACGTGGGCACTTACATGAACTGTGGCAAGTTTGGCACCACACCCACTAGCATTAGACTTAAATACAATATCTCTATTTGTTGACTTTAATTATAGTTAAAATTGAGATAATAATTTTGGGTGAAATGAATTTGTGTAATATATAATCTATAATTATTACATTTTTAAACTTGAAATCCATTTATTACATTAGGCCTATAAATACTATGTGGATTTAATAAAATGAAAAAAAAAACAATAAAAATGTGATGTGGAAAAATTTTAATTGACACTAACCACAAAATGATATGTGGTTAAATCAATGAAAATGTTACATGTAACAAAATATTTTTATCTATTAGAGTAGATTTTTTGCATTATGAAATGTGTTGATTGAATTGAAACATAACAGTTATCAAAGAGCCAAATCAATTTTATCTTAGTATGATTTGGTTTAACAAAGTTTGTGTAGTTAATAGTGTTACGCAACAATTCAACCTACATCATTTAACAGCATGAAATGTGATTTTAAGTTTTTTAATACTAGTTTTAGAAAACCAAAGTTTCAGTTAACCAGTTAAATAAAAAAAGGTGATTGAGCTAGGATATCACTTCAAATTGGAATGTTACAACTTACATTAGTAGAATGCAATCTTATGAATGTGACTCGTCTACAGAAAAAATATATATATATTCTCTTTATAACAATATCTTGAGACCCAATAAAGAGTTTATGTCGATCCATGTTCGATATAGAAATTAAAAAGATATTTAATAATCAAAAGGAAGAAATTAAAAAGATATTCAATAATCGAAAGTAACGTATCAAGTTTTCTCACTTGTGACCCATCTAAATTATTTGGTACAGCAAACACCAAATAGCAAATGCCCTTTGATCATGACATGCTGCATCTCAAGTGGAAACCGTTGTGTGTTGAAATTTAAATTCTCAAGATTTACAGATTACTACCAAATGTTTTAGTATCTCTTTGACATTATTAAAACTTATTTTATTTATTCTGATAGGATTGACGACTATTTTGGATGATGATAAGATGGGCACACACATATAATACAAGAGATGGAGAGTGGATATTTTTTCCATCTTTTTTGGTGCAACAAAGTAGAGTACATTACAGGTGGCTTCTACTTAAAATGGAAAAATCGCTTAAAACATACATTCCATGACATGATATGATATGTATTATTTTTATCATGTGAAATGTGAAATGCACTGAAAACAGGCTTATTTATAAACACTGTAACGTTGCTGTTTTAACCACAACAGCTTGAAGCAACCAACAACACATGAAGAAAATAACCACCAATCATTCATTCTGTTTTGTATAATAATATCATCACAGCCTTACCAATTTACTCTCGACATCATAAATTTATAACCAAAAAGAGTTTAAGAGGTGGCCCCAAAAACACGAATCCTCTGTTCAATAGGAACCCTGCAGATTGGACACGTGGCCTTGGCCTTCCCTTTTGTCCCATATTCATCATTGCAAGTCGCACAAAGAACCTGATGAGCACAAGGCAAAAACACCACAGAAACTTCATCTTTCAAACAGATTATGCAATCGCGATCGATCCCGGTTTCTTTTTCATCAGAATCATCAAGATTATCGAGTTCATGGAGCATTCTTGCAATGGTTGGGTGGGACCCGTTTGGGGTGTGTGGGGTGGATAGATTAGTGGTCGAGTGTTGTTTGTTGTCTGAGTTGGTTGAAGACATGGTTTTGAGACGTGAGAGTTCTTGTTCGAGTCTTTGGAGGTCATCTTTGTGGCGTTGAAAGTCAACCTCTATCTTTGACCGAAGAGATTCATGTTTCCTTTTGTTGTTGGCTTCTGTTGCTTCTTTCAGTCGCCTTTCTTCCTCCACTTGTGTTAGGGCTTCTTCTTTTGCTTTTTGCTCCTGCTTCCACTTTGCCTGTTATTTATTAACAGAGGTTTCAAAAACTAGCAATAAATAAAACAGGAGTCTTGTTACAAAACATGCTCTTTATTCCTATTCCCCCCTTCTAAAATATTGTACTGAATAATATTTATTTAGTCCATGTTGGATCAATACAAAGCTTTGCATAAGATAAAAGTCACACAAGGCATGAGCTCAAGAACATGAGAATGTTCAACAGGAATAGAAATTTGCTTTTTACTGAAGTTCAAACTCATTAAAACCAATTAATAAACATATTAGAATCAGGTCCACAGTTTATCACTGATATTTACAAAATTTTAGAAACTGTAGTAAGGATGATGAAATTCAAGAATGTATATGAAAAAAAATCAATATGCAAGAGTAATAAAAATAATATGCAAATAGGAAAAGCATACCTCAGCTGCCTTTTTTGCTGCTTCAACTTGGATCATCTCTTCTTGCAACTCACCAATCTTCCTCTTCTCCACTGCAATATCATCCTGCAACTTGGCTCTCTGTTTTTCCCAAGCCAATAACCTTTTAAGATACTTCTTCTCCCTCCTTGCAACTTCCAAACATGTGTTAACAGATTCAGAAGCACTTAACTTTGAAGCCTCCATCTCTGCTCTAATTTCAGCATTTTCAGTTTCAAGGCGTCTAACAGCTGCATTTGCTCTGTCCACTTGTCCACTTGCTTTCCTCAAAGCAGTCTCCATTTCTGAAAGTCTCTTCATGGTTGGATCTTCAGCACCTGGTTTCCCCTGTTTCATACGTTGTGTTTCCTCCCTTTCCATTCTCAACATCTTTAATTCAGTAAGATCATGACTCAGCTTTCTTGCTGCTTGCATTGCTTTCTGATGTGCCCATTCCTTCCTTTCCTTCACTTGTCTCTCAAGATCTTTAATCTGATGCATTAAACTCAAGATCATTTCATCCTTTTGATCCTCGGGAACATATTCCATGTCCCCTTCAAGATTCAGATCACGAAACTTACTCAGCATCATGTTAACCACTTCTTGATTCTTCGTGCTCTGTGTCTCCTCGGTTTTTTCAACTTCACCACTTGTGGTTTCAACTACAGATGATGAATGCCCATTGGATAAAGAAGTTGAACCAACCTGTGTGTCTTTAGCAGTTGCTCTGTATCCTGCAGCAAACATTGCTACATTTCTTTTCAAAAGCATCTTCATAGAAGGTGTAAGATTGAACCTCTTTGGACACTCGATCTCCCTTTGCAAACTCATTTCTGAAGCAGCATATGATAGAAACCGGTTTACAGGGAAATCAGATGTTCCCCCATTTCCAAAACCCCACCCACCATGAAATCTGCATAAAGCAGGAGTCACACCAACTGAATCATCATTCACCTTCTCCACATTGTTCACAACAGGATTGCTGGACTCAGTATTGCCATAACCATCCCCATTAGCATTTGAAGCAATAGGGATCTCCATCACACTTGCACGACCTACGTGAAGATCACTCATGAGTAAACACCACATTGCATCTCCTTTACTCAAGTGTGGTTTAATTTGCTGCAACAAACACACCATTCCAGCAAGCGAATATTCTTCCAACTGTCTCAAATCAGCAAAAACCTGTTCGCTTTCATCTGGATCTCCATCATTCACAGTCGTTCCACTGTTTAAAAAAGCCAAGGAATTATGCAAAATGTTAGTCAACACATCCATTCCACCATAGCAATGGCCATTCCTCAGTATAGCCTTTAAAGCAACTTCCTCTTCATACCCTAATGCAACTAGCTTAACGATCGCCTCATTATACAAAAACTCCAAATTCTTCAACAAAATCTCTTCCAACTGTTCCTCCGTACAGTAACCCCAACCACTATCGTCAAAATTAGGGTTTGAATTCGGATTTTGAGCTGATTCATTAAAACCCAATTGGAAATTCATTGGGTTTAAACTAGATTTGTTAGCCATAGCTTTATCCATTGCATCAGAATCCGGTTTCAGAGGTCGAGGCCTTCGATTTGTACGGATGTGCTTTTCTCTAACAGTGCAACCCATTAAATCCTACCTAAAGAAATAAAAAAAGACATCAGCGTCGATATGACGATTTATTTTTCTATCAACAAGAAGATACAATCAATATGCAGTGATGCATGTAGATATAGAGATTACAGCTTCTGATAACTTACAGATCAAAATTTGGCCTTCTGAATTTCTGATTGTTTGCGATTTTGAGAGGAAGAGAGGTATTCAATTGCTGATCGACCACAGACGAGTACGAAATAGGAAGTTGTATCCGGAATCCGACGCATATGCTCTCATAATCTGTGGGTGACCGAGTGAGAAAATCTGAAAATGAAGAGATCATGGGCCGGGTCGTATATGGACTTGCAAGATCCATGGATCAAATTATTAAAATCTATATATCCAGTCTTTGTTTGGTAAACACTTCTAATTTTAAGATCGACTTATTTGACAGATTTCGGATTTTGAATTCCAGACAATTCTTTTTACATAAAAATCATTACGGACAATTGATCTCAAATACTTATTCTTAAGCAATAATGCCAATGCAATATCATTCTAATTGGGCCTATATCTCACACTTATGCACGCAAAAATAAATAAATAAATAAATAAAAAATAAATTTATTTCATAGATGCGGAAGCTAAGTTTTTAGTTTCTTAGAAAAGAAGGAGTCGTTCCCTCTCAACCTACTGAACCCATTGTCACATTACTTTTTCTCTTTTATTTTCCTTTATCTTTTCCAACCCACAACACACGAAAACCCTACATTTTTGAACTCACTCAATGAAAAAATACAAAACAACTAAGGTACAAGTCTTAAAACGCATGATACAAGAGAAAACAAGAAAGAGAAAGTCGAAAGATATGATGAACTGGGTTAGTGAAACCAATTAACCAACCCGTTGAAGCGGGAGTGGTACCGCCGGTAACTCTATTGCTAATTAAGATTTTACCATTGATTGTTTTGTATTTTTTGTTAATTGAGTTGGTTGAGTGGGTTCAAAAAGATAGGGTTTCCATGTGTTGTGGGTTTGGAAAGATGGAGAAAAATAAAAGAAAAAAATAATATGACAGTGGGTTCAGTGGGTTGGGAGGGAATGATTCCCTCCTCCTTTAGTAATTAAAAGAACATGATTGTACATAACAACAATTTTTTGAGATGTAGAAGCAATTGACTAAGTTGACAGAGTAGGGTCCTAGTGATTCTAAGGATGCAAAAACCGAATGACGCAAACAATCGATATTATGGTGATTTTTTTTTGTGGTTTTCATGGGTCTTAGTGTTTTGGTCTTTGATATTATTTAAAACTATGTAAGAGCATTGGGTATGGATCAAACGTTATAACATCCAAAATTGATACATCACATGCCAACATAATAACATGTTAAGAGAGAGAGAGAGAGAGAGAGAGAGAGAGAGAGAAAGAGAGAGAGAGAGAGAGAGAGAGAGAGGAAGAAGAAGAAGACAAAAATAATATTTGATTGGTTGAATTCTCTGTTGCAGCTCGTTGTCGTTACAACGAGATTTGCCTTAACAAGATTTGGGGATGGTGTTTTGATGTTATCATGTGGTTATAGCATGCCACATCAACTTTAACGGTAGTGTGGTGACCCATACCATATGGTCTAAGGCATTATCATAATTAGTTGGATGATGTAGTAAATTTATAAGGTCCTTATATCGTTTTAGCGTACTAATAACAAAAGAAAATTATATGTTATTGTTCAAAATACATTAGTTAATGTCTTATCTATCATAAAGTAAAATCTACAGAAAAAATTTCTATATTGTAACACCCATAAAAATCAAGCCAATTTAAAACTTTTTCAAACATTTAAAAGCCATTAGTCATTACAAAATGTTTTCAAAATAGTTTAATATCAGAGTCTCCCAGAAACATAGTCATAAATGTGAGGAGCTGTATGATCACGCCTTTGCCTTCACGCGATCATCTGAGGTACCTGAAACCAAAACTGAAACTGTAAGCCCAAAGCTTAGTGAGTTCCCCAAAAATACCGATACACTACAAATAGCACATATACAAATAATAGCATGTACTGGGTCCACAATTTTACCGAATGGATTACCCATGGGCCCATAGTGTGAGTCTGGCATGCCTTCCGGGCCCACAGCTTAAATTTGGATTGCCACTGAGCCCACAGTATGATTCTGGTATGCCCTACCCGACCCTTAGCTCGTATCTGGAATGCTCCCGAGCCCACAATATGAGTCTGGCATGCCCTGCCCGACCCTTAACTCGTATCTGGAATGCTCCCGAGTCCTCAGTATGAGTCTGGCATGCCCCGCCCGGCCCTCAACTCGTATCTGGAGTACTCTAGGGTTTGTTGGCTACCGCACGGAGCAGTACAACCTCAATCCAACCCACATAATATGTCGACATATAATATAACTAATGCACATACAGATAATCAGGTAATAACACAGGTAGTCCTACAGATCTACCAACTGGCATAACAACTAGCATGCATAACTAACTCATACTCAACATAATACAACTGCTAGGATATCATATCTAATGGGCCGACATTGGTGCCTTCGAACCCTTAGTATAGTAAGGATAACTCACCGGGCACTGCTGAAGTCCCGCAAATAAAACTCCAAGTGCTAGTTGACAGATTCCCGAACTGCCAACATCAAACAATACCCAATTAATAATTGGGTTCTAAGCCCAAGGTCCAACTCACACTCCAAAACCCAAAAGTCAAGTAATGGGCCAAAGCCCAACATATGGCCTAATTTTCCAAATTGGGCCCAGACCTCCACATGGTCTTTCCTTAAGGCCCATCCAGTTATGCTAGTCCAAACTCTTAGTATTCCCATGGCCCAATATCGCATAATCATCATGGCCCAGTTATGACCCATATATGGCCCAATTTTCCAAATTGGGCCCAAGTCCTTCACATAGGCCTTATCCTAAAGCTCATCCAATTATTTTGGTCCATTTACTTGTTCTTGGATAGCCCATCAATAGTCCAATCATCAAAGCCCAATAGGAAGGCCCAACTCAAGGCCCAAGTGAAATTAGGGTTTTCACATGAAATGACGATTAGGGTTAAGTGATCCTACTTAACCCATTAAGGACTTAATCCATTAAGTCCAATATTGCTTTAGGTTAATTTGCAAATGATTATTAATTAACATTTTCAGTTTAGTAATTAATTCAAGTGCAGTCCCGATAAATCCTCAAAATTAGGGTTTTCCAAACCCTAATTAGGGTTTCCAACCCAATACTAGCCCATTAGTAACATGATTAGGATTTTAGGTCAATTAGGGCTTCATTGAGCCCATTAGGGTTTCATTAGGCACACAAGAATTTTATTAGTCGGGCACCACCCACTACTACCTCGATAGCGGCTCACGGCGATAGCCACCACCTCGTGGTGGTGGTTATGATTTTTGACTAGAAAATTTCCAAGCATCCCAAACGAATCCAAACACAAACAATCACACCGCCACCCAGCACGGTGGCCGGAGGCGGCAGCCACCACCTTACGATGGTGGTTTTAAGTTTTCTTTTGATTATTCCTACCCGGTTACAATTTTACAATGCAAAATCTCAACTAGCACACACACACACACACTAAGCCAAACATACACACACAACCACCTTGTGGTAGCCGGCGGTGGCACATGGTGGCAGCCACCATGGTTGGCGGCCATGGTGGTTATCATCTCGGTTTTCTAGTTATCAACACCACCTACAACATATACCAACACGAGTTGGACACATAAAACACACCCCATCGGACATCTCGAGGCGGTAGCATCGGCGGTTGGCAATGACAGCCACCACCTCACAGTGGTGGCGAGTTTTCTTGAGTCCCCGTCGGCAGCACACGTCCACAGAACACCTAATCGTCGAGAGCTTGACATTGAATACCCTCCGATCCCAGTCACTCTCGTGGTGGCACAAGGCAGTCGGGAAAGAAACCAGCCGCAAAAGTTGTCGGGGATGGCGGCAACGACGACCGTGCAGTGGCAGAATAAGAAGGGGAGGACTGATGCACTTCGACCAGTCGTTGGGAGCAACGGCAGCAAGCTTTGTCGGCAACAACAATGGCTGTTGGCTTAAGTGGTTGAAAGGATCCATGATGACGACTGGAGAGAGTATGGATGGCGGCTCACGTCTTCAGTGGCAGTAGAACGACGCCGGTGGTGAAAGGCAACATAAGGGTGGTGCGGTGCCGGAGTTGGAGAAGGAGGGTGGTGGCGGTTGCCATCTCTATTAAGGTTAGGGTTTGTATGGGGTGTAGTATGAATATATATATATATATATATATATATATATATATATATATATATATATATATATATATATATATATATATATATATATGACAAAACTGCAAATTTAGTCCTTGTGGTTTACAAAAATCTTTGGATAAGGTCCAAAAAGTTTTTAACTTGCATGGCAGGTCCAAAATCAAAACCTTTCAGCGATTTTAGTCCAAAAAAAACTGAAAAGACAATTATGTCCTTTTATTTTCTTTTTTGTATTTTATATATTTATTTAATACCTTTTTTAATTAAAAAAAATAACATATCCCACCCTATCACTCTATCCGACCCTCCCCTCTCTCTTTCACTCCACCCGACCCTTTCCTTTCTCTTTCACTCTCTCTCCCATCTTCTTCTTCTTCACCCTTCACCTGCTTTGAAGATAGCTTGATTAGTGATGAATCATCCTCCACCACCGGAATCGTCAAAGCTTGGATATGAAGTTGTTGATGTGTCATCGATGGTGCTCAACGATTATCAGGAGTTTGGAATACGACATCAGATGCACACTTGAATAAACTGGAATCACTCCCAAAGGAATCACCATCAATAAAATTAAAATAATCCCTCTCCACATATCTCTCAGCTAAAACACAATTCGCAGCTGGATGACTCACACATCTCTCAACCATTGAAAGTTGAAAGCTTTCCAGTTCTTGAATTTCATCAGGAAGAAATTGGAAACATATGTTGGTCTTATGTTGTTCTTGGAGAAATGAATCGTGATTCCTTTTTCAATATACCCTTGATCGAGAACCCTTTCAGAGAAATCAGATTCATTTAAGTCACATTTATTCATTGATTCAATCTCATCGAAGCAAACATAAATCAACCAACAAACCCAACAAACATAAATCAACCAACAACAAAACCTCATTGGGGGTTGTTGTCTTCGATCCATCGACAACAGTGGGCATGGGAAGAATTTGGGTGATTCTTCTTCAATAGGAGGGGTTGTAGTTGACGTCTCCGACAGGCCCATCGTGGCTTCTTTTCTCATCGTCGGTAGTGAAGGAGTCAGGGGTTTTTAGGTAGTGTTCCTCGACCAATTGCCACGGAGGAAGGGGGTAGCTTCGGTGCCCCACTCGATTGCTTCCCTTCTCGTTGTAGGCTGTGGATTTGAGCAGTAGCAGTAACAATGAAAGGGGGTGTTTGGCTGAGACCGATGAGCAGATTAGGAAAAGGAGGAGTACTGTCATGGTGGCGATTGGTGGTCTCCTAGTTCCACCGGTTTCCTCCTACGCTAGAGATGCAAAACTGGTGAAGGGAGAGAGAGAGAGAGAGAGAGAGAGAGAGAGAGAGAGAGAGAGATGAAGAGAGAAAGAGAGAGAGAGAGAGAGAGAGAGAGAGAGAGGGCGAAAATGTATAGGTGGGTGGGGGATAATATATTTCTTTTCTTTTTATTTTGAAGACAAAATGGTATTAGAATAATTGTAAAAAAAATTAAATTAAAAGGGTATAATCGTCTTTTCAAGTTTTTTTGGACTAAAAACCAAGAAAAACCTTGATTTTGGACTTTCTATGCAAGCTGGAAACTTTTTGGATCCCATCCAAAGATTTTTGCAAACCACAAGGACTAAATTTGCAGTTTTATATACATATACATATATATATATATATATATATATATATATATATATATATATATATATATATATATATATATATATATATATATATATATATATATATATGTATATATATATATATAAACCTTATTTTTCTGATCCTGCCAGCACCAATTTCACCCGCTTCCAAAGATGCCACGTACCTATCTTCCGACCAACACTATCTACATCAATATCGATCCAGAACGTCGCATCTTCACAAGGAGTCGTCGATACACCACTAGCTCCACCGCTTCACAGTTCCACTGCCACCGGTCTACGCTATTAACAACGACTCCATTGACAAGTACCGTTTCCCTTTCTCCTTTCCTTCTCTTCTTCTTTGTCTGTCAAGAAAACTCAGGACATCGCATTTCAATTTTGGATGCAGAAACCAAATCCGTCTTAGGCTTCGTCTCCCCCAATATCCATCCTTTTAAGATGTCATTTCTTCTACTCTCGTTTGCATGTGTCATGCTCCATTCCAACACTTTACAGAGAGAGGGACAGTTGTATGGCCGATCCCCTATTCTCTCTTGCACTCTTGTTCCGTCTCCCGATGTCCTCTCTTGATAAGTCGATTTTTGTTTTCTTGTTTATAGTGAAAATGACGGACACATGTCGTTTATTGCTCTATGGAAATAGATTGAACACCCCTTCTTTTATTTTCTATAGAGAAATTAATGTTTTGGGATTATTTGTTTTTCAGGGTTGATGTTGTTGAAACTTAGGGAAGAATTGGGAGGATTGGGGGTTTAATGGTTTGCATCTTAGCATCATTCAAAAGTTCTTCTTGGTGATCAACAAAGGTAAAGAATCTCCCTACAACACCATTTTTACCCTCAACATTTACAACACTTATTTTCCTTTTATTTCAAGAGGTTATTAACCCTTTTTCAATCGAAATCTCCCTTCTAAACGTAGCATTTGGTGCCCTAATTACCTGCTTTTTTTTTCTTCAATCTGTTCTCCGCTCTTTCTCTTTTGTGAATTTTGTTGTATCTTATAACTCAATTTATGTTATTTAGTGTTTTACTGTTTGGGTATCCAAGTTCCAATAATTTTGAATCCCTACATACATTATTCTTGAAGTATCAGTAAAAAAAAACTGATTGTTAAAAGGGATAATAATATGTATCTCTGATTCATCTGAAGGTGTTCATGTATTCTTCTTTGTGTTAATTTCAATCACTTATCATGCACATCAACTATTGGTTTTTATGCACGGATAAGCTTAAGATTTGTAAAATGGAGAAATTAGAGTATTAAAGAAGATATATCTATTATGGGGTTGCCTTAAAAAGGTATGTTTTTTCTCTTAGCTGCAATAAAAAGTTGGTCGACTACTCAGTATTCAAATATTCTATGAGTTGAATTTTCATAGGGTTCTTTGAAGGCATAATCATGTTGACGCCAATTGTTGGTTTTGTATACTTGATTTCAGGCCTGACTATGAAGGCTATTGCATCCTCTCCTGAAGTTGCAATCTCAATGCATGGTAAAGTTCACTTTTTTAATTGCTGGAACTTTTTTTTATTGAAATTTGAAAAATAAGTACAACCGGTAGCACTTCTTTACTTGTTAGATTGACAAAATCTAAATTCTAATTTCAATATTTTGAATTGATGTAGATGTATGTAAGAACCCTATGTTCCAAGAAAAAAATATATATATCATTTAACTGGTGAGGGTTCATGGCAAAATTATTATACATAGTTGTACTTTAAAATTTCTGTACTTATTTATCTTATTAAGCTAATAGTCAAAACAATTTATAATTTTAATCTGAAAAATGACTTAATATTCTTATTATAAGCTAATATTCAAATAATGTAGTTTTTGCTCCAGTATATTATGCGTACATTGTTTAATTTGAAGACTATATTTTTAACTTTTTTTTATATGCTTGTAGGTAAATGCATTTTATGTAATTATCTTGGAGGGGATACTGGTATTTTATGACTTAATGAATATGAGAATAATTTGTTGACATGGGTGTTTATTCTTTAGCTTTCATCATATTAATTATAGTTGTTAACATTCAATATTATTATTACTTTTGGATAAATAGAAAAAAAATCACTATGTCAAACTTTTTTACATGATGACCAATAACTGTACTAGGTGTTGATGTGGTGCTTGCTCGCAAAATAAGGCGAGACATAGTTGAGAGGGGTATGGATGACACCTAAACCTCGAATCCTTAGATCATACTATATATATTTAAAGCAATATTGCTTTGCATACATTGATTAAATCATTAAGATAACTTTCATTGATTTTTTATGACATCATACACTCTATTAAATTTATTTAATACCAACCAACTTTCTACTTCTCTGATCTTATAGCTATTGTGGCTTTCAATAAAATGTAGGTTGCTATAAACTGACTAAACTATTATGCTTTATGTTATTTTATTGCAACTTACTTTCATTTGACATTTTATAGCATCTTAATTTTGATTAATGTCATTTTATAGCAACCTACTTTTCATTTATGTTATAGTATAATAATTTCTATTAATATCGCTTTATGGTAGCCTACTTTCTATTGAATTTTATATTATAGTTGTTATGAATTCATTTCACGACATCATCATCACTTCAATTTTGTTTCTGGTGTGTTTCTTTTCTCGGTCTCTGTCTCCTTTTCTTGTGGTTACCGACAATGATCTCTCAAAATTGAAGCAGGCGAAGCAGTATCCCATATACAACCATAACTATAATCGATTACGTAGTCTCTTCCACTAATGCCCCATAAGGTTGGTCATCGATTCTATGTGTTTTTTTCTAAATTAACTCTGCTTATGTGACTGTGCTAATTCCTATTATGTTTCCATAATAGTTTTCTACAAGTCCATTAGTCAGTTACACGAGAAAACTTTTTTGAATAATGGCCATCAGTTTTAGTGTTTTATTCCTTTTCTACGGTTCTAATATGCAACTGAAAGAATTTTTACAGACCATGGCCTGAAAATTCAAATCCTAAAGACGTGATTTCCCTTCGAAACTAGCATCCCTTTAATGTATCGCTAACATGTATTTTTTTTTTCTTTGAAATCCTTCAAGAGAAGACACCAATTGCATATCATCAAACTCAAAAACAAAAGCTTCCACAACCTGGTTAATGTAACATAATCATATCTTACCCGTCTTGTTTTTCTCAGTTTTATTTTTCATATGGCTACACCAATGCTTTTAGTTGCTATAAGTTTTATGATTTTATAAACTCAATATACATTGTTCATAGGAGTTAATTTATCTTAAAGTTGGTATTTTAATTTGAAAGTAACTCATGCAATTTTGTCTCATTTTATGCACAAAAAATTGTGTTTGTTGTTGGTGGTGTGTTTGTATGTGTCTCTATGTGTGTGCATAATGTTCTAATTAGAGCGAATTTTTGAATTATGTTACAATATTTTCCATTTAGCTTAATAAAATAGCAAGACACTTTAATTCATTCATTAGTTTATTACAACATTTTTTATTACGTTTTTTTCTTATTAAATCATTGTACTTTCTACTTTGCATTAAGGATTCCACAGGAGGACATGATGCTACTCTAGAGCGAATTGCTAGACCTAGAAGCTTATAATGAGATGACTTATCTTGATATGATTAATAAAGAGGAAAATTTAGTACATTGTGTGCCATGCTTCCTCAAGGACCAAAAATTATACATTTAAAAAATAAACTCTACCCAAGATGTGTGAAGAAGATTCATATCATATGTGTTTCTTCTCATTAAATGCAAGTATTGTGCAAGTACCACCCATCGTTTCATATTGTATTTCTTTTAAAAGGGTCCATATTTATTTATGTGAGGCCAGATACATAATCCAAGTCTTGACGTGCTTCATTTGCTTTAGATTCATTGCAATTTTAGATGTTTTTCCTTATTAAGGCTTTATATTTTGAGAAGTCCACCCAATGACAACATTACACATTTAGTTAAGCTAGTTAAGGTATAGATGGTTTGGGTAGGTTCTGCAAATGATGCTTGTCATTAAGGTCTTCCCTAAATCAAAAGTCCAATTTCAAGAGCTAACACCTCATCCTAATACCAACGACTTGCTTCATTCTTATAATTCTTTGCATCATATTTTACGTTGAAAATTCATCCATTTATAGCATTGTACTTTCATTTTTTAAGTTATTAGCACAATATACATTCGATAACTTTAACAAAACACATTATTACCCTCCAAGGGTCGTGCTTAGCACGGGCCTCAAACTTTTCTAGTATATATATATATATATATATATATATATATATATATATATATATATATATATATATATATATATATATATATATATATAGGTTGTATGAGGGTGACGGGTTCAACCCGTGTACACCATCAAACATGTGTATATTAACATGTTTGGTCCTCCCCATAAGAGTCTTTGCAACTTGAGTCCGAAATTTACTCCTTTAGTCCTTGTCTTTTAAAAATCCTTACAAAATAAGTCTAAATGATACCAAACACATCCCGACTTCTGAAATCCTTTTTCAAAATAAATCCCAACATTACACTTTAACCCCCGAAGATTCAATTCTTGTCATTTGGCTTCCCGAAACCAACACCCCGCTAATTATTATTTGCTTTGGACTGTAATAATATAAAATAATAATAAAATTACTTCTCGGGGTCCAGAGTTTATTATTTAATTATTCTATTTTAAACGGAATGTCACATATATTTTGACTTTTTTTTTTAAATTTAACCAATGAAACAATAAACAATTGAAAAATAATCTTTGTGACCGGTTAGTGCTGGATTTAAGGGTTAAATTGAAATTAATAATAATAATAATAATAATAATAATAATAATAATAATAATAAATAAATAAATAAATAAATAAAAATAAAAATAAATAAATAATATGGATGATTTTTTTGTTAATAAAATTAAAGTTTAAGAACTTTTCGGGAGATTTGCTATTTTATATATACTAAATTTATTTAAAGAAACGTTGTATTTATTTATAAAAAAAACTCAAAATAAAGATAATTTTTTAATTAAAAAACACAATAATGATAATTTATATATTATTTTGGAGTTTTTTTTGTGATTCTCTTTGATAAATATCATTACTACAATCCTAAAGATGTCATTTGTATCTTATATAATTTAGAAGGACTTTGATGATTTGTCGCAAGAAGTGCATTTTTTGGCCAAATGTTACTTCATTGTTGAATTTTTAGGTCTTGGGTGTAAAACATTTACCATAAAACTATAATTTACCGAAGACCATTTCACAATTGAACGACACATCATAAAATAAAAGCTTATTAGAGATAGTTATTCCTAAATAGAGTTTTATTATACACACTATTTGGCCTAGAAACGCACTTCGTACGACAAATCAAAAAAAGTCTATTTTGGTGTTCATTAATGCCTCATATTTGACAAAAAAAAAATCATTTTAACCTTTTATCAGGTTTTTCACCCTCTTAGCCAATCACTATTGTCATAAAAACCCTCATATTTACACATCACCACCACTACACTCTGTCACCAACACCACCCTTTGCCACCAACAACACCATCTTCACCCAAGAAAAAACATTGGTAGGCCCCATCAGCACCATCTCTAACCCACCTTCTGCATTTTACATCTCCGACCTACCATCATCACCATCATCCACCTACTATTCTTTCTTTTCACAACCTCACACTACTAGAACAAAGGCCTTTAATGACATGTAAACCATGACACACAGTTATTTATGATACGCAAAAGTGTGTGTCCTAAAAATAATGTCATCTCTCTCAAAATCGGAATGATTTAGGACACGTATTTTTGCGTGTCCTAGAATTTCAGTCATTTTATATTTTTTTAAGGAGAGGCACGTCTTATTATTCCTTAGTAGCTAGCGAGAAAAGAAATTCCTAAAAATTAGAAAGTCCGCTTTCTCCTTTACTTTTGTTTCCTTCTTTCCATGTTTCCAAATTTCATTTTAATCTTCACAAATCGACAAGGGGCCTCTACAATCAAGTTGTTTCATCTTCGTCTTCGCTTTGATGCAGAGAGTGATAGATATGGAAGCGACTGAGAGAAGAATAAAAAAGGGGAAATATTACTTTCGAAAAGTCGACTTGCAAACTCTATCACCGATCTTAAAGATCCTCGCATCCATGAATTGGGTTAGTCACTATCATTTCTTTTTATATTTTTTCTTCACCATTTGGTTATTGTAGATTTTTGCTCGCTCATTTGAAACCTCTTTCTGTGCAATGTATGTATATTGAATATTCCTCGTTTTGTTTTTGGTGGGGGTTTGATCACAACATTTATGGTTACCCTAATTGCTTTCTGGCAGTAGACGTTGGTGCTAGAAGATTTTAGCCATTTTGTTTCCATCGATGATTATGATAATAAGTTGTATTAATTCCTAATTAAGTTAACAACAGTCCATTTAGGTTGCATATTGAGTATGATATTTATGTTGGAATAATTTAGAATAAGGGGAAGGGGCATTTTCGAAAGTATTTTTATTCAATAGTTTTTCTTCCAATATTTAGTTTTAGTCAAATTCTTTTTATGTTAGTATAAATTAGAAAGTGCGTTGCTTTGTAATTTAATTACAGAACTTGTTTCTCCACCTAATAAAGCTAAGGCTCCAAGCAATCTTGTTATCCCATGTTTTCATCTTTTTTCTTTTATGTCCATGTTTTGATCTGTTGGTTCACATATGCATCGGTACACTAAGTAACATCAGATTGCTTTGTTGTTTTTTTTATTTCACTTACAACTTCTATATTACCAATTCTTCTTTAAGGAATGATTTTGTTGGTTTGTATCAAGTGTAAAATTATCTTTAAGAGTTCATTTTATATGGTTAACTTCATCCTTTTTTCTTTGAACTAATGTGTTGGCCATGTCTAAAGTATAGTAGGGAAGTTAGCAGCCACCTTGAATTAATGTCCAAATTCACGTATGATAGTCTATGTAAGAATACAAAGTTAGATATTTGCTCATATTACTTGATAAATTAAGAGAAAATATGACTAAAAACTTGTTCATGGACTAATCAAATTATCATGTTGTAAAGTAATATTGTTGTATTTGAATAGAAATTAGACAACAATATATTTTAATACTTAAATCCATTATGTTTGCTAACAAGCTCTAGATGCATCAAACTAGAGACCTTATTTGTAGTTGAAATCAAAATCCCTAACAATAAGAAAGTATAATATTGTATGTATTTGTGGCTTTACATCATATTTTTTTATTTCAAGCATGACCATTAGCTACAAGTGTTTTCAATCATTATATATGTTTGTTAGATAATATTAAACACGAATATTCTAAACTACAGTGTTGAATTATACTATTGTCTGGTTTTGTAGATGAGCCACATGAGGTTCTATCATCGTCTAGGCCTAAGGAAGAAGTAGGAATGTATTGGGGCTATAAAGTCAGATATGCTCCCAATATCAATTCAGTACTTAAACATTGCCCATATAAGGTAACAAATGGAAACACATTTGTATCTATTTATGGATTATGACATCCTACTTCCTACCTTCCATAATCCATAAATAGATACAAGTGTGTTGCGATTTTGAAATTTAGTTAGCAATAATAAAATGTATCTTATTGTTTGTAGTTTTGACATTGCTGATATGAAAGTCTAACAATCAATGTTTGGACTAGTTTTTGGCAGGAAATCAGGTCGTTAATTATGTTTTCCTTTTCTATTTTTTCCTCTTATGTTTGCTCTTTTTCATTTTAGCAGGTAATCAGATCATTAACTTGATAGCATATTAGGTATTGGATGAGCTTTAAAAATATCCATGGCCAGTTCATACAGACCAAAAGGCACCAAGGTCCACTGGAACTGCTTTAACCATAGATGCTCATTTGTTGGGAGTATGTGGTCCTGGTTCAGGGGCTAGAATAAGGGCATTTTTGGGTGGGGTTTACAACTGAAGGGCCAAGTTCCTGATTCAATATCCTTTATTTTTGGATAAAGAATTCCCACCATTGTATTCTCAATTATTAGCGTTGAATGTAAGTCAGTCTTATTCTCTTTTCAAAATCAAATGACATTTTCACCCCCAGTTTTATGCGGAGACAGTTGAAAACTTAGGTGAGGAACATCTAGAATTATTAAAGTACTTAGTGAATGAAGTAAAAATAGAGAAGCTTTTATATATAACCATATAACCTATATTTTTTTAATCCTTTTTATATAAATCTGACTTTATATATTTCTTTTCATTTCACCTTAGCTATCAGCTTACAAGGAGCATGTTGCAGAAATATTAGTTGACTGGTACAGGCATTTGCATAAACAGATTGGCCAACAAGCTTCTCAAATTTTATGGGATGAAGATGAAGGACAACACTTCTACAAGGTTCGTGTGCATCAAACCTTTTCTTTTTTTTTTTAGAGATAAACATGTGAAATATAGCCTTGATTTTAAAAAGCGCAATGCGCACATGCGATTAGGATCCCAGAGGCCGATGTGTAACATTCATAAAATTCTCCAAAATTTAAAATTTTAAGGTTCACTCAAAAACCATCATTGTTTACAAATTGTTTTCAAAATTGATTCAACATCAGAGAAATCCCAAAATCGTGAAATAAAACATGAGGATGAGCATGATCAGGCCTTCGCCTTCCCCGCGATCCTCTGAAGTATCTGAAACACAATCCAAAACTATAAGCCCAAAGCTTAGTGAGTTTCCCCCAAAATACCAATACATAACAAACATCACAAATATAATAATAGCAGACTATGGGCCCAATCAACCATTGGGTTGGAATACCCCATGTCCCTCAACCATCGGGTTGGAATGCAAGCACACTATGGGTCCAATCATCCTCGTGATGGAATACCCTAGGCCCTCAACCATCGGGTTGGAATGCCCCTACCTGTTGGCTTACGCACAAAGCAGTGAAGCCTCAGCCACCAACCAATCATGTGCACATAATACAGATAATCAAACTATGAACCAGTCAGCAAACATACAGATAGATATTGCAGTTCACGAAGCATAACAACATCCTAAATACTAGGACACTGATCTAACCGATCACAACAATACTCAATCATTCAATAATCAGGATAACAATCCAAAAGGGTCGGCCTTGGTGCCTTCGACCCAAAAAGTACAATGAGGAACACTCACCTCTCAAGTAGTGCAGAACTGATAAGATCTGACTCTGAACCTCAGCTCACGAATCAAATGTCTACAACCACCATGCGACCAATTCCATTAAAATCCCAAAATACCCATAATGCCCTCAAAAGTCAAACTTGGCCAACCATGGTCAAAGTCAAGGTCAACAGTTCATGTTGATCCAACTCGTTGGGTGCACCAATAAACTCGTTGAGTTCCTACAATAATCAGAAGGTCGGGAAAATCCCAGGCAACACACCGAGTGGGCTTGCAAACTCGCCAAGTTTTCCCGAGCTTAATATATTCAGCCGATCCTACGATTTCAGAGACTCCAAGACTCAGATCTAACCACAAATGCTATAAAAAATGATAAAATTTCCAACTTTGTCCTTCGGGCTACTCCAAGTGCTTAACAACCCTTCCACAAGGCTTGAAGATTCAAGGTCTTAACCAATAAGCACAAAATCCTTGAGATATGGAACCTAACCTTTCTAGAAGAGATTCAAGCCTCAAAATTGACCCAAACGTTGGTGCTTTATAGACATGCATGTCTTGAACCCACAATGGGTAATCAAGGGAAATGTGACTTAAACTCCATGCATGGCATCAAAACTTCACTAAAGGCCAGATCCAAGCTACTATAAGGTCACCTTAACCTGGAGATTCATAAAGTTGCAAACTTTGTGAGGTCCATCGAATGCAACATCTAATAATAAGGAGAAAAAGGGGAAAAAACTCAAAATCTAGCTACATAGAGGAATAAAGATCGGATCTTGGACACTTACTGATGGGTTTTAGCCATAAGAACATCCTATGTGCTCATGCAAACCCTAATGCTTGGATCTAGGTTTCTCTATTGTACATGCAATTCATCCAAGACTTTAAACCCTAGTTCTAGCATACAGTTAATCATATTAACATGTGAAAGGGTTTTTAGATCTTACCTTGATTGTTATGTTGTAATAACAATCTCAAATCCTCCTTGTAATGACTTTAGAAAGCTTAGAGTCACAAGTGTCACTCCTCTAATGGTTCACAAACACCAAGAGCAAGAGGATGAAGAATAAGGAGAGAGGAGGCTGCCCAAGAACGTCCAAAACCCTAGAGGAACTCTTAGCCACGTTTTTGGGGCTTAAGGGTACTATATATACATGTAGGCTATTAGGGTTTTCAACTAGGAAACCCTAATCTGAGTGCTTAAGCCCTAAGCAGCCCATGGACCCTTTTAGAATATCCCTCGGACGATTTCTAATGGGTTTCCCCATAGAATTCGTCCAACCTATTATTCCAAGGTAATCCATAGCCCAAATGCAATTATCTTATAATTACAGTTCCAATCCCTTAAGTTTAATTAATCTCTTTTAGCCACAAAATTAATTATCAATTAATTCTTGACTAATATTAATTAAACAATATGATTTCTCCTTTAATATATTATTCTCATAATATATTAATAAATCATAATTAATCCTTTCTCTCCATAATTCATCCTATCAAGTTTCTTTGGTGAAGGCAGCCCAAAAGGACCATGCACCATCGAGTCAAGTACATACCAAAATAGTTATGGACTTAGACACTAATCCAACAGTCTCCCACTTGGATAAGTCTAATAACTATTATGCATATGACTTCAGATCCTGATATGCAATCGTAGCTTTCAAAAGCCGCTGTCAACTCTGATCTTATCAGAAGCGCGTCCTTTAGATAAGGGATCATATATTCCTCCATTCTAGATATCGTATAGACTGAGACATGGATTTAAATCATTCTCTTATCTATGTGTTGTTTCCCGATTTCCGATTTATGACGACTGACAACAGACTACAATTGAACACATCAAATTAGTCTCGGCTTGGCCACGCACTTAGGTGTCATCACTAAATCATCGAGGGGCCCACAGATATCGCTTTCATCCTACTTTGGATAAAAGGAATGGATAAACTTTGATTCAATGCTTGCTTGCACTCACTTACCGAATCACACACAACAATATGTTTTATAACACCAAGTTACTGGTGCGTTTACATATTATCAATGTGTAACTAACTCGCAAGATACAACTCACACATCTCGGTTTCAAGAATATAAGATATCATCGTCTCACCAATCACTCGTGATAAAATCCATGAAGTGATCCAAGTGAACATATATATAATCCAATGCTTAAATCATATTCATAAGCACTCATGAATGTTGCAGCAAACATTTGCTTATGTCTAATACACTTTAGACAATCCACACACCAATTCACGACAGTCTTCATTCATACCTACTTCCAACATATGAACGACTGTGGTCCGTTCGAATAATTTAATTGTTCTGAACCAATTTAATTATTCAGGAAGTCAAAACATGCAAAGTGAAACACAAGAATAATACTAATCCTATATGGTCCTAAACCTTTGAGTATAAATAAAACACCTTTTATTTTTCACCATATCGATTACTCATTATTTGTTGTTTCGGGTAATCAACTTCTTACTTGAATTATAACTACACTTGTCCCATGCTCTCAGCATGCACACAATGTTTATCTACGGTCCTTACTTTGTGAAATAGATCAAATGAACACATTTCCAATCATACTCATTTCACATCTCCCAATCCTTATTATAAGTATAAGACTATCAAACTCTTATTACTTATGCTAGATTCTAACATTTATGCAATGATTATTTCGTAAAGTCATAGCTCAAAATCATCAAGACTTGGCTAATCTCTATCAGAAACAATTCTATAGATATGATGTCTCTCACTCAAAGTACATTCCTTTGAACATCCTTCTTGCATAAAAGTTTCTAATATAGATTCTCAATATCCAACTCCCAATATGGAAACATTTCCATATTTTCCATATGACAACTCATTCTTAATAGAATCTTATCTATTCATAATAATGTCGATATGGTCCATCCAATACCATACTTCCAACTACTCACAAGCGACCAATCCTCAGCGAACTTTGGATCGTCCTTTGATAGTTGTTTAATTATCTTAGTCAAAACTGATCTTGTCCTTTTTCCCTCTAAATGCGCTAGACATTTGGAAAAAAATTTAGAATGGTCAAATATTATAGCATTTGCAATCGATCCTTTACCCGAAGCGTATGGGATATGATGCATAATGTCTTATATAAATATACGATACTTTATCAATCTTTTGCCATAATATTTTATGTGTCACGTTCTCACAATTCGAACTATGAAGAGGGATGCCACAATCATAATCGAAATTTGAGAACACACTATGTATCCTTGACTAAATTTATTAACATTCCACAACCTAAGCCTTTAGATTTGAAATGAAGCATAATATTCTCTCCCTTAATTATAGCAAAACAACTATTCAACCCTTACGACTTTGTAAAGTATAACTCTTATTTTCTATAATTAATATTGCTAACTTGCAATACTTGCCTTAATAATCATACAAGCACAACATTTATGCTCCCACTATCATGATGATTATTATCATATAAGCATAACACTTATGCTCCCGCTAGCTTTGACATGATAATCCTTTATCTAAGTTTCTCAAACTTATACACCGTTGCCTTAGATAGCTCATATGTGTGTCTTAAACAATTCAGACTAATTGCCAAATCTCACAATTCTAATTATGGAAAGGGATACCGTAACCATAATCAAATTCAAGAATACAATTTCACAATCACTATCTTCTTAAAATCTCTCTTAGTGAAAGCATTTCCTCACAGTCATATTCATGAAGGAGGAAATCTTATGACACTTAGATTTTAATGGTGTATGTGTTCCTATCCATGCGAATTCGTTAAACCAAAGTTGCGACAAATCCAAATTCATATGGACCGAACCTTCTCAATCTTGATCTCTTGCCTTATGGTAACACGACTGTCCACCATCTCTTCCAAGTAGTTAAACAGCTCACCCTTTCTTATCAATGTACTTTTCATTGATCAAGGTGCTTGCCTTTTATGAGTTCAAATGAGAACTCATAGAACCTACATGCATAATTAACTTAATTGGAACGGAACAGAAACAAGATAGTGTCAACACGATAGGTTGTAAACCTCAAGTCGTGTGCTAGTGATGATCGATAAGGTTTATTCATGATTAGTTCTTTAAACCTTTCAAGACCATTAAGACTACCACTGACTCCTTGATATATAAGATTCTCTTGTCAATAAACATTTCTCGACAAACAAATATTCAAGAGTTAGTGTAGCTTTTATCAAGACTAAACATTTCACAAAATTGGTCATAGTTGGTCTTTGTCTTATCCAAGACATCACAACTTTCCAATTTTAAATGTGCAAGAATAAGAAAACCTTTTCCAAATTCTACATTTGATGAATGTTATAAACCTTCTTAAGACTTGTCACTCAATGTTACAATCTTAACTCTAAGACGTGTTTTGGAACGAAGTATGATTGGCTTGAATTTGGCTCAACTCTGCAGGTAGCGCCAAATGATTTGCCACCTTGCCCACTCTCGCAGACACTCTGAATAGACTGATGTACCGGAGCCCCAACTTGCCCCACTTCCTAAACCGGATCACTCCTTTCCAAGGAGACACCTTCAGGAGTACGAAATCTCCGACCTGAAACTCGAGTTCGGATCGTCGCCTATCCTCGTAACTCTTCTGGCGACTCTGGGCTGTCAACAATATATGTCTGACATGTTGTATCTGCTCTGTCGTCTAAAGCACTAACTCAGTGCTACCCAACACTCGTTGCCCGATCTCTCCCCAACAGATGGGAGTCCGACACCTCCGCCCATACAATAACTCAAAGGGAGGCATAACGATAGTCGAATGGTGGCTGTTGTTATAAGAAAACTCAGCCAACGGCAAGTGCGTGTCCCAGCTTCCTCCGAAGTCCAGCACACATACACGGAGCATGTCCTCGAGCGCCTGAACTGTCCGCTCACTCTGCCCGTCTGACTGCGGATGGTAGGCGGTACTGAAATGCAGCCTCGTTCCCAACTCCTCATGGACTTCTTGATTTAACTATTTCTTCAATTCTCGATTCCTCTTCTTAGACATGCAATTGCACTAAGACTTACTTAGAGGATCAATTAAGATATGGTTCTTAATCATTAAGACCTATCATAAAACATAATAAAGGTACTCTCCCTTCTTCTTAGAATAGAGAAACTTTTATCTTTCTGCCTACTTGATTCTTCTTATTCGTTCTGCTATTGATTTAAACTCTTTCAAATCAACTCGGAATTACACTTAATCTTATAAGTATAATCATATCCACTAAACCTTTAGTAAATCATGACAAATATCTTTGTCACTCTTGTGGTGGACTTGATCAACACACAACCTTGTGTACTTGATCTCCTAGTCCTTCACTTGACACTTTGTCAATGAATTAGTCTAATTTCCAAATATGAAACTTCTCATTCATCATGCAATACTTGTTGTATGATTCCAAGTTTCTATCCAATTGAAACTTGGGCGATGAGAAACTTTCCCTATTTGGTAAATTCTTGACCTTTCCACAAATAACATAATTAAGAATCAAATCCATTATTTCTAATAATAGAAACTTTCAAACATCAATTTTTTCATACACGCCATTACAAGGATAAATAAATAATATAAAAATAAAAATTTATTTTATTGCGGAAAAAATTTGTCCTTACAATGCAATTCAATTGAAAAAATATGTGAATACATATTTCTTAGCAATCTTATTCTAACTCCAAGTAGTAGCACAAGATTCTAATCTTCAAGTAATGCGATCGAAATCCATTTCTTCATGATTAGATTCCGCTCACTTCTTCCCTTAAGCTTCCTCTATTTTCTTCGATCCTACAAGTCATCAAAATGTAATCTTATCACATCATGTATTAAGAATCTAGAATAGGAACTTAAAAGAGTTAGTTAATGGATTTTACCTAAAGCAGAGCCATACGTTTTGACTCTCCCATCTCTTAGATCTCTTAGGTATAGGGCAGCTTCATCTCCAGTGACCTTTCTCGTGGCAATAAAAGCAAATTGACTCTTTTGGAATAGTACATGGAGCTACTTCTGACTTTGCCTTTCTCTTATGATCAAACTTTTTGATCATGGCATGCCTTTCGTTGCCATTGCCTATATCCATAGAGGTCTAGAAGGCCGATCCACCAATCAACTTTGCTTTTCCAGTGCGCCAAATCATTGCTGGTTCAGCAGCAATAAGCATATAGGTGAGATCAATGAGGCTTACGTCGTGGTTTATCATATAGTACTCTCTTACGAACTCACTATATGAGTGAGGAAGTGACTGAAGAACCCAGTCAACAACCAACTCCTCACAGACAACAGATCCCAACATTCTTAATCTATCAATGTGTGACTTCATCTCTAGGATGTGTGCACACACTGACTTTCCTTCTTCATGTTTACTTGCCAAAAGGGCTTGAGTGAGTTTGAACTTTTCAATCTTTTGAACTTGTGGATTAGGAAGAATAATAGGAGGAGGTGGAGGAAGTGAAGCATGATCTCGTGTTCCTCGATCGAATTGTGGAATATCATCTTCATGTGAAAAGCTTGTTCCACGGGATTTGGGAAGACCATAGTTGTCATACTTTGACATCTACAAAACGGGAGAAAAATTAAATTCAAGTTAGTTGATTGATTGAGTCCTTAATAAATCACCCAAATGAGATATTAAGGCTAGGACCCAACACAATACTCTACAACCTAGAAAAGGGATGCCGTAATCTAGTTGCAGAATATTTGAAGGTAAGTGAATGACGATTCACTAATTTCCACCATGAAAAACGAAAAACATATTAAGTTTTAAATTTATTGAAAATTCCTAGATCTTTTGATATTCATTGAAATTTTCAATGACATGTTTAAATCTCGATATGCCCCTCTAGTTTGTGACTGGGATACCGAGGATCGCAAAGCGGGTGTGAATAACCATGCAAACTTACATGGTGCCCCCACATGTTACAGTCATCTATTCGATGTGCCGGTTAACCACACACGCTCCACCGAACTATGACAAACATTGAGTCACCCTTTTCTATCTTTGCTTAGAACCATTTAGTGTGCAGGTTAACCACACACGCTCCACTAACGTCTTCGCAATGGCACAAAGTGTAATTTCATGGAATTGCATCAATTCACTTTTGTCTAAAGTAACTAAGATTGGGAATTTTGTAAAAGCGTTTAGTTACTTTTGTACTTCATTATACTTATAATGGAAGGTTTCTGTCCTATCCTACCCGTTCGGCTAACGACCCTCCATTAGTCAAGAGTGCAGTGGGTAAGAGTGGATATCCATTCAATCGCCATTTTATAGGCAATTTCCATAAACACCTTTTATAGACCAGCTTCATGAATGAGGCCTATTAACGATAAGACTGACCTTTACTCATACATATATAATACTAGACTTTTAATGTTATATATAGTATAGGATGTATTTTATACTTTTAAATTACTAGGTGTTCAAATTTAATAATTATACTTTTAATTTAGTTAAATTGTAAACCAAAACTTTATGGGTTTATTAAATCTCTCTTAATTATACACTTTAATTAATTAATAAAACCATAAGGGTGTGATTTGAACTTTTCAAAACAATACTAGGGTTTTAGAATTTAACATTTCTAAATTAAACTTTTAATCAACTTTTAAATTCCAAAACTTGAGGGCAAGTTTTGAAACATTTCAAAACATTAGGGTTTCAACTATTTAAATTTCATAACCAAAACTTTTGAGTTCAAATTTAAACTATAAAACCTAAAGGGATTAATTTGAAACTTTTCCAAACTTTATCAAGAATATTCTAGATCACATATTTCAAATAAGGCAATTAACAATTAATTGGTGGTTATCTATTTAGATCTAGTTCAAATTCTTGCAAGATAATGATCAAATAATTCAAATAATTTAACATTTATCAAATAAGGTAACAATTATCTAATTAGATGACCAAGATCTTTTATTTTGACAAAGATAATCATAAGGAATCAATAAAATTCGAATTTTATTAATTTTAAACAATTATGGCAATTATCCTAAGTCAAAATAGGTAAAAATCCCGAAAATCCGCCTGTCTGACAGCTAAACTCGCCGAGTCCCCTTATGGACTCGCCGAGTTCACCCTACTCGACGAGTCCACATTGGAACTCGACGAGTTTGTCAGGCAGATGGCCAAAAACTCGATCATGCAACATGAATGAATGTACTAGGCATCAATACAATAGAAACCAATCAAGGCTCTGATACCTTTGATGGGTTTTAGCCATAAGAACATCCTATGTGCTCATGCAAACCCTAATGCTTGGATCTAGGTTTCTCTATTGTACATGCAATTCATCCAAGACTTTAAACCCTAGTTCTAGCATACAATTAATCATATTAACATGTGAAAGGGTTCTTAGATCTTACCTTGATTGTTATTGTGACATCCCCAAAATCTCGGCCAGAAAAGACCGATTTTCATTTATGCTTTTAAATAATTTCAGAGTAAATCCTTTTGATTTGAAAGAGTTGCGGAATTTGTTCCCAAAAACAAAACATGATAAAACAATGTTTACCAAAGCATTTCATAAAAGAAATGTATTTTCATTATATAATCAAAACTCGGGGTGTCATGTTCCGATACAGACCAATAAGCATAAACGATAACATTACAAGTCATTCAACAAATATATACATATACGGACTTGTAAACAAAACAACTTGATGGTTCATCCATCTTATGCCCTCGCGCCACTTCCTGTAATACAAATAAAAATGAGTGGGTCAGACTTGGGAGCCTGGTGAGCATATAGGGTTTTCAACCCACAATAAATAATCATATTTAGTTTTCACCAACCAACAATAACCCAATTACCCATTCTCGTTATTCTCACTTTATGTCCCTAAGACAACTAACATAAGGGACCTAGTCTAAGAATATTTCATCGGGGCGACAACACATGCTTCGGGGGTTCCTCAGCAATATAAGTCAAATAAGGCAACCATGAGGGGATGGAGTACAACGAATGAACACCCAAGTTCATTAACACCTACAGGTGGCGAACCTGCTAATGTTTCCACAAGACTGTCTAGAAAAGTCCGTGGTCGTCATCTAAACTCCGCTAGATGACTAATCAAACAACAACGAGGCCTCTCATCTGTTTATTACACACCAACTATCTACCCATGTTCTACCCAACATATTAGTAGATAAAAATATACATTTTTGATACATACTTTAAAAACATGCATAGCATGCTTTGATCAATACATATTTCACATAACAGATGAGGCACACACACATAACACGTATTTCATAGAAAACAGTTCAGATCCATGAGATAGAAGAGAGTGAATACACATTCACAAATATAACACAAAATATACACATAACACGTATTTCGTATAAAATACTTTATTATTATGCGTTAGAAGAAAGTGACCACACACTCACACCTATAAACAACAATATACTTAATACACTCAAACCATACTTGTATTATTATCGTGTTTATGAAAGGTAGTATACACTCACTTGATCAGAAGATGATCGGACAGCACTACGACTTGCAGAAGTAGTAATCCTCAACAGATCTGGAAGATCTTCACAAAAATCGAACTTCTCGCGGGCAGAGCTTCGGCTCGGGAACCGCACTTCTCGGGATCTTTGGGATCTCGGGACTTGCTTTGGGGCTCGAGAATAATACCAGGGCTTCGGGGTATTTCTGACACGCAAATCGATGGGAAAAGGGAGAGAGAAGAGAGAAAAATAGCAAAAGAGTCGGCTGCCCTCGCATCCTATTTATAGGAGGCTGGAGCCTCGGAGTACGCGGGGCGTACTGATCCGAAATCGTCACTGCTTACATATCCGAAGTGCTCGAGTGCGAGTGTCGACATCCCTCGGAGTACGCGGGGCGTACTTCGGATAAGTCCGATGACTCCTCTTCGGATAATGCCGGATTTTCCAATTAAATTTAAATACAAATTATTTAATAAACTTCGGAAATTCATATCTTCTTCATACGAACTCTGTTTTCGACGTTCTTTATATCCACGCGAAGGTGAGACTACGCTTTACAACTTTCGTTTAGACTCCGTCGGCAAATTTTAACTTTATTTTTATTATTTATTTTTAATAGGCCGGGACAGAAAAACTTCGTTATAAATTCATAACTTCTTCGTTTGACGTCCGTTCTCGCCTAACTTTTTATCGCTTCGATACCAACAACGAGACCTTCGATCCTTGTTTAGATTGCTTCAGCTAAAAACCCCTCGATCTCAAATCGAGTATAACAGGCTGCATACCGCGAAGCCGAAACTTCGATAAATCATAACTTCCTCATACGAAGTCAGATTTGGGCGTTCTATATATATTCGGAAACCTCATTTCAACTACTACAACATTATTCAAAGATATCAAGTTTATTTTACACATAAATTTTGACGCTTATTTTTATTCTTAATTAATCAAACCACATAATTATGCAATTAAGCACAAAACACAGAATACTCAAATAATACAATCTTATTATTTCAAAACGGGTTACAAAGGTTAACCTAGACCATTACATTGCTAAAAATGGCAAGCCCGGAAACACAGGCGTTACAATTCTCTCCACCTTAGAATGATTCTGTCCCCATAATCACACATCAACAAACAAATGCGGATAGCGACTCAACATGTCACTCTCCGTCTCCCAGGTGAGATTCGACCCATTCGTGTGTTTCCATCGGACAAACACTAACCCAACCATTTTGCGTCGCAACTTCTTAGTCTTTCGGTCAATAATTGCCTCTGGTTCTTCAATCAACCTTTTGTTCTCATCAATTCTCAATTCAGAACTTGGAATTATGTCAGGAACTTCTCCCGTGAACTTCCTCAAATAACACACATGAAAAGTGTTGTGAATTCCATTCAGTTCTTCGGGTAATTCGAGCTTGTAAGCTTGGTTCCCAACCCTCTGAAGAACTTTAAACGGTCCAATAAACCTTGGACTCAACTTTCCCCTTTTACCAAATCTTATAAGTCCCTTCCACGGCGAGACTTTAAGCAAAACCGAATCTCCAACCTCAAAAGTCATCGGTCTTCGCTTTTTGTCAGCATAGCTCTTTTGACGATCTTGAGCTGCTAACATTCTTTCCCTAATTATTTTCAACTTTTCAGTAGTTTGATGAACCATCTCCGGTCCCATAAACTGCTTTTCCCTAGCCTCAAGCCAACAAGACGGCGTACGACACTTCTGTCCATACAAAGCTTGATAAGGTGTCATCTTAATGCTCGAGTGAAAACTATTATTATAGGAAAATTCTACCAATGGTAAATGTTCATCCCAATTACCTAGGAATTCCAAGGTACATGCTCTTAGCATATCTTCAAGTGTTTGTATTGTTCTTTCACTCTGACCATCAGTCTGTGGATGGTAAGCTGTACTTAAACATAACTTGGTACCCATTTCCTCTTGTAGACTTTTCCAAAACCTTGAGGTGAAACGGCTATCACGATCCGATACAATCGTTAACGGAACACCGTGAAGTCTCACAATTTCCTTCACGTAAGAATTCGCAAGCTTTTCCATAGACCATTTCTCCTTGGCTGCTATGAAATGCGCACTCTTAGTGAATCGATCAACGACCACCCAAATTATGTCGTGACCATTCTTTGTTCTGGGCAGTTTAGTGACAAAATCCATAGCAATGTCTTCCCACTTACCCATAGGCACATTCAATAGTTCTAAACTCCCGTACGGTTTCTGATGTTGTGTCTTTACTCTCGCACAAGTCACACACTCAGCCACATACTTTGCAACATCAAGCTTCATCGTCGGCCACCAGTAGTAGGGTTTTAGGTCCCTATACATTTTAGTGCTACCAGGATGAATCGAGTACATGGTCTTGTGAGCTTCTTCCATCAGAAGAACCCTAATTCCTCCTGACTTAGGTACCCAAATACGATCTTGGAATACCTTCAGTCCATGACCGTTTGTACCAAACACCAACGTTTTACCCAAACGTTCCTCCTTTCGGTCATTTTTCTCAGAAGCTTCCTCTTGAGCTTTCTTTATACTTTCCACAATGTTCGAGACAACTTCTATTCTCAACGCTCTTGGCATCTTCCTTTCAAGATTGACTTTCCGACTGAGAGCATCAGCAATAACATTAGCCTTACCGGGGTGGTAAAGTATCTCGCAGTCGTAGTCTTTAAGTAATTCTAGCCAGCGTCGTTGCCTCATATTCAATTCTTTCTGATTAAAGAGATATTGGAGACTCTTATGATCAGTAAAAAGTTTGCACTTCGTGCCATAAAGGTAATGTCTCCATATTTTCAGAGCGAAAACTACCGCTGCCAACTCCAAATCATGAGTCGGGTAATTCTTTTCATGCTCCTTCAGCTGTCGAGACGCATATGATATCACCTTTTCTCTTTGGGTCAAAACACAACCCAATCCAACCCCAGACGCATCGCTGTAAACAGCGAAGTCTTCAACTCCATCGGGTAAAGAAAGTATCGGTGCCTCACATAGCTTCTTCTTTAGTTTCTCGAATGCTTCTTTATGCTTATCACTCCAAGCATAAGTAGCTCCTTTGTGGGTCAAAGGTGTTAATGGAGTAGCAATCGAAGAAAAGCCTTGGATAAACCTTCGGTAATATCCAGCTAATCCTAAAAAGCTTCGAATCTCCGTGGGACTTTTCGGTTGTTCCCACTTCATCACAGCTTCGATCTTTGCTGGATCAACCATTATCCCTTCTTGGTTGACCACGTGACCCAAGAATTGGACTTCACGAATCCAAAAATCACATTTGGAGAACTTCGCATACAACTTCTCCTTCTTCAAAACTTCCAACACTTCTCGCAAGTGTCTTCCATGCTCCTCCTGGCTTTTCGAGTAAATCAGAATGTCGTCTATGAACACTATCACGGATTTATCAAGGAAAGGATTACAAACCCTATTCATTAAATCCATGAACGTTGCTGGAGCATTGGTTAGTCCAAACGACATAACCAAGAACTCGTAGTGTCCATATCTAGTTCTGAATGCAGTCTTCTCGATATCTTGCTCTCTTACTTTTAACTGATGATATCCTGACCTTAGATCGATCTTCGAGAAATAGCTCGAACCTTGCAATTGATCAAACAGGTCATCAATCCTTGGCAACGAATATCTATTCTTTATTGTTGCCTTGTTCAGCTCTCTGTAATCGATGCACATTCTCATACTTCCATCTTTCTTCTTCACAAATAACACCGGAGCTGCCCAGGGCGATGAACTAGGTCTAATGAAACCTTTGTCCAATAACTCCTGAAGTTGCATCATCAGCTCCTTCATCTCCGTCGGTGCTAATCGATAAGGTGCTTTTTCTATTGGCGTGGTCCCTGGTAACAAGTCTATTCTGAACTCCACTTGTCTATCAGGTGGTAATCCAGGAAGATCTTTGGGAAATACTTCCGGATAATCACACACCACTGGAATACTCTGCATCACCTTCTTTTCCTTCTTAGCATCAATCACGAATGCTAAATATGATGTACATCTCTTGGTCAAACACTTTCTAGCTTTCATTAGAGAAATGATTCCAGAATTCACTCTGCGTTTGTCCCCATACACCATAAATGAATCCTTCCCGGGCGGGTTTACTTTAACTATCTTCTTCTTGCATAAAATTTCGGCATCATTGGCGCTAAGCCAATCCATTCCCAACACGATGTCGAAACCATTTAGTTCGATAGGCAATAATTCCTCATGAAACATATTCCCATTAAGGTCGATTAAGACGTCTTTCATACGATGGCTAACAGGTACAAACTTGCCACTAGCTACTTCGACTAATAAAGCATTATCTAGTCTATGAATAGGCAAAGCTAGCTTTCTACCAAACTCATGCGAAATAAAGGAGTAGTTGGCTCCAGAATCAAACAAAATTTGAGTAGGTAATTCGTTTACGAGAAAGGTACCTGAAGCGACATCAACTTCATCTTTCGCGGCCTCAAGTGTCATCTGGAAGGCTCTCGCCTTCGGCTTTGGTGGAATGTTGGGCCTCGCTGCCTCCTTCTTCTTCGGACAGTCTTTCAAAATATGCCCCTCTTCATTGCAACCAAAACACATCCTTTTGTTGTTCGGACACTCATTAGAAAAATGTCCAACCTTTCCACACTTGTAGCAGGTTACATCCTCGCTATATTTCCCAAAGTGCTTTTTCTTACACTTATCACACCACTTCGCTTCGCCTCCCTTTCCTCCAAACTTTTTCGAATCAGATTTCGAAAATTTGCCTTTCTTACCGGAACCAGATGTTCCATCAAACTTTCTCTTCTCACCAACCTCAACCTTGTCAGTGGTTCTCCCTTTAATCATGTTCTCAACAGATTTGGCAGCCCAGATAGCTGACTCTAGAGTATGTGTCTGACGTACTGGCACTTCGTACTCCCATGGGAGTCCCCCTTCGCATACCGGTCCACCTTTGTCAGCTCGTCTGGGACGATACGCAAGGCAAACTCCATCTTATCGGTGAAGTTGTTGGTGTATTCATCAACTGACATGCTTCCTTTCGTCAATGTCAGAAACTTGTTCTCTAGTTCCAACAAATTTTGAGCCGAGCAGAACTTGCGCTTGAACTGCACCAAGAACTCTGCCCATGACAATTGCAGTGGCTCATTAGGGCTTAAGGTCTTCCCTAGAGTGTTCCACCAACGAACGGCTCCACCTCAGAACTGACGCACTGCATAGATAGTCTGCAACTTGCCTCTGCAGCCACAAGTCATAAAGGCTAACTCCATTTCGGAGATCCAATTCATAACCCCAATCGGATCCTCCTTTCCATTGAAGGTCGATGGTTTGAAAGTTAGAAAGTCCTTGTACTTGCATCCCATTCCATCATTCCTTCCATCATGGTTGTCTTGCCTAACTATCGGTGGGTTGGCTTGACCAATAGACCCACTGAAGTTTCCACCTTCCGAGTGCCCTTCATATAATTCGGGCTCTTCCACACGAATTGACAGTTCTTAATGATTTTGTTGAAGCAACCGTCTAGTTTCGTCCATCAGACGATCCAACATCGTCTGAATCATCATTTGCACACCAGCCATGGTTATTGGCTTAGGTGCTGCTGCTACGACAGGTATTTGTTCAATCACTGGTGGTTGATTCCTGTTTTCGTCAGCATTTCCAACTCCACTTCTTGTTCTCACCATTTTGATCTACACACCGAATAAGGTGAAATTAGATCCTCATTCACGATAGATAATCAAATCATCCTTATCACTCCGAAACGTTTACATGCTAGTTCTAATACCATAGACGTACGCTTAGAATCCTACACACATAAAGTTTCTAGATCCGGTCGGCAACAGACCATAGATCCGAACAAATAATATCATATATGGCAACATATAACATTTAGCACATAAAAGCATTTTAGGCAACTTTCCTAAAATAAACTAGTGCTCGTGTCTAAAACATAACAGACACACATCTCAAAACTTCACTTAGCATTCTAAGTTTAAGTCTAGAAATCCTACAAATTCCTAGTTCGCTTAAACTAATGCTCTGATACCAACTGTGACATCCCCAAAATCTCGGCCAGAAAAGACCGATTTTCATTTATACTTTTAAAATAATTTCAGAGTAAATCCTTTTGATTTGAAAGAGTTGCGGAATTTGTTCCCAAAAACAAAACATGATAAAACAATGTTTACCAAAGCATTTCATAAAAGAAATGTATTTTCATTATATAATCAAAACTCGGGGTGTCATGTTCCGATACAGACCAATAAGCATAAACGATAACATTACAAGTCATTCAACAAATATATACATATACAGACTTGTAAACAAAACAACTTGATGGTTCATCCATCTTATGCCCTCGCGCCACTTCCTGTAATACAAATAAAACTGAGTGGGTCAGGCTTGGGAGCCTGGTGAGCATATAGGGTTTTCAACCCACAATAAATAATCATATTTAATCTTCACCAACCAACAATAACCTAATTACCCATTCCCATTATTCTCACTTTATGTCCCTAAGACAACTAACATAAGGGACCTAGCCTAAGAATAGTTCATCGGGGCGACAACACACGCTTCGGGGGTTCCTCAGCAATATAAGTCAAATAAGGCAACCATGAGGGGGATGGAGTACAGCGAATGAACACCCAAGTTCATTAACACCTACAGGTGGCAAACCTGCTAATGTTTCCACAAGACTGTCTAGAAAAGTCCGTGGTCGTCATCTAAACTCCACTAGATGACTGAATCAAACAACAACGAGGCCTCTCATCTGTTTATTACACACCAACTATCTACCCATGTTCTACCCAACATATTAGTAGATAAAAATATACATTTTTTTACATAGATAAAAACCTGTATAGCATGCTTTGATCAATACATATTCCACATAACAGATGAGACACACACACATAACACGTTTTTCATAGAAAACAAATCAGATCTATGAGATAGAAGAGAGTGAATATACATTCACACATATAACACAAAATATACACATAACACGTATTTCGTATAAAATACTTCATAATTATGCGTTAGAAGAAAGCAACCACACACTCACACCTATAAACAACAATATACTTAATACACTCGACCCAAACTTGTATTATTATCGTGTTTATGAAAGGTAGTATACACTCACTTGATCAGAAGATGATGACAACACTACGACTTGCAGAAGTAGTAATCCTCAACAGATCTGGAAGATCTTCACAAAAATCGAACTTCTCCCGGGCAGAGCTTCGGCTCGGGAATCGCACTTCTCGGGATCTTCGGGATCTCGGGACTTGCTTCGGGGCTAGAGAATAATACCGGGGCTTCGGGGTATTTCTGGCACGCAAATCGATGCAAAACGGGAGAGAGAAGAGAGAAAAATAGCAATTGAGTCGGCTGCCATCGGATCCTATTTATAGGAGGCTGGAGCCTCAGAGTACGCGGGGCGTACTGCTCCGAAATCGTCACTGCTTACGCATCCGAAGTGCTCGAGTGCGAGTGTCGACATTCCTCGGTGTACGCGGGGCGTACTTCGGATGAGTCCGATGACTCCTCTTCGGATAATGTCGGATTTTCCAATTAAATTTAAATACAAAATATTTAATAAACTTCGGAAATTCATATCTTCTTCATACGAACTCCGTTTTCGACGTTCTTTATATCCACGCGAAGGTGAGACTACGCTCTACAACTTTCGTGTAGACTCTGTCGGCTAATTTTAAATTTATTTTTATTATTTATTTTTAATAGGCCGGGACAGAAAAACTTCGTTATAAATTCATAACTTCTTCGTTTGACGTCCGTTCTCGCCTAACTTTTTATCGCTTCGATGCCAACAACGAGACCTTCGATCCTCGTTTAGATTGCTTCGGCTAAAAACCCCTCGATCTTAAATCGAGTATAACAGGCTGCATACCGCTAAGCCGAAACTTCGATAAATCATAACTTCCTCATACGAAGTCAGATTTGGGCGTTCTTTATATATTTGGAAACCTCGTTTCAACTACTACAACGTTATCCAAATATATCAAGTTTATTTTACACTTAAATTTTGACGCTTATTTTTATTCTTAATTAATCAAACCACATAATTAAGCAATTAAGCACAAAACACATAATACTCAAATAATACACTCTTATTATTTCAAAACGGGTTACAAAGGTTAACCTAGACTATTACATTGCTAAAAATGGCAAGCCCGGAAACACAGGCGTTACAGTTATGTAGTAATAACAATCTCAAATCCTCCTTGTAATGACTTTAGAAAGCTTAGAGTCACAAGTGTCACTCCTCTAATGGTTCACAAACACCAAGAGCAAGAGGATGAAGAATAAAGAGAGAGGAGGCTGCCCAAGAACATCCAAAACCCTAGAGGAACTCTTAGCCACGTTTTTGGGGCTTAAGGGTACTATATATACATGTAGGCTATTAGGGTTTTCAACTAGGAAACCCTAATCTGACTGCTTATGCCCCAAGCAGCCCATGAACCCTTTTAGAATATCCCTTGGACGATTTCTAATGGGTTTCCCCATAGAATTCGTCCAACCTATTATTCCAAGGTAATCCATAGCCCAAATGCAATTATCTTATAATTACAGTTCCAGTCCCTTAAGTTTAATTAATCTCTTTTAGCCATAAAATTAATTATCAATTAATTCTTGACTAATATTAATTAAACAATATGATTTCTCCTTTAATATATTATTCTCATAATATATTAATAAATCATAATTAATCCTTTCTCTCCATAATTCATCCTATCAAGTTGCTTTGGTGAAGGCAACCCAAAAGGACCATGCACCATCGGGTCAAGTAGATACCAAAATAGTTTTGGACTTAGATACTAATCCAACACTTACAAAGGTCCAGAAGAGTGCCAAATTGAAGATGAGAGCTTTACTTGATAGATCCTTGCTTCCTTCTTCCAACTTTCTTCTTCTTTTTATCTAAAAAATACCACACTAGTTCACAATATGAGAGGGAAGGATGATTAGGGTTAACAAGGGCCGATATGAGGGTTTGGAGGCTGATAAAAGATCAGACCTAGGGACTTAAGGGTATTATATAGGGTGCAAAACCCTAAAATTTAGGGTTTCTGAAAGTCCCTAATCTGCTTGTGTATCAATCATATCCGTTTGATGGTGTGGAATCCCAATCAAACGGATGATGTCAGATCAAATAGAAGAGAAGAAGAAGAAGAAGAATATGAATCTTGTATGTATTGATATGAATTATGATCCGGATACAAAAGTTTCACACACACTCGTTTTTCTCTCTCTAGTCCATAAACTCCTTATGTTCATCAATCTCTACTCCTCACCCTAACACCTATATTTATACTTGGAGAACATGGGCCGGATAACATGGGCCGTAAATGGGTTTACGGTCGTAAGGTGTTTACGGCCGTAAACTCAACCGTAAACATGACCGTAAACTCCAAAAATATGACAGAAAAATATAATTTCCCAGAAAAGTAAAGTATAAACCATATTTTTGACCCAACAATCTCCCCCTTGATTTATAACTTTCTTTTCTTAATTGACCCAACAAGCTCCCCCTAAAAAGTAGTTGGCTCTTCTTATCAATCTTCAATGGGAGCTTGGCTTCAGCTTTAACCTTCGATTTCTTCATAGCATCAGGATGAACATGTGAATCTTCAATGAATGACTTCATCTTGAGCACTTGAGCTTTTCTTCAGAATTTGGCATTGAACGCACATTGGGTGAGCAGGCTTGACGTATTGATTCTTGAAAGATAGCGCTTTCAGCTTGAGAATCTTAAGAGAGAACATCAGAGAGAAATAATTTTCTGGATCACTTTAGCAGGTACAACGATAGCAACAAATTGGTTGAGGAGGCTTTAATGCAATCCGTCACATAATCTTCAATTTCTGCTTCACCTTGCTTCTGGGGTTGAAGGATTAAATGTTGAAAGAATGATCTTCATTTCTTGCTCCTTCGAATGAGAATTCTTCGATGCTCACAGACGAAGCCTTTGGCTCAGAAATCTTCAACACAAACTCCATGAGTCTCATCTATACCTGAAATCACTTTTCAAGACAAAACAAAACTAAAAGAAAACTTAGAACAAAAGTGAAACAGAAATAACACCTTTTTTTTAAAAAAAATTATTTTATTTTTATTTTACTTTTATTTTTTTAATTCTCCCATAATATTTAAATTAGAAGAACACTATGAACAAACTTAACAAAAACAAAAATAATAGCTAACCTTAAGAGTGATTTGGGATCAAAGTTGTTAGACAGCCTTTATCCGTTTGTCGGTACCCTTATCTTCACATCTTCGTCTGATCGATCGCCAGTATTGTGTTCCACTTAAACACAAAAAATTTGTGACAATTTTGGACAATTTACCAATGACATGATACATGTATATATCTAATTGTAACTTTATTATCATGATTGGAACTAATTATTAAATAAATTTTTCTTATGACCATTTAACTGACTACAACCAGGGATATTGTTGTCCACCTAAATCGAGCAGTGAGATCTACAGACAATCTGTGTGTGTTCAATTTTAAGTGTACTAGAACGTGTTTCCCACTTCCTGATATGCCCCAGCCATCAAGAACTTCCAGAGTACTCCTTACATCGGGTGAGCAGACAACCATTCAGAGAGAGAATAGATTCAGAATTCTATTACTTATTGTTTCAGAGGGGTTGAGAAGTAGAAGGTTGCATATGTTGTGTACCAGGTCAGATTAGAGGTCACGCAAAGGAGACAGCATATGGCTAACAGATGAGAGGTATTTCACATATATAACATGCAGAGAAATAGAGTTGCATATGTTGTGTACCAGGTCGGATTAGAAGTCACGCAAAGGAGACAACATATGACTAACAGACGGAAAGAAAGAAAATGATATTCTACAGACCTAATTTATCGGAATTTACCAGTCGCCCCATCCAACCGGAATTAAGGACAGAATCCGCACATCGAGGAAAAATTAAACCACGGTTCCAAGTATGGGTTCAATTAATGTGACGAGTAGATTCCCATATATATCTCCCTGTTCAACCTATCTAAGCATCGTATTGTTAGGCTGAACGTATCTAACTAGGTCAAGATTTGTCAAGTCTATAAATTTCCTAAGTTCAAATCTCCCTAGTCAAGTCCATTTAAAAATTTTCGTGCCTACCAACGCATCAAACCTGAGCATAGACTCTACAACTTTGGGTACGTTACGCAGACTCAGATTGCCTGTTATCACTTGATAATATCACTTCCCAAAACATCTCCCTCAAGCACATTTCATAACCAACAATTTTTTTTATTTTCTGATTTTCTAATGTTTTTGTTTTGTTTTTATTTCTCCCCCTAAATTTGTGTATAGGAGAGAAACGAAAGTAAATGAGCAAATTTAAACTATCCTAAAACAAAAATTTGTCTTTAAAGCGAATCAGCTTAAGAAAAACTCAGGAGTATAGAGAAGAAAACTCAAACCGTAAGTCACCGATTGAATTTGCATCCATAAGGTCTGAGAACAGCACGCGTAAACTTAGAACAACTCTGAAAATTCTTCATGTCATTAAGCACTAACCCCGTGAGTGATCACTTCTTTTCTTCCCTTCCCGCAAAGGACACATTCTCCCAAATAATGTTCTGAGTGTTGTACAGTTGAGAAATGTCTCCTATCAAGTGCCAGGAACAGCCACTACCAACAAACCGAAGTCTGATGATATGCCTTCATAGCTGCTCCGACACAGAGAGGGATTAGTTGGTCTTTGGAACCCAGTCCATTTTGAAACTGGGTCGACCTTTTTCATCCTTGCACGGTACTTTCTCCCATGACATATCCTGTTTATCACAAACAGAAGATATAGAAATATTAGAACCGTTAGAAGATTTGGGAGATTGAGCCTTCGGAACCCATTTGTAGTTGGGTTTAACCCATTTCTTTTTCAATCTGATGGGTGCCTCGGCACTTGATTTGGAACTTGAAGCCGGCCATTGAGATGACTTTGATTTTGGCTTCACGGGAGCATCTCTTGGATTAGGCTTCTTGGCCGACATTCCCTTCTTGCACTTGGGATTCGGATTCTTGTCCTTTGGAGTTTGATTCTTGGCCTTCTGCGTGTTCCAGTCACCATGGTCTGAACGTGACCTTGAGGTGTTTCTTTTGGAGTATCTCTCTCTTGGCGCGTTCTGCCAGCCTTGTGCATAGTAAGGAACGTATGCGCGATTTGGACAATTTTGGGCAATATGACCAGGTGTTCCACAGTGAAAACAAGTCTTTTTCTTCACTGGGAAATTGTTTCTTCCTGCCCCTGATGGCGTATCTTTGCCTTTTCTCTTGTTGTTCCCACATGCACACTTGCCACAATAACTCTGTTGCGTTGGAATTGGTGGCATGTATTTCTCAACGTCAGGTTGATCAGAAGCAGTTGAGTTCGAAGCAACAAATTCAGAGTTCAAGGAGATGTTGGTTTGTTCAATGGTTTTCTCCTTGTTCTCATCTTCTGCTACTTTACCTGCACATGAAGCAAAAACATTAGTATTTTCAACCTGAATAAATCCTCCTGACACGAATCCAACTCGTTTGCCATATCGAAGATGTGGCTCCCTGTCAGTTTCACCCTGTGTCATAGGGATGGATGTGTAGTTATGATTATAAGGAGGAGGTACACTATCATACCTTAGACCCTTGTTTTGATTTTCTTTGAATTTTAATTGGGTTTCATATAAGGACTCGACTGTCTGACTTGATGCAGTATAATTTTTAAAACTAACGTCTGTTTTTCCACACTTAATTTTTAAAGCGTCAAGTTCTTCAGTTACAGCAGCAAGTTGTCTCTTAATATAATCATAATTTTCACACTTGTTGCTATACTCTTCCTGAAGTTTCCTAAAGTCCTTGGTTTTTGCTTCTAATTCAGCCTTCAAGGGTTTCTGTCTTTTCCTGAGTTGACATCCTTCATATCTCAGGTCCTGAACTTCTCTTTTAAATAAATCAATTTGTTCCCGAAGAAATTTAATCGTGGCTTCACAAGCTGGAGTACATGTAACTTCAGTGACCGTAATGTTTTCAGAACTCATTGTTTCTCTACACTTCAAAGCATCAAGTTCTTGAATTACATCAGCAAGACTAAGATGATTGAGATCTTTTGTCTTCTTGATGATAGCCACGTTCATATCCCACGATTTCGAAAGTGAATTCAATAGTTTTTTGTTTATCTCAGATTTAGACAAGAAGATCCCAGCTATATTCATCTCAGTAGTGAGTGTAGTAAATCGTTGCAACTGAGTTTCGAGGGTTTCTCCAAGGATATAATTGAAAATGTTGAAATTTTGTCTTAACATATCCTGACGACTCTCTTTCATGTTTTCAACTCCCTCGTAGACCTTAAAATCAATTAAAAAGTACAACTAGAAGCTAAAATAAAACTTAAAAGTCAAATTAAAAAAAAATCAAACTCAAAAGTCAAACATAAAAAGTCAACCTTGAAAAAGTCAAACTTGAAAGTCAAACCGAAAAGTTAAATTTGAAAATTTAAAAATTAAACGAAAAGGTCAAAGTTTAAAGTCAAAGGTCAAACTTGAAAGTCAAAGTCAAAATTTGATATAAAAAGTCAAAAATATAAGTCAACAATAAAAATATAATTTTATTTATTAATTTTAATTTAATTTATATTTATATTTTATTTATTTATTTATTTATTATTATTATTATTATTATTATTATTTTTTATTATTATTATTATTTTTTAATTTTGGATAAAAAAAAGAATTTAAAATTAAAAGGAATTAAATTTTGGGGTTAAAAGTGTCAAAATTCGAAATTTAGATGCGAAAATGAGAGGTTTTGAATGAAAAAACAGAAGGAAAGAAGCATGTGGCAATGTAGATCAACTGGTAAGGCGTTGGTCTTCTATGGGGGAGACCTGGGTTCGAATCCCGCCACCCCCCAAAATCGCTTCGTGCTCCTTTTTTTTTTTTAAGTGTATGCGTGCGAACTTCGGACCCTGATCGAAGTCTCGCACACGCTGTTGACCGAGGCTAACTGTGAACACGAAGGCCGTAAACCACCGAGGCCGAGGCTGCAAACCTCGGTCCGTGAACTTGCGAAGCCTCGGACCGTAATCTCTGACCGCGAACTCCTCGTACCGTAAACACCGGCCGCAAACTCTTTGGAACCCTAGCTGCCGGCCGCAAACTCCTCGCAGATTACGACCAAAAACAGTGATTTTTGCCCTTTTTTGCTCCAAAACTTGATCAAAAACTTTTTTTATGAAAAACACGAAGAATAAACCCCCCTTAATTTTCAGAGATCTATCCAAAAACGCAAGAATATTTCGAACATAAGATCAAATAATGCCCCAAATCTGACAAAATTGGCTAATACAACCAAGCTCTGATACCAATTGAAAGTCCCTAATCTGCTTGTGTATCAATCAGATCCGTTTGATGGTGTGGAATCCCAATCAAACGGATGATGTCAGATCAAATAGAAGAGAAGAAGAAGAAGAAGAATATGAATCTTGTATGTATTGATATGAATTATGATCCGGATACAAAAGATTCACACACACTCGTTTTTCTCTCTCTAGGCCATAAACTCCTTATGTTCATCAATCTTTACTCCTCACCCTAAGACCTATATTTATACTTGGAGAACATGGGCCGTAAATGGGTTTACGGCCGTAAACTCAACCTTAAACATGACCGTAAATTCCAAAAATATTACAGAAAAATATAAGTGCCCAGAAAAGTAAAGTATAAACCATATTTTTGACCCAACAGTTTGTCATCCAACCATCAACACGTCGAGTTTCTCTTCACCAACTTGCCGAGTTGGTCCATAAAAATTCGCGGCCCAAAAGTCCTTCAACACTCCGTGTTGAGGCTACCAACACACCGAGTTCAAATGGAAAAACATGATTAAGGAAATAAACCTCATACCTGGGAATCAGGATGTTACAACTCTCCCCCTCTTAGACTAGCCTTTGTCCTCGAAGCCTGATGCGGTGAAAAAATTCGGATAATGCTCCTGCATCTCAAACTCCAGGTCCCACGTCCACTCAAAGCTCACTGGTGCTACCACTGTACCTTTACCAAAGGTACTTCCTTGCTACCCAAAACCTTTACCTTCCTTTTAAGAATAACTACCAGCCTCTCAACATAGATCAGGTGCTCATCAACCTGGATATCATCCGATGATACCACTACATCCTTATCCAATATGCACTTTCGCAGCTGCAAAACATGGAAAGTGCTATGAATATAACTGAGCTCCTCCGGGAGATCCAATCTATATACAACCTTGCCAGCCCTGAAAATAATTTGGAATGGCCCAATATATCGGGGACCCAATTTCCCCCTCTTCCTGAAGCGAATCACACATTCCCAAGGTGAGACCTTCAGCAACACCATGTCGCCGACCTGAAACTTCAATTCAGATCAGCGTCGGTCAGCATAGCTCTTCTGCCGACTCTGAGTAGTCTGTAATATCTGCCTGATCTTTTGGATCATCTCCTTAGTCTGAAGGACCACCTCGGTCCGCCCCATAACCCTGTGACCAACCTTGCCCCAATAGACTGGGGTATGACATCTCTGGCCGTACAAGAGCTCAAAAGGCGAAGCACCAATGCTGGAGTGAAAGTTGTTGTTATAGGAGAACTATGCAAGAGGTAGGTAGGAGTCCCAACTCCCATCAAAATCAATGACACTGGCTCATAACATATCCTCAAGAGTCTGTATCGTTCGTTCACTATGTTCATCGGTCTGTGGATGATAAGTTGTGTTGAAGTGCAATCTCTGATCCAATTTCCACATTGGAACCTCCAGAGGCTACAGCTTGCCATGCGGCCTATGATGCTTGGCCTTGACCAACCTGCAGGTCAAGCACCTCTCAACATACCAAGCGATCTCCCTCTTCATACAAGGCCACCAATAGCTCAATCTCAGATCCTAATACATCTTGGTGGCCCCGGATGAATAGAGAAACGAGACTTACGAGCCTCCTCCAGCATAATTTGTCTGACCCCACTAGACATATGAACCCAAACCCGACCACAACGGGTCAACAAACCACGACTGTCCGGAACAAATCTAGTGATCTCACCCTTGATCCTCTCAATCTTCCAATTCTCTTCCCGAACACCCTTGGCCCGAGCCTCCCTAATCAATCCACAAGCGGAAAATCCACTGATATCCTCATACATGACACCCCATCAAAAGGTCTAGCTGACTTGCAGCTCAAGGCATCCGCTACCTCATTCGCTTTACCCGGATGGTAAAGGATCTAGCAGTCATCATCCTTGCTTACGTCTAGCCACCTGCGCTGCCTCATATTCAGGTTTGGCTGATCCATAATGTGTATCAAAATCTTGTGATCCGTGTAGATGGTACAACAGACCATATACAGATAATGCCTCCAAATATTGAGGGTGAACACCACAGCCCCCAACTCAAGATCATGTGTGGGATATCTTATCTCATGCAACTTCAGTTGCTGAGAAGCATATGCTATCACCCGTCCTCTCTGCATGAGGACCGCTCCCAAACCAGTGATGGATGAATCACATAAAATCACAAAATCCTCAATTCCCTCGGGGAAGGTCAAAACTGGGGCCTTGCATAATTTCGGAGGAAGGGTTTCAAATGCTGACTGCTACTCGGGGCACCACCGGAAATCCACCCCCTTCCTCGTCAAATGAGTGAGGGGCACGCAACCTTGGAAAAATCCTGAATAAATCTCTGGTAGTACCCCCACCAATCCCAAGAAACTCCTGATATTTGAGGGAGATTTCGGTACCTCCCACTACATCACTGCCTCGATCTTGGCCAGATCGACCAAAATCCCATCCTGGTTAACGAGGTGTCCAAGGAACTGAACCTCTCGTAACCAAAACTCATACTTCGAGAACTTAGCATAAAGACGTTCTCGCCTCAAAACCCGCAGGAGCTCGCGAAGATGCTCCTCATGCTGCTCTCTGGTCTTGGACTATACCAGGATATCATCAATAAAAACGATCATCGAACGGTCGAGCATCGGCCTACATACTCGATTCATCAAATCCATGAATACTTCAGGTGCATTGGTGAGCTCAAATGGCATCACCACGAACTCGTAATGCCCATAACGAGTCCGGAAACGTGGTCTTCTCTACGTCCACCTCCCCCACCCTGACATGATGGTATTCAAACCTCAGATCTATCTTGGAGAACTAAGCTGCACCCTGCAACGGATCGAGGAGATCATCAATCTATGGAAGGTGATAACGACTCTTCACGGTTAGCTTGTTCAACTCCCGGTAATCAATATACATCCGATGTGAACCATCCTTCTTCTTGACGAATAAAATCAACACTCCCCACAAAGAACTACTTGGCTTGATGAACTGCTTGCCTAGCAGTTCCTGCAACTAAGATGACAACTCCTGCATCTCGGATGGTGTCAAACGGTACAACGCTTTGGCAATCAGGGTCGCACCTGGCACAAGGTCGATCCTGAACTCAACTTGCCTCTCAGGAGGCACACCAGGTAACTCCTCTGGAAATACATCGGCGAACTCCCTGACCACTGGGACCTCTGAGACTGAGACTTGATCCCCAACACGCGTATCCACCACATAAACCAAATAACCTGCACACTCGTGCTAAATATACTGTCAATCCCTGGCGGCCAAAAAAAACCCCGAATACATCCTGGTGCCCTCTCCATAAATAACTAGTTCTCCCCCACTTAGGGTTCGAACTACCATGTGTTAGCCCTCGCAATCGATCGTGGCACCGAAACTGCTCAACCAATCCATACCCACAATCACGCAGACATACCCCATGGGGATAGGGATCAAATTGATCGGAAAGGATACCCATAAGATCTCCAGAACACAACCCTGATACACCGAAGAAGCAGAAAGAATCCATGTCCTAGGTGTATCAAAAAACATTCTTTTCACTAAGTGTATATAATAAAATAGAGTGAAAGGGTCCACCCGAAACCAAAGGGGTACTAACTAACAGTTGAGTCCTCTCCAATCCGGAGGAGATAGTTTCCCATCATATGGCTCACCAACTTCACACGTCTATATGGGGGCTCGCTCCGGGTAGGTTTGGATCACTTACAATAACCCCATGTTCGTTGGCGATAGAAACTCGCAACGGACACTCCAACTCTCCTAAGGGCATATCAAACTCCCTATAAAATGACTGAGAAACAAAAGACTGACTCGCACCTGAGTCAACTAAAGCAGGCAAGGAGCTCACTAGGAACGTACCTACCAAAGGTACAAATATATAAGCATAAAACAAACATAATCAATAAGATAGGGGATAGAAATATACCATTCACAACATCTGGTGCTGCTCTGGTCTCCTCAGCGGTAAGCTAGAAAGCTCGACCTTGAGCCCTCGGGGGCTCCGCCCGGACCTGACTTCCATCAGTGATCCTCAAGGTAGTCGGCGTTGGGGCCTGCTCCGGCCGGGCAGCTAGTAAGGGACACTGGGCCTTCATATGGCCCACCTGATCATAATGGTAACAAAGTCTGACGCCAGAAGCTGGAGTCTGATGTCGACAATCCCTTGCAATGTGGCCCTGCTTACCATATTTATGCCAACCCGAAGAATACCGACAAACTCCATCATGCACCTTGCTGCACTTCCCACAAGTGCGACCCCTATGACTCCCCAACCTGGAGTTGGTGGCCCTAAACCGCTTCGACGCAGGCTACGACTACGCTGGGGCCGGTCTCGACTCCATTTTCTGCAAATCAATCTCAATATAACGCTTCTTGGCAGCCTCCTGCATCTCCAACAATGAACCATAAAGCTGAGTAGAAACAAACTGCTTGTTCTCCATCTTGAGCATGCTCAAGTAATGGGTCATCTAAGCATGTTCAGATGCCACAAACTCAGGGTAGAACATAGCTCTCTCCGTGAACATCTTGGTGATCTCCGTCACCATCTCAGAACCCTGCCTCAACTCCAGATACTCCTGGGCCAACCTCTCTCGCTCCACTATCGGAACATATCAGGAGCGGAACATATCAGAAAACTACTCCCAAGTCACAGCAGCTCTCTGCTCAGCAAAATAGGAACTGGTAGCAAGCCTCCATTAATCCTTCGCTCCGTACCTCAGAAGGTTCAGAGCGAACATGACCTTCTGGTCATCAGGGCATAAACAAGTGAAGAAACATCCCTCCACATCAGATATCCACCTCATGGCAATGATCGGGTCCTACACCCTGTTGAAATCTGGGGGCTTCGTATTGTCGAAATCCTGATAGTGAAAAACCCAACCCGGTCCAACACCAACAGCCGCTACGACTACAGAGGTTACCGCAACAGCAGTCTTAGTATTGGCTTTGTATCTGTCATCAAAGAACTCCATCATTTTGGTCTGAATATAGCCAAACAATTATGGTATTTGATCCCGAACAATGGTTACAACCTCATCATGAAGAATCTCCCTAATCTGGGCATCCAACTCATCCGCCCCAATCTGCCTACCGGCTCTTGATCCCATTCCAGATCCAATCTCAACTCGCCACCAGGGAGATATCAGATAGTAATCACAATATAATTGGGGAACCAACTCCCAACAATCCTTAGGGGTTGTGACTTATTTGGTACGCGTACGGGTCTTGTGCTTTTAGTAGTACGGGCCCATACTACCTTCCACACCTACACGTAGTTGTCTTAGAGAGTCATCACAACACACTAACAATACTTCTAACATACTCATACGCTCAATCCCTAAAACACTCGTGTATGCTAGCCATACATAACACTGGACCCTATAGACATTCAAATATCTGATCCTACCCTAAGCCCTTCATCAAACAAGAACAGGAAATAAGATTAAATCAAACATTCTCAGACTATAAGATCTTAGTTATATATAACCATGATGCATACACTAAGAAACTACAGTAATGATGTCAATTCTATTAGAGAAGAACCCTAGGCTATCAGGCATCATATAATCAGGCAACTCTGTCATGAAAAACCTGAAGTTCCCTAGCCTATCACTAGCATGTTGTTCTAACATATCTCAATATCAGATAACGGTAAGGTATTTTGGGGTCTACTTACTGGCTCCGAGTGATCGTACACATCACATCCTCCTTGATTATTTTGAAAACCATTTGAATTTTTTGTCTTTCTTTTTTTAAATCTTTTTCCTTAGTTTGAGACTGGATTCACACGAGTGTTCCTCCAAGTCACTCAAACCAAGGCTCTAATACCAACTTGTAACATTCATAAAATTCTCAAAAATTTAAAGTTTTAAAGTTCTCTCAAAACCATCATTGTTTACAAATTGTTTTCAAAATAGATTCAACATCAGATAAATCACAAAATCATGAAAATAAACATGAGGATGTGCACGATCATGCCTTCGCCTTCCCGCAATCCTCTGAAGTACCTGAAACACAATCCAAAAATGTAAGTCCAAAGCTTAGTGAGTTTCCCCCAAAATACCAATGCATAACAAACAACACAAATATAATAACAACATACTATAGGCCCAATCAACCATCGGGATAGAATATCCCAGGCCCCTCAACCATCGGGTTGGAATTCCAGCATACTATGGGTCCAATCATCCTCGGGATGGAATACACTAGGCCCTTAACCATCGGGTTGGAATTCCCCGGCGTGTTGGCGTACGCATAAAGCAGTGAAGCCTCAACCACCAACAATCATGTGCACATAATATAGATAATCATACTATGAACCAGTCAGCAAACAAATAGACAGATCTTACAAATCACTAAGCATAGCAACATCCTAAATACCAGGATACTGATCTAACCGATCACAACAATACTCAATCATGCAATAATCAGGATAACAATCCAAAAGGGCTGGCTTTGGTGCCTTCGACCCAACAAGTAAAGTAAGGAACACTCACCTCTCAAGTAGTGCAGAACTGATAAGATCTTACTCCAAACCTCATCTCTCGACTCAAATGTCTACAACCACCATGAGACCAATTCCATCAAAATCCCGAAATACCCATAATGCCCTCAAAAGTCAAACTTGGTTAACCATGGTCAAAGTCAAGGTCAACAGTCAAGGTTAATAGTCCATGTTGACCCAACTCATCGAGTGTATCAACAAACTCGTCGAGTTCCTATTGTAATCATAAGGTCAGGAAAATCCCAACCAATACACCGAGTTGGCTTGTAAACTCGCCGAGTTTTCTCGAGCTTAATACATTCAGCTGATCCTACGATTTCAGGGACTCCAAGACTCAAATCTAACCTCAAATGCTGTCAAAAAGGACAAAGTTTCCAACTTTATCCTTTGGGGCTACTCCAAGTGCTTAAAAACCCATCCACAAGGCTTGTAGATTCAAGGGCTTAACCAATAAGCACAAAATCCTTGAGATCTAGAACCCAACCTTTCCAGAAAAGACTCAAGCCTCAAAATCGACCCAAAGGTTGGTGCTTTATAGATATGCATGCCTTGAACCCACAATGGGTCAAGAAGGGGAAATGTGACTTAAACTCCATGCATGGCATCAAAACTTGACTAAAGGCCAGATCCAAGCTATTATAAGGTCACCTTAACCTGGAGATTCATAAATTTGTAAACGTTATGAGGTCCATCTATTGCAACATCCAATAATAAGGAGAAAAAGGGACAAAACTCAAGATCTAGCTACATTGAGAAATAAAGATCGGATCTTGGACACTTACAAAGGTCCATAAGAGTTCCAAACTGAAGATGAGAGATTTTCTTGCTAGATCCTTGCTTCCTTCTTCCAACATTCTTCTTATTTTGCTCCAAAAAAATAACACACAAGCTCACAACAACACGTTTTATAACATCAAGTTACTGAAGTTTTATAACATCAAGTTACTAATGCGGTTTCGCACTATTAGTGTACTACCAACTGATAATCAACAACTCATATATCTCAGTTGAAGATTATATGATATTATCGTCTCAAAATCACTTGTGATAAATTCCATGATGTGATTCATGTGAGCGTGGGTTTAGTCCAATACGCAAATCTTATTTCAAGAGCACTCATGAATGTTGTAACAAACCTTTGCAATGTCTAAGACCTTAGACAATCTTAAAAAACCCATTCATGACAGTCTACTTTCATAGCCTACTTCTAAAGTATGATCGACTGTGGATAGTTTGAATAACTTTATTATTCTGGAAGTCAAAACATGCAAAAGTGAAACAATAGTAAATAATTGACACAAGATAGTAACTTTACTCATAAATTGAACTCCTTTTATTCAATCATCAAATTTCAATTACATTTTAGCTATTACAAGTTTCTAAATATCTATCTAATCATTAAAACTAATATCGTGCTTCAGCCCAATACTACTTGCATGCAGCAAGTGCTTATCCTTACTCAGTCCCTTTGTAAGGTGATCTGTCGGGCTCTTCTCTGGCGATATCCTATTCACTACGAGTTTTCCTTCTTCTACTTGATGTCATATAAAGTGATATTTTTCTATCGATGTTCCTAGATTTGCCATGATCCATTGGTTCCTTGGCTAAGGCAACTGTACTTTTATTGTTACGAAAAATATCCATAGGCTCCTCTACAGCTAGTACAACTCCAAGTTCTCCAATGAAGTTCTTCTGCCATATTTCCTCCTTTGCTGCTTTGCTTACTGCTATGTACTCTAATTCGCATGTTGAATCAGCCATAGTTTCCTGTTTGGAACTTTTCCATGTTACTGCTCCTACATTAAGGGTAAATACCCAACCCAACTGAGAGCAAAAATTACCTTTGTCGGTCTAAAAGCCGGAATCACTATACTCTGTCACTCTCAAGTCATCACTCCCACCGAGGGTAAGGACTTAATCCTTAGTCCTCTGCATGTACTTAAGAGTGTTCTTTACAACAGTCCAATGAGCTCTACCAGGGTTCCCTTGATATCTTTTGACCATGCTTAAAGCAAAGTCCACATCAGGGCGAGTACATGTCATAGCATACATGATCGAGCCAACTGTAGAAGCATATGGTATTCGACTCATTTCTGCTATCTCAACCTCATTACTCGGACTCTGAGTCTTACTCAGTTTGGTATTGCTCTGGATAGGTAAGTCTCCTTTCTTAGAATTCTCCATGCTAAAACGTTTCAACACCTTATCCAAGTAAGTACTTTGACTAAGTCCTATTAGTCTTTTACTCATGTTTCTCAATATCCTTATCCCTATAATATAAGCAGCTTCTCCGAGGTCCTTCACAGCGAAACACTTCCCAAGCTAGGACGTAACCTCCTGCAAGGTTGGAATGTTGTTTCCTATGAGCAGTATGTCATCCACATAGAACACCAGAAAGCTAACTATGCTCCCACTAGCTTTGACATATACACAGGACTCATCCTCGCTTCTCAAAATTCCAAACTCTTTGACTTTCTGATCGAAACAAAGATTCCATCTATGAGATGCTTGTTTCAATCCATAAATGGATTTCTCAAGCTTACACACTCTATTAGGGTACTTTGCATTGAAAAAACCCTCTGGCTGACTCCTGTAAACATCTTCAGCCAACTTCCCATTAAGGAAAGCAATTTTGACATCCATTTGCCATATTTCAAAATCATGAGATGCAGCTATGGCTAGCATAACCCTTATAGATTTAATCTTAGCCACTGGTGAGAAGGTCTCATCATAGTCAACTCCAGGAGTTTGAGTAAATCCCTTCACAACCAATCGCGCCTTATAAGTGTGTACTTTCCCATCCATGTCAGTATTCTTCTTGAAGATCCATTTGCACCGAACTGTCTTACGACCCAGTGCATTGTCAACCAAGTTCCAAACTTGATTGTCATACATGGACTGAATCTTGCTGTCCATTGCCTCTTTCCATTTTGCAGACTTGGGGCCTGCCATAGCTTCCTTGTAGTTTTTAGGTTTATCTAAGTTTACCAGTGTACTATCATTGATAAATGTGTCACCTTCAGTAGTAATATGGAAACCACAAAACTCATGTGCATGTCTAACTCTACTGGAATGCCTTAGAGGTAAGGACTCGTCAATCGGTTCAATAGGAGTTTCCTCCTCAGTTTGAGCGCTAGTGTTTAGGGTTCCTTCATCGCTTAACTCTTGAAGCTCTTCAAGGTCAATTTCCCTCCCACTTTCCTCTTGGCATATGAGTTCTCTATCACGAAAGACTCCTATCCTTGCAACGAAGACAACATTGTCACTTGGTCTATAGAAGAGACATCCAAAGGATTTTTGTGGATAGCCAATGAAAATACAATGCTCACTACGAGGTTCGATCTTATCGTGAGTCTCACGCCTCATGAAAGCCTCGCAACCTCAAACTGTGATGTGTGCTAACGAGGGTACCTTCCCTGTCCACATCTCGTGAGGTGTTTGGCAACCTTCTTAGTAGGGACTAGATTAAGGATATGGGCGGTAATGTTTAAGGCATACCCCCATAATGAGATAGGTAACGAAGCTCGACTCATCATGGAACGAACCATGTCTAACAAGGTTCGATTATGCCTCTTAGCCACACCATTAAGCTGTGGTGTCCAGGTGGCATCAATTGTGAAACAATTCCACATTCCTTAAGATAGTCTTGGAACTCGATACTAAGATACTCTCATCCTCGATCAGATTGGAGCATATTTATCTTCCTGCCCAGCTGCTTCTCCACTTCTTGTTTAAACTCTTTGAACTTTTCAAAGGTTTCTGACTTATGCTTGATTAAGTAGATATATCCATATCTACTAAAATCATCAGTAAAAGTCACATAGAAGGTGTTAGCATCCCTTATGGCAGATCTGAAAGGTCCACACACATATGTGTGTATGAGATCCAACAAACCCTCACCCCTTTCACAAGAACCAATGAAGGGTGACTTTGTCATCTTTCCAAGAAAACAAGATTCACATGTGTCATTTGACTTTAAGTCAAATGACTCCAAAACTCCATCCTTTTGGAGTTGGGCTATGCGCTTCTTGTTAACATGTCCAAGACGACAATGCCATAAGCATGATTTATCCAAACCATGGGACGAATCGATATGCAATACATTATTTCCTAAGTTATCTACAACCATCACAGTTTCATATATAACATTACAAGGTAATGCTTCAAAATAAAATGTACCATTATAATAAGCATTAATACTACCAATTTCATTATTAAAAGAAAAGGTAAAATCTTGTTTATACAAACTATGAAAGGAAATAATATTTCTTGCCATATCAGACGAGTAGCAACAATTTCAGTTCAAAATTTAACCCACTACTAAGCAATAAAGTATAAACTCCGATCTTGGTGACAAGCGACTTTTTCCTATTCCCCATTATCAAGTTCATCTTCCCGTGCTCCACATCCCTACTTCCTTTAAGACCCTCCAAATCAGAACAAATGTGAAAACAACATCCTGTATCCAGAACCCAAGAATTAGCATGTGATGAGTTATTAGACAAAATAGAACAAATACTTTCGAAGAAGGCTTTGATCTTTTATGTCCTGCAAGTATTTGGGGAAGCTTCGCTTCCAGTGCCCTTTTTCATGAAAATGGAAGCACTCTACTTCCTTTGGATTGGATGAGGGTGTAGCAGAACTAACTTTGGTCCTACTTGAAGAGGATCCATTCCGGGACTTTCACTTGGGGCTCTTAGAAGAGGCCTTCCTCTTCTTTCCCTTCCCATATCCAATTGCCAAGACAGGGGCAGTTGCAGTAGGAGTAGAAACAACAGATTTTCCATTTAGACTATTTTCAGCAGTCCTTAAAAGGCCTTGAAGCTTGCTTAGAGTGACCTCCTCCTTGTTCATATGATAAGTCATACAAAACTGATCATAACTAGGAGGCAAAGAGTGTAGGATGATATCAATGGCCAACTCTTCATCGACGTTGACATTCAACTTCAGCAAGTGGTCCACAAATCTTTGCATCTTCTGCAAGTAGGCGGTGATGGACTCTCCATCCTTCATTTTGGTTGTAATCATGGAGCCTATGATTTTCCTACCTTTCCTGTCTAGCACTTTGATGGTACCTTTCTATCAAGTCTTGGTGCATTTCATAAGGCCAAAAGTCCTCATACGACTTTTGAAGTTGAGCAGTCATGGTAGCAATCATAATACACGACACTTTGGTCGCGTCCCACTCATGGGCCTTGTATTCAACTATCTGTTCGGGACTAGTGGTAGATTCATCAATCTCCTTACGCTCTTTTTTTGTAACGTGCCAAAATTCAAGACTAAAAATCTTTTTTAATAAAACATTACTTAAAGTAAAATCATCAATCCAGAACATAATCAGAGTATTAATTTCCAAATCACATGTTCGTTATCAGAGTAAAACATTCCCAGGCTATCTAGTCTATGGTGTGTGCCATGTGATCACCCCGAGCTCTTCCCTCCGCTACCGGAAGTACCTGAAACCAAAACTGAAAACCGTAAGCACGAAGCTTAGTGAGTTCCCCACCCTACCACATACCATGCATAACCACATACTGCACATACTAGGCTACGCCCGCTATCCTGGGCCTCGGCCCCTACCTCGGGCCTCGCCCGCTACAACGGCCCCGCCGCTCCAGGCCCCGCCTGGCCTCGAGCCCCGCTCGGATACAGATCTGTTTCACTTAGGCCTCGCCTATCACAGGGCCTCGCCCGCTAACATATAATAGCACATAAACATATCACAACACATAAGCTAACACATACTGATGGATCCTGTCCTAAGGCCTCGCCTATCCAGGGCCTCTCCCTTGTCGTGCTACTGATGAGTTATGGAACCCCGTCCATGCTCTTACTGATAGTGAGGTACGGGCCCAGCCCACACTCACTCTTTCCCTAACTTGGGCCTCGCCCCTGACCTGTTGCTAATGAGATGTGAAACACCATCCACACTCTGCTATTGGTGAGATACGGGACCTCGGCCACACTCACCTCCCTACCAAGCACATACAAGTATCACACAGACAACAAGTATAAACTATCACATAAACCATTCCTTAGGCACCCGCCCGCTATCATTGGACCTTGTCCTGAATATCATACTAGAATACTGTGCCTAGGGCTAACCCCCGGGTCTTCTTACTCATAACTACATGGGCCGACATTGTGGCCGTAGACCCATTCACACAAAAGGGAAACTCACCTCGAACTACTGAACTTGCTGATAACCTTCTGGATGCTGCTCGGCAACTCTCTGAACTCCTGTTCCACTAGCTCCCTGAGCTACCAATATCAATGCAACACTTAGTCTAACTGACCCCCAAAAGTCAACTAAGTTAACTCTGGTCAACGTCAAAGTCCTGGTCAAAGTCAACCTCCCAGGTCAACCCTACCCGCCGAGTCTGCCTACTGACTCGTCGAGTTCATAAGCTCAGAGTCCTTCCATTCGCGACTCGACTCGCCGAGTCAGTCCATGACTCGCCGAGTCTACCGATTTCCGAGTCCTGACCTGTCCAACTCACCGAGTCTCCACTCGACTCACTGATTCGAGTCTCAACTCGAAGGGTTTGGGGTTTCGCGACTTGACTCGCCGAGTCCAAGAACAGACTCACCGAGTCCAAGACAACCTTCAATAGACTCCCCGTGTTGTTCTTCCAACTCGCCGAGTTCCTGCCCATCTTCATCCGACTCGCCGAGTCGCTCCAGCTCTTAATCCATGCAGTGGCTTTTCGAGCCAAACAGGGGCTCCAACACATAGATCCATACTTCCAAGGCCTATTCCTCACGTAAAGTGGCAAAATTTACGTGTAGATATGTAGATCTAGGCTCAAAACACTACAAACTAGGGTTTATGACAACCATGCTTCACCAACATACCAAGAGCTGATACTTTATGGGATTCTAGACCAAAACAAGCATGGACCTAAGGTAGCAACCTCAGATCTGAACTTCTAGCTCGAAATGGTCACTTATCATGCCAAGAATGCCCAAAACTCACACATAGATCTAGGTGCAAAGGAGTCCAAGAACTAGTTTATTACCTCCAAATGTTCAAAAATGTCTTCCCAATCTCGGATCTATAGCCCCTTCTTGCACCTCCAAGATCCTTCTTCCTTCTCCAAGCTTTAATGCACTCTTCAAGGCAATAATTAGCTCAAAAATGGACATGGCGCCTAGAGTTTCGTGTTTTGGGTTAGAGAGGCAGTAAAGGAACCCTAGGGAAGTGAATGAGGCGCTTAAATAGGCTCCAAGTCCTGGATTTAGGGTTTTCCTCGTTCAGACCAGACTCGCCGAGTCTCCTTGGCCGACTCGCCGAGTCGGTCACTTACTCCTTGACCTGGATCCCGCTTGGACTCACCGAGTTCCTCCTTGGACTCGATGAGTCGTCCCTTAAACTTAGGGTTTCCTTTCCTTTCTTAGCCTTCCTGACTATGGGTGTTACATTTTTGAGAACATATTCTTTGTCCGCGTAGTGAATGGTCATTCGGATGTTTCGAATCCAATCATTGAAGTTCGTTTGATCAAAAATGACCCTCCCACATAAGTTTATGAGGGAGAAAGAGCCAGAAGCAGTTGAGTTTAAAGCAATGTTGGAAGACCTTTGAAAAGAAAGACAAAGTTTAGATTAGATAACGATCCTTAATATAGCACCCAAATGAATTATTAAGGCTAGGACCCAACACAATATTTTACAATTCGGAAGAGGGATGCCGCAATCCAATTGCAAAATATTTGAACGTGGGTAAATGACGATTTACCAATTTCCACCATGAAAAACGAAATTTATTATTAAGTTTTAAATGAATTGAAATTCCTAGACTCTTTTGAGATTCATTGAACTTTTCAATGGCATGTTTAAATCTCGATTATGCCCTTCAAGTTTGTGACTGGGATACCGAGGATCACAAACAAGGTGTGAATAACCAGGCAAATTAGCTTAGTACTCTCGATGTTATAAATCACCTAATCAATGTGTTAGTTAACCACACACGCTCTATTGATCCATGATTAACATCAAGCTACCCTTTACCACCCTTGCTAGTCCCAAATTCGTGTGTCGGTTAACCACACACGCTCCACTAACGACTTAGTAAGGTGCAAAGTGCAATTTCATGGAATAGCACCATCTTCACATTTTTCCTAAAGTAACTAAGATTGAGAATTTATAAAAGTTTAGTTACTTTATTATATCATTATACTTATTAATGATGATTAATGTCATATCCTACCCGTTCGGCTAACGACCATCCACCAGTCAAGGAAGCGGTGGATGAGAGTGGACACCCATTAAACCACCATTTTATAGGCAGTAACCTTGTACCCCCCCCCCTATAAACCGGCTTCGTGAATGAGGCCTACTAACGGTAAGACTAACTTGAGTTATATATATATATATATATATATATATATATATATATATATATATATATATATATATATATATATATATAATTAAAAGAGAACCTTTAATTCTAAACTGAAGAAATCAGAGTCATTGATTGCATTTCAATCCTATATTTTCCGCGCTTGAATTATTTGCTGACATCATCTTTGTCAATCATTTTATTTTTGTCTACCAAATTTATAAAACGTATATTACGTTTTAAATTAGGAATTTCATTAATTACAATTAAATCTCATCAAAAGTAAAATTAATTAAATTAGGAATTCTGTTAATAACAATTAAATCTCACCAAAAATAAAATGAATTAAATTAGGAATTCTATTAATGACAATTAAATCTCACCAAAAATAAAATGAAAAAAATACACCACTGCACCCCTTATTACCAGTACCCCTACACTCTCTCCTCATTTCTTTACATAATCTATCTAACCTAAGTTTTGTACTGGAGAAGAAAATAGGGGAAAGAAGAAATAGAATACTTGTGGGCTTCGATCTGTATGGATCAATCTTGTGTTTGATCATCATGGAAGAATTAGGAATGATATAGAGATAAATTCTATTTGGATTCTACTTTAATTTTATCGTAGTTTATATCGATTTTGGTTAAGTTTTAGATTATGTTTATTTTATTCTGTTTCAACTATGAAGTTCCAATCTATAAACCTTTAGATTTAAGTTTAGATAGATAATGGTTACGTTTTCTAAATCTGCTTCGATTTTTCTTCTTATGATATGTATTGTTGATTTTGATTTTTTCTTAAGTTATAGATATCTGAGAGCAAAAAGATGAACACAATAACACCTCTACCTCTCATCCATTGTTTCCATTTGGAAGATATGTCCACTAGGTAGTGAATTTGTATATGTCGGTTTTATTTTTTATTTTTACGTTTTTTGTATATGTGCTTAGTCAATGATTTTTTTTGTGGCTTACGAAATCGTGAATGGAAGATATAATTAAGTCAATGTCTACAATGCTTTACCCATTTGATCCCTTCCTGGATTTAGAGATGAAATTTAAACCCTTATACCAGTGAGTGATCCACATATCCTACAACTCAGCAAAACTTAGTAGTGATATTTGTTTTGATTTATTGTAAAAAACATCTTTTTATAAAAACACAAATTGGGCTCTCAGAAAGGAGTTATTCACCGGTTCATTTTTAATATTATAAAACATCTTTTAGGCTCAATAGCAAAGAAAAAACAAAGTTTTAGTATACCATGTAAATAGATTACCTCGATAAACCTTATTGGAAAATGTTTATGATTGATTACTTTTGGATACTTAGTAGGTTTTTTTTTCTTTTTGGAAAAACTATCTTCTAATTTATCTATTACACATTATTATGTTTTTTCAAAGGAGAGATACATAGAACTCAAATTCCTAATTTTCGTTTTGTGTTTTTGGAATACATTTTAGTTGTGAACTTGATGCTATGCAAGTACTTGCGTTGTCTGGGCATGCTGAGAAGTATACCAAGAACTTTGCACAATCTTATTCTTTCGTTTAACTGGTTTGAATCTTCTTATTGAGTTTACTTTCTCAAGGATAAATGGGTATACCCTACACTCTTGAAAATAGGGTTGGGAACATTGTAAGTATCTAGGTTTTCTCAGCAATAAGATAAGACATTAGTATAAAAGTTGCAATATAAACCTTTTTTATAATTTAAATTGCAATATATAACATAAAAATTGTATTAAATTTTCATTATGTTCCGTTCCGTGCCTCACAAACATGTTTCTGGAACGGAATTATTCATTCTATTATCTGGCTTTTACGATTACATATCCTTTTCCATTTCTTTGTTGTTTTATTCTTTGCAACCTCACATATCTCAAAAAAAGTAATCCTGAAATCCATCACAGAATAAAAATGTTTTATAAACTCCTATAAGGGAAGAAGAAAGATAAGACTAAATGAGTGTATGGTATTAATCTAATTATGATGTTCTTTCATCTCTATTTGCATGTTTCTAGCTTGTTCGTAGTATTGTCTATAAAATATTGTTGTTATATTTGAAAGTTCATTTTCCCCTTTTCATCTTTTTTTGTGTATATTTTAATCTTTCAACTTTTTTAGAGTATTTGAGGGACCGTTTCTACTTGAGTTTGTGGTGAAGTCGAAAGCCCTAAAACTGGAGGGTAATTGTATTCATAACAACTTGAATATTGAAGATTTTTGTTGGCAATAATTTCAATAACCATATGTACCCTAGAAGAGATATCAGAACTATAGTTTATTTTTTTATAACGTTTATTGTATTTTTTTTAAATGTTCTACAGGTGATGGCTACAAGGTATGATCAGCCCTATCTATCATCAATGGTAATTTGGTAAATCTTTAAATATTGCACTTTATTAAAGAGTACAGACGAATATTTTTGACTTTTTGTTCCTTATGAAAGAGGCAAGGGTATAATGGTCCTTTTAATATAAATTTTTTATTTTATTGTTTATTACCTTCTGTGTCTACAACATAATTACCACCTTTAGATAATGTTTATTCAGTATGTCATAATATTTTATTTGATCTAAATTTATGATTTTCATTGTCTGGAATTGTAAGAGTCAGAGACTGTTTTCAATTTTTTTAACGCCATCGATTATTTCAATAAATTTTGAGTTGTAAGTGCTTTAGATGGACAATCGAAGTTTTTGATTATATTTGATAATGTACTTAAAGGGGTTGTTTTTTAAGATTACTGATTATTATATTGAAACATTTTTTTTTTAAATTAATAACATTATCTTTAATATTCAATATGGAAACCATCATTCATGAACCCACTACCATATCAACTTTTCCCTCTCCTCTCTCTTCCATCTTTCCCAACCCACAACACATGGGAACCTTATCTTTTTCAACCCACTCAACACACTCAATTAAAAAAATACAAAAAAACTAAGGTACAATTTATAAGACACATGGTACAAGATGAGAGAGAGAGAGAGAGAGAGAGAGAGAGAGAATGAAGCGGGTTAGTGAAGCTACATAAACAACCCACTCCTCCTAGCCCACTCAAGCTGGAGTGGTGTCTTAGAGGTACCAATGGTACCTCCCAATTTTACCATGACTCCTTCCTCCTTAACCAGAATATATTAATGTGCTTTCATTCAAATGTTTATTAAACGTGGAAAATAACATCTGAAAACTGGGATGCTTCTTCTATTCTTTTCTATACGAATCAAATTTGTAGATTTAATCAACATGATGGAAGCAACATATGTTTTGTATCCATATTTCATGACAGTGAGATTATATAAACAATAAACGATCATTCGGTTATCGTCTACGAACAAAAAAAAGCTCAGAGAAGAGTGTGTATGTGTAGAGAAAGGGAGATCGATCAGCTTATTGCTAACGCTACGGAGAAAGTTGTCAAAGAAGGTACTCACTCTATACTATTGTTATCCATTATATAGTATCTTATCTTATAAAGAATGCTAAAAATATCAATTTTTATTTTTTTTCAACATTTTGACTATTTTTTTATAGTTTCTACCCGACAATTTAGCTGATGATGTTGGAGCCTTTTCAAGTGTTGGAGTTGATTATCATTTGAATGTCTCTTGATGTAAATTTTAAATAATTATTGTTTATAAGCATTATTTTACTTAGAATTTTCTTTCAGGTTTTAGAGGCATAGTAGCACATATAATAAGTACTGTTAAATGAAAAAAAAAAAAAAAAACTTAGCAAAATTAAAAAAAAATGGTGTTGATGTTGTCTATACCATGTAAATCACAATTACAAGAATCAAAATTAGCACATAAATATGGTTAAGATTATAATTTTTAAACAACGTTCGTATCTTAGAAACATTTTGCATGATTAATTTAAATTAACAATTGTACACTTATGTTATATCAAATATCCACACATACATAATGTTGATCAGATATTCCAATGTATATATTAATTTTAACTAATCATTATAATTTTACAAATAAAACATCTATCTTTGTAAATTAATAACTTTTTTGAAAACATTCATTAGTTATTAGGATTAATTTTTCATTTATATGTATTTTTTTATATGTCCCCCGCGTTTTACGCGAGTTATAATCTAGTATATAAGTGTTAAACTTTAATATTATAATAGTATAGGGTTGAATTTTAAAATTTTAAAAATCTAGGGTTTGAATCAAAGTTTCATAAATGTGACTCTTTAAATTTTAAAACTTGAGGGCAAGTTTTGAAACTCTTCAAAAACCCTTGAGTATTAGAATTTATGTTACATAAATGAGACTTTCCAAGTTCCATAAGGACAAGTTATGTAACTCTTCAAGACATTTGAAATTCTATAACTTATAAAATTAATGTTCCATGAATGATAATTTTTCATATTTCATGACTTGAGGACACGTTATGAAACTCTTCAAGAGACATTTAGATCAAATTGTTAAACTAATCCAACTATCATATAGCTTATCATTTACCAATTTGACCTAATTTAACTCTTATTGCAAGACAATTCTAATCAAACAATACAAATAATCATATTATCATATAATCAAAACATTATCTTAAAATTTGATAACTGTCTTTTTAATTTTGGACAATGCAAATCATTACCTTATCACAAAACCAATTTTTAATTGTCAAAACAGTTTGTAGTAATGATTCCAATCCAAAACTTGGCCAAAAAACTGGAAAAATCGTCCACTAGACAGTCACCACGTCGTGGTAACATTGAGCATGTCGTGGTCACCAGTCAGATTCCAAAAAAACGATTTTTCTTGCTTTGAAAAATCACCAATGCATCAATATAATAGAAAACAATCTTAGGCTCTGATACCACGGATGGTTTTTATGTACTCTAACATTCCTATGGTGTACATACAACCCTAATGCTTTGGATCTAAGTTTTCTCTAATTATACATGAAACATTTATTTCCAAAGCATAAAGCCTAAACTAGCATGGAAGGTAACATTTGAATCATAAAACAGTTAGAAAATTACCTTGTGTAGTAGCTTGCTTGTATTTGACCTTTAGGAGCCTAGCACCTCAAGTGTGATGCCTCAAATGTCTTACAACAAACCAAGAACAAGAGAATGGACTTGAGAGAGAGGTTTGGGAGCTCAAAGTCAGCTAGCTACTACTCTAGTGTGCATGGGGCCGATTTTAGGGTGTTAGGGACTTCTTTTATAATCTAGGGTTACATCCATGCAAACCCTAACTCACCATGAATCTTCACATTTCATTGGCCTTTTGGGCTAGACCTTCTTGGACTTTCATATAGGTTTAGTCCAACTCTAATCAACATGGGTCATGAGTCCAACTACAAGAATTATTGATTTACCTAATCAGTCCCCGTAACTTTAATTAGTCTCTTTTGATCACCAAATTAATTTTTGATCAATATTAATTAAATAATGTGATTTCTCAATTAATATATTATACTTATAATATATTAATAAACCACAATAAACTCTTCCTCAAATATCCATCCTATCAAATTGTTCCAGAGTATTGCAACCCAAATGGACCATGTTATTATCAGGTCAAGTACACACCAATTATAGTTATAGGCTTAGACACCTAATCCAACAATCATGATTTTCATATTCACTCGGTCAGAACAAGACTTCTCTTTCTGATCAAAACAACAATGGGGTATCGGTAAATAGAATGCCATTTTTTTATTTAATACACAAGTCATTTTATGTACCTAAGTGCATGAAATAGTAATGTACTTTACTACTTCTGTAACACTTGTGCCCTAGTATGTGCTATATAACACCCTTGAGTATTTAATAATTGCATTTTGGTCCCTGAAGTAGTACGTGGGGCGTACCACTTGCTACGCTTAGCGTATTGTTGAGAAGCCAGTACGCAGGGCGTACAACTTGGTACGTATAGCGTACTAGGTTGGTGGCGAGATGGGAATTAGGTTACGTATGTTAGGCGTACGTAGGCTTTAATGAAATCCTAGATGGGGGTTTTACACCCTATTTAAGCATCCTTATCTTCTGGGGTTGGCCTCTTTACTAGCACCCAAAGCCTCCAAAACCCTAAATTGAGTTGTAGCCTCCATTGTTAAGATTTTGAGCCTTTGAAGAGAGTTTGGTGTTCATTTTGTTCATTGTGAAGGAGTTAGAAGATCTTGGAGTTGCTAAGCTTGGAGAAGGAAGTCTTGGATCCATAACCTCTACCCATTTTGCAAGAAGTTTGAGGTATCAAGTTCTTATCTTGGTTGTTAGTTGCTTATATCTCTTTTTGGGTTAAATAGTTATGTTTTTAGCCATGGTTTGGATGAATGTTGAGTTTAGGACGTCCTAAAGGCTTATTCTTTCAAATCTAAGGTCTTGATGTGCTCCTTTTGCATAAAGGTGCCAACTTTATGGAGTTAGGGGCCTCATGCATTCATTAAGTCCTTTTTGAGCTTTAGAGCTTCTTATGGCCATGCATGGATGTAAAGTTAGCAACTTTACGTGATATTTCAGCTTAAGGAGGTTAGATCTAGACTTTGGGGTGAAGTCTTAACGAGTTAAGTGATTAAAGTAGAAGGTGGCTGATCAGGTTGAATACGTTGGGCATATAAGCCTGTCCGCGCAACGTAATGGCCCTCGAGCCAGTACACTTAGTGTACCAGCTGAGTACGCCAATGTACCAGCTGAGTACACCCAATGTACTAGCTGAGTATGCCCAACGTACTAAGTCTGATGGCATTTCGATGTTAGACTTTCGGTTTGGGCCTCGGTTTGAGCTTAGAAGGTTAGGGTTTAGATGGGCCATATGATTTTGGTAGTTTTTGGGCCAAGTATGTTATTGGGCCTTAGGCTAAGGCCCATGTGAAGGGATTGGGCCTAATTGGAAATTAGGCCATATTTTGGGCCTTGATGGATTTTTTAGCTTTTGACCCCATTAGATTGTGGTCATGGGCTTCATTATTAGGCCAAGCTAGGTTAGGGGTAAAATGGTCTTTTTAACCTAAGTAGAGATTTTTGGGTTATGATGTAGATCCCAAATGTTAATTAGTTTTTATGTGGCAATTGATAGCTTGAGGAGCTATATGACCAGCAGTCAAGGATCATTTGTTTCATTCAAATTTTCGAGGTGAGTCTCCTCACTAGGTTTAGCGAGTCTAAGGCACCAAGGTCGGCCCTTGATTAGTTATGTCTATTTATACTTATTGTCTGTGCGATACTTGTATGTGCCTGTATATGTATGTTATTGAGCGGGGCCCGTTATATAATATGTTTGGTATGCGGTATCTTGGGGAACTCACTAAGCTTTGTGCTTATGGTTTTTAGTTTGTGTTTTAGGTACTTCCAGTTCCAAAGGGAAGAGCTTGGGTTGACTGCATCACACACACCATATGGATTCTGTTTATGGAACATACTCTGATTTTTATGAAGATTGAAATATTTATTCGATCGAGATGTATGAACAATGTTTTAGAATACTGTTTTTACTTAAATCAAAAATGAATTTTTTGGGTCATAATTTTTTGATGTTTCAAGTTGGTATCAGAGCCTTGGTTTGAGGGATTCGAGCACATTCTCGGGTGTGTCTGAACTCAAACCAAGGATTTGGTAAAGTTTTCAAAAGGTAAACCTATTTTAAGAAAAGGTTTTCTAAAATAAGAAAGGGTGTGGTGCGTGCAATTAGCCGAGCTCATGTAAGTTATCCGAAAATACCCACACATGTTTATAATATGTTTAGAATTGTGAATCTATGAATCACATGCTAGATTAGGGCTAAGGATCTAGGATAGAAGCCTTTGTATGCCTGATGTGTGAGCATTTAGACTTGCATGCTAGTACTGATCAGTCAATAATAGGATAACCTAATTAGGTTATGCTTGGTTCTGATTACTTGATGCTCGAATGTTGCTTGTTTTGTGCTTTTAGGAGTTCTAACTAGCTTCGGCTAAGTAGTAAACGAATATGCTAAGTTACATATTATGGGAACTAAATAATTTTAAAGGCTTAGGTTTTAACTCTATTGCCCAGCTCTTGTTTGAGTCCAACCGTTGTAGTGTGAGACCTCTCATTCGAAGAATTATCTATTTTTTGCAATATGTAATTGTATTCGTGGGCTAGTTAGAGGAAGTTAGTGGAAGTTCCTTCTGCAACTAATGGCGAAGAGTGGTGTGGAGTTTTCCCTAGGAAAACCAAGGATGAGATTTAGTGTTGGGAGCCTTATCCGTGAGGGAATTGTTGGATATAAAGTAACTTGGCTGAGTTAAGGCACTTCTTGAGGAAAGTACGGATAGATGTGAAAGGTATTATGGGCCCGTACTGCTGGAAGCTGAGGATTCGTACTCGATTCACAAAGGGCTTCGATGAAGCCAGGGATCTTGTGGAGATGTAATTTCCCCGATGTGTATATTTGATGCGTATTCTGATGGTTTATATGGTCTATTTTCAGTATGGTGGTATTATGAGGCAGGCCAGTTGGCAGTTCCGGTATTGGGGAGGGTTCGGGCTCAGGTTCTGAAGTCGGGCAACTTGATAACCAGACGAGGGAGTTCATCTCGTCTGATATTACACGCAATATCCTTGAGCAGACTCCTGTGACATTTAGAATGGTCAAGGAGGGTATTTTAAAGATTCTTGATGAGCGGTTGAGCACCTTTCACGCTGATATTATGGCTTTAGTCGAGACGCATTCTTTGACTTCCAAGGAGTTCAGGGCATGTGGAGCTCCAGATTATCACGGGGCGAGGGACCCCATTGCGAGCAACAGGCGGTTAGAAGATGTTGCTAACACCTTCCGTACCAACCGATGTCCTGAGGGGGACAAGGTTAGACGATCTTCCTGTCTCTTGAAGGATAGGGCACATGATTGGTAGGTAGAGGTAGGACGTGCGGTGGGTAATGATGTTGTTGATTCAATGACCTGGGGTGATTTCTCGACCAGTTTTTGACCTGAGTTTGCACTGGTGATTGAGGTGCAGCTGTTGGCGCGAGAGTTCCAGGATCTCCGCCAGAGTACTGAGACAGTGGTTAAGATCATCGTTATGTTCAGGGAGAGGGAACTTTTGGTTCCATAGTACGTGGCGGACGAGGAGATGAAGAAGGTCGGGTACCATGAGATGCTGAGGAGTGATATTCGACAGTTTGTTAGCCGATCCAGCTGCAAGATGCTGGAAGACATGATTGTCGGGGCTAGGAAGAGGGAAATTGATTTGGAGATGGAGAAGAAGAGGAAACCAGATTTTGTGTCTAGTGTTGAGGGTTCGGGCAAGAGGCCCAAGGTGGCTGATACGAGAGGGAAGGGCCAGCAGGGTTGAGGCTGTTGCGGCAAGTACGACGGGTCGCACTAGGGGACGTGAAGGGTGGGTGGTTTTGGCTGCTTCAAGTGTGGCCGAACTGGTCATATCAGCAGGGATTGTACTGCTACCACCACCATCACCCCGGTATCTGATCTGATTTTCTTTTAGTGTAATAAGAGGATCCACAAGAAGGCTCATTGTCCGAGTTTGGCTGCAACAGGACCGGTGTTAGCACCCGCTCCTGCGACTCTTCGGATCACTAATGGCCGCTAGGGCTAGGCAGATGCGCCTGCAACTTAGAGCAGGGCTTTCCAGCTGACGGCAGAGGAGGCGTGTGCTGCTCCCGATGTTGTGAAGGGTATGCATCTTCTCCTTATCTCTTTATTTATGTTGAATTGTTTGCTTATCTTTATGTGTTTTATTTTAGGATCGTTCCTTGTGAACGGTATCTCTACTTTGGTATTATTTTATTCAAGGGCTACTTGATCGTTTGTATCTCTCGCGCTTAGCAAGAGATTTGCAGGAGCTCCGGGGGAGCTGGATTGTCCTCTAGATGTTTGAGATTGCTGATGATAGGTCTATTCAGGTTGCAAGGGTTCATCGAGGATTTTCTCTCTAGTTATTCAACGAGCATTATCTGGTTGATCTGGTTCCCATTCCTCTGTGTGGGAACAAGGTTATTGTGAGCATGGATTGTTTGCTCCCTAATGGGGCCATGTTCGACTGTGAGCATCAGTTAGTTCGGGTTCGAACCCCAAATGGGGGAGAGTTGGTGATTCAAGGTGAGAGACTGTAGCGTAAGCCAATTATATGTTCTGCAACGAGGGCCAAACGATATCTTCATCAGGGTTGTTCGGGTTTTGTCGCCTATTTCATTGATACCCAGGATAAGGGTAAGGCGACCGTGGATGATGTGCCGATCGTATGGGATTATTCATATGTGTTCACTGAGGATTTTCTAGGGGTACCTCCGGAGAGGCAGGTGGAGTTTAGGATTGATTTGGTTCCTGGCGCGACTCTGATAGCCAAAGCATCGTATTGGCTAGCTTATCCCGAGATGCAAGAGTTGTCTATAGCTGCAGGAGATGTTAGAAAAGGGATTTATTAGACCGAGCAGTTCTCCTTGGGAAGCCCTGATTCTGTTTGTGAAGAAGAAGGACGAGTCTCATCAGATGTGTATCGACTATCGGGAGTTGAATAAGGTAATAGTGAAGAACCGTTATCCCCTCCCAAGGATTGATGATCTTTTCGACCAACTTCAGGGTGCATCTTGGTTCTCCAAGACTGATTTGCGATCGGGTTATCATCATATGTAGGTCCGGGATGAGGATGTGCAGAAGACGGCTTTCCGGACTCGATATGGTCATTACGAGTTTGTGGTGATGCCTTCTAGGCTCACCAATGCTCCATCCGCATTCATGGATCTCTTGAACCGTGTATGCAGATCGATGCCTAGATCAGTCTGTGATAGTATTCATTGATGATATCTTGGTTTATTCCAAGACTCAGGAGCAGCATGAGGAGCACTTGAGGGAGGTATTGGAGACCTTGAGGAGGAAGAGAATTTTTGCAAAGGTCTCCAAGTGCGAGTTTTGGTTGCACGAGGTGCAGTTTCTGGGGCACCTTGTCAACCAGAAAGGTATTCTGGTCGATCCAGACAAGGTCGAGGTCGTGATGCAGTGGGAGGTTCCGCGGTATCCATCTGAGATTTAGAGCTTTCTTGGTTTGGCTGGTTATTGCCGAAGATTCATTTAGGATTTATCTAAGATTTTTGTTCTCTTGACACGACTAACCAAGAAGTCGGTGACTATTCATTAGGGGCCTGTGCAACAAGCAACTTTTGAGACTGTTAGGCAGTGGTTTTATGAGGCGCCGATTCAGACCCTGCCGGAGGGTTTTGATGACATCGTGGTTTATTGTGATGCATCAATCATAGGTTTAGGGGGAGTGTTGATGCATCGGGGTCACATGATCGCTTACGCTTCGAGGCAGCTGAAGCCTTATGAGGCGAATTATCCGACACATGATTTGGAATCGGGGGCTGTGGTTTTCACCCTCAAGATTTGGTGGCATTACCTCTATGGGGTATGGTGTACCATCTACACGAATCAAAAGAGTCTGGGGTACTTGATGGATCAGCCGAATCTGAACATGAGGCAACGTCGATGATTGGATCTAGTGAAGGATTATGATTCTAAGATCTTGTATCACCTGGGGAAGACCAATGTGGTGGCCGATGCTCTCAGCTGCAAGGCAGTCGCGGCTCCAATCAGAGACCTATGTTTGAGGATGAATGTGATTACTCTGTTGTTGGAGTAGATTCGTGAGGCACATGTTGAGGCTATGAAGGAAGAGCATTGGAAGAGTGAGCGTATTGTGGGGCAGGTGGCTTCCTTCGATTATGATAGTCGCGGATTGTTGAATCTGCATCAGAGAGTTTGGGTTCCGTATTGGGTCGGTGTGCACCAAGTTCTGATGGAGAAGGCTCATAAGTCGATATTTTCCATTCATCCCAGGGCGACGAAGATGTATAGGGATCTTTATCTTGATTATTGGTGGCCCTGCATGAAGCGAGATGTGACATGGTATGTGGAGTGGTGCTTGACTTGCAGGAAAGTCAAGGTCGAGCATCAGCGACCTCAGAGCAAGATGCAACTGTTAGAGATTCCCATATTGAAATGGAAGACATCACTATGGATTTTATCACGAAGCTTCCCAGGATTGCGCGTGGAGTGGATTCTATCCGGGTCATCGTGGATCGTTTAACCAAGAGCGCGCATTTCATTCCGATCTAGGAGTGTATTTCTGCAGAGAAGTTGGACGAGATTAATGTCCGGGAGATAGTGCCACGTCATGGGGTTCCAGTATTAATGGTTTCAGACAGGGATGTTCGTTTTACTTCCAAATTTTGGAAGAGGTTTCATGATGAGATGGGCACTCGTCTCCATTTCAGTACGACATTTCATCCGCAGACTGATGGTCAGAGTGCGAAGACTATTCATACTCTTGAGGATATGTTGCATGCGTGTGTGTTGGATTTTGGTGGGAGTTGGGATATGTATCTTCCGTTGGCATAATTTTCGTATAACAACAGTTATCACGCCAGCATCGATCAACCTCCTTTTGAGATGCTCTACGAGAGGAAATGCAGGACCCCGATTTGTTGGGGAGAGGTCGATCAACGAGTTATAGGGAATACCGAGGTGGTGCTTAAGACTACTTAGATGATTCAGCAGGTTCGGAGCAAGCTCCAGACAGCTCAGAGTTAGCAAAAGAGCTATGCCAACAGGCGCCGGTCAGACTTGGAGTTCCAAGTGGGAGATATGGTTCTCCTAAAGATGTCACCTTGGAAAGGTGTCTTCCGGTTCAGGAAGAGGGGCAATCTAGGACCCAAGTATATTAGTCCCTTCAGGGTTTTGGTTTGGGTGGGCTGTGTTGCATATCGTCTTGATCTTCCAGCCGAGTTCAATCAGATTCATAGCACATTTCATGTCTCTTACCTTTGGAAGTGTTTAGTGGATGATTCCGCAGTGATACCTTTGGAGGATATTCAACTGGATGACCGCTTGAATTATATTAAGAGACATGTGGCGATTTTGATCAAAGAACGAATACCTTGAGGAACAAGGTAGTTGAATTGGTGAAGGTTCAATGGTAGCACCGCAAGGGATCAGAGTTGTCTTAGGAGCCCGAAGAGGAGATGAGGGAGCACTATCTAGTGATGTTCGGGGCAGCGGACTTTACAGACAAAGTCTGACCCAATTGGGGGAGAATTATAACACTTGTGCCCTGGTATATGCCTTATAACCCCTTTACGTATTCAATAATTTCATTTTGATCCCTGAAGTAGTACGCAGGGCGTACCACTTGGTACGCTTAGCGTACTGGTTGAGAAGCCAGTATGCGGGGCGTACCATTTGGTATGCTTAGTGTAGTGGGATGGTGGCAAGATGGGACTTAGGTCGCGTATGTTGGGTGTATGCATGTGTACGTTGGGCATACGTAGGCTTTAATGAAACCCTAAATAGGGGTGTTGCACCCTATTTAAGCATCCTTATCTTTTGGGGACGGCGTCTTTACCAGCACCCAAAGCCTCTAAAACCCTAAATCGAGTTGTAGCATCCATTGTCAAGCTTTTAAGCCTTTGAAGAGAGTTTGGTGTTCATTTTGTTCATTATGAAGGAGTTAGAAGATCTTGGAGTTGCTAAGCTTGGAGAAGGAAGTCTTGGATCCAGAACGTCTACCCATTTTACAAGAAGTTTGAGGTATCAAGTTGTTATCTTGGTTGCTAGATGCTTAAATCTCTTTTTGGGTTAAATAGTTATACTTTTAGCCATGGTTTGGAGACGTTGACTTTAGGACGTCCCAAAGGCTTATTCTTTTAGATCTAAGGTCTTCATGGGCTCCTTTGGCATAAAGGTGCCAACTTTATGGAGTTAGGGGCCTCATGCATTCATTAAGTCTTTTTTGAGCTTTAGAGCTTCTTATGGTCATGCATGGACGTAAAGTTAGCAACTTTACATGATATTTCAGCTTAAGGAGGTTAGATCTGCACATTGGGGTGAAGTCTTAACGATTTAAGTGCTTAAAGTAGAAGATGGTTGATTTGGTTGAGTACGTTGGGCGTACAAGCCTGTACGTGCAGCGTATAATCCCTCGAGCCAATACGCTTAGCGTACCAGCAGAGTACGCCCAACGTACTCAGCCTGATGGAATTTCGATGTTGGACTTTTGGTTTGGGTTTAGAAGGGTAGGGTTTAGATGGGCCATCTGATTTTAGTAGTTTTTAGGCCAAGTATGTTATTGAGCCTTGGGCTAAGGCCCATGTGAAAGGATTAGGCCCAATTGGAAATTGGGCCATATTTTGGGCCTTGATGGATTGTTTAGCTTTTTGGCCCATTGGATTGTGGTCATGGGCTTCATTCTTGGACCAAGCTAGGTTAGGGGTAAAATAGTCTTTTTACCCTAAGTAGAGATTTTTGGGTTATGATGTAGATCCCAAATGTTAATTAGTTTTTATATGGCAAGTGATAGCTCCAGGAGCTGTAAGGCCAGCAATCAGGGATCATTCGTTTCATTAACCTTTTTGAGGTGAGTCTCCTCACTGGGTTTAGTGGGTCTAAGGCACCAAGGCCGACCCTTGATTGGTTATGTCTATATACTTATTGTTTGTGCGATACTTGTATGTACTTGTATATTTATGTTATTGGGTGGGGCCCGTTATACGAGCGGGGGCAGGGCTCGTATCTCATTGGGCGGGGCCCGTTATGCGAGTGTGGGCGGGGCCCGTTATGCGAGTGTGGGAAGGGCCCGTTATATGATATGTTTGGTATGCGGTATCTTGGGGAACTCACTAAGCTTTGTGCTTTCAGGTACTTCCGGTTCTAAGGGGAAGAGCTCGGGTTGACTGCATTGCACACACCATATGGATTTTGTTTATGGGACATACTTTGATTTTTATGATGATTGCCATATTTATTCGATCGAGATGTAAGACCAATGTTTTGGAATACTGTTTTTACTTAAATAAAAAATGAAAATTTTGGGTCATAATTTTTTGATGTTTCAGTTTCTTGCATTAAATTTTTTTTACTAGAAATAAACTGAAGTAACTTGTTATTTCATGCTCTTAGGTCTTTTTTGGTTAAAATACACGAAATATCAACATACTTAATTTATTTGACTTGAAAAAATATATATATAATTTACTCTTTTTACTACATTAGTCATTTTATGTCCCCAATGAGACTTATAGAAAAAGAGTCAACACTAGTTGAGTTGATGCATCTTCAAGTGGTGAAGTTGCAAGGCTTAAAGCTGTCATAGAGACAATCAAATGAGAACTTACTCACGAGTTCCTTTTAATGTTGTGTTTTGTTTGTCTATAATAAATATTATTCAATATTATAAATTTATTACATTTAGTTACTATTTGAATGATTATTTATATTTGACATATGATATTTGGTGCAATGAATTATCATTATGTATGGTCTTTTATTTTATATCATGAGAATTTAAATGTGTCATTTAATTTGAAAATTAGTAAAGCTATTATAGTTTTTCTAGTAGTGTGATAAAAATCCCAAAATGACAAACCTTACCTACATATGAGACATTAATAAACACAGTTTTGGACTTAGGATATAACCACAAATTTCATGTAAGTATGAGGGCTTTTATGGAAATAACTCTAATATAAAAGCTACAATAATAATAAAAACATATACTAAATACAATTAATAAGACTTTTGTTGATTTATATCATGAAGATCTATTTAGGAATTGTATTTAAATAGTATCTCTATGATTGTAGTAATGATATTTAATTATTTACTAAAAAGAATAACAAAAATTCCCAAAAATAATATATAAATTATCATTATTGTGTTTTCTAATAAAAAATATGAGTTTTTTTTAGTGAAAAGAATGTAGTTGGTATCTTTATTTTATGTTTTTTAATAAATGAATATAAGTTTTCTTCAACTAAATTTAGTATATACAATAAAAAAAATCTATAGAAAAGGCATTATACTTTAACCTTATTAACGAAAAAGCCATCTATTATTTTATGATTTATTTATTTATTTATTTCCAATTTAATCCTTAAAACCGACACTAACTGAGTACAAATGTTGTTTTGCAAGTGTTCACCGGATTCAATGATTAAATTGCAAAAAAATATAATAAAAAAATCAATGAATGATTTTTTGTCAATAAAACCAAAATATAAGGATTTTTTTTTTTTTCAGATTTCTCTATCATAAAATACATCAAATTTCTTAATTCATCAAACATGTTACATAATTCAACGATAAACTTTTGGAACTTCTAACACATTAGCCTCATAGTGAACATCAATAAAAGACGATTAATAAAAGACGTATCTTTTTTCTTTATCTACGATTCAAAAGACTAGAAATTTTGTGATGTATATTAAGCATTCATGATTCATGATGTCTCCTTTCTAAAATCTTAACCAATTAGTATTGTCCCTTTCTTATATCCGTAATTGCATATTCACTTGTATTAATAGTCATAGATTATACGTAAATTTGTAGTACACTACAAGGATTTATGCCCAACGATTTTTGTAGGTTTCGTGGTCCAAAAATGATCGATCAATGTCACCAAGAGAATGGGATTTGGAATTACTTGTTGTGCTTAGATAAGAAGATTAGATTGTGTTAAGGATGAGGATGAAATTTCGCTTTTAATTATTGGCCAATCAGACGATAGTAAATACAATATTGCGGTGGAAACGGTAGTGTTGATTATATGCTGGGTGATTTGGAGATTTAGAAATACAGTGTGTTTTAAATCTAATCGGAAAGCACTTTGATTTTATTTATGATTTGGTTTCCAAGTTTTCATTTATATATAGATTAATTGTTTTTTCCTCTAGGAATAGTAACTTTTTTTTTTAAATAAAGTTTTCTCCTTCAAACTTTGGTAACAATTGTTTGTCATGTTAATCTTTTTGGTCCCTTATTTTTTAATGTTATATTATTTGGCTACAATAATTTCTACAACCTAGCAATTTTGGTCCATACTCTAATATTAATTACAATAGGTCATAATATTTTCTATAACTTGGCAGTTTTGGTCTCTTCTCTAAAATTAATTTTCGTTTTCCAACATCTAACCACCATAGTTTCTATATTTTGTCAACTTTCGTCCCTTTTCTATAACTTGACACTTTTGGTCCATTCTCTAATATTAATTATAGTAACCCATAATATTTTCTACAACTTGACAGTTTTGGTCCCTTCTCTAATATTAATTTTCGTTTTTCAACATCTAACCACCATAGTTTCTATATTTTGTCAACTTTCGTCCCTTATGTACATTCTAAAAAATTGTCCCATAAACAAACACGAAATGTGAAATCTAAAACAACAAACAAAACAATAAAAAAAATTTCCCGACCCCTAGCAACGCGAGGGCACACCCTCTAGTTTTTATAGTAAAAGAATAGGAATAGTAAAGCTAGTATTGTGTGGATTAGTTGTCTTAATAACCTTTTGAACTTTTTATAATTTCTACTTTTTTACTAACCCACAAAATGCTAGTTTATTGTAATAAATTATATTTTATTTCGAATAAACTAAATACCATATTTTTTCATATACAGTTTATTTTTTATTGTTAGTAATTTGAAAATTAAAAACCATATAAATTTTAGTTTTAGAATGATTTGTTATTTTAAAAATATGGATGAATGGTCCCTATGGTTTAGAGTAATTTGCACGTTTGGTCTCTAACTTATTTTTTTAACTCGGATGGTCCCTACTATTTGTTATTGTTATGTGCTTGGTCACTGTCTTACCTAAAAAAACTATTTTTTCTTTGATTTTTTAATCTATTTTAATAAACACACCCCCAACCCCGCCCCCTTCACCTTACCTTACCTACCCCATCATTTTTCCCTCTTTAAATAATAGTCTTTTTAGGTAAGACAAGCACCAAACGCGTAACAAAAACAAATAGTAGGAACCAAGCACGTAACAAAAACAAACAGTATGGATTTTTCGAGTTAAAAAAATAAGTTAGGGACCAAACGCGCAAATTACTCAAAACCATAAGGACCATTCGTGTAATTTACTCATTAAAAATGACTTATATGTGTATGTATTACTCTACTTTTAAATCTACTTATTCTGTCCGCAATGACACTTATACTCTCAATTTTAAGTTAAAAAATATTCATCAACTTTTGATACCGCTAAATAAAATGCCAAATTTGTAACTTCCATAAAAATCACAATAAATTTGAACTTTTTAAAACAATCCAAAATCATAGAATGTTTACAAAATCATTGTTTTCAAAGTATTGTTCCATATCAGAGTATCTCATAGATCAAAAGTGCATAAAACAGAGGATGTGTACGGTCACAGATTCGTCTTCCTGTGATCATCAGAAGTATCTGAAACAACAACTAAAAACAGTAAGCCAAAGCTTAATGAGTCCCCCCAAAGTACCAAGACACAAACAAATAACATATACAAACAAGCATGTCAGGTCCAATCAACCATCGGGTTGGAATACCCCAGGCCTAATCAACCTCCGGGTCCGGTCATCCTTAGGATGGAATACCCTAGGTTGGAATGTCAATATACAATGGGTCCAATCAACCATCCGGTTGGAATACCCCATGCCCAGTCAGCCATCGGGTTGGAATGTTAATATACAACAGGTCCAGTTATCCTCGGGATGGAATACCCTCAGGCCCAATCAATCATCGGGTTGGAATTCTCTTAGTCTGTTGGCACATACACATAGTAGTAAAGCCACAACTGATGGGTTTTAGCCATAAGAACTTTCCTATGTGCGCATGCAAAACCCTAATGCTCGGATCTAGGCTTTCTAATAAACATGCTTTGAATCCAAGACTTCTAATTACTAATTAGGTTAAATAACAACATTGAAACAGATCTAGAATCATACCTTTGAGTTCCTTGTTGATCTTGAGGTCTTGGAGCTTCTAGAGTCACAAATGTCACTCCTCTAATGGCTTACAAACACCAAAGCAAGGAGGATGATTTGGGAGAGAGGAGAGGGGAGGAATTTCGACCAGAGTTCTCTTACTTAATCAGAGGTTGTCGAATTCCCTATGCCATGGGGTCTATTTATACTTGTAGACTCCTTAAGGGTTACAACCTAAACCCTAATTGGATAATCTTCTCTTAAGGCTATCCAAATCCATTCCTAGATAACTCTAATGGACGATTTTAGCTATCCTAATCCTCTTAGAATTCGTCCATAGTATATCCAAATGGATTTACAGTCTAAAGCTTAACTATCAAACAATTGACAGTTTATACCCCTTTATTTAATTAATCTCTTTAAGTCACCAAATTAATTCTAATTAATTCTATGACTTATATTAATCAAATAACAAATATATTATTCATTATATTATTCCCATAATATATTAATAATATTTACTCTCTCTTATTAAATCATCCTATCAAGTTGCTATGGTGAAGGCAACCCAAAAGGACCATGCACAACCGGATATAGTTACAGCCTTAGACACTATTCCAACAGTCTCCCACTTGGATAAGTCTAGTAACTATACGAGTACAATTCGGTTTGCAATCGTAGCTCTCAAAGACGCTGTCAACTCTGATCTAATCAATCTTGTCCTTTAGATAAGGGAACGTACAGTCCTCTGTTAGATATCATGCTGACAATCCTATGGAATGGTTAGTCAAGCATTTAGGTTTCTCGATCTCTGATTTATTTGACATAGAACTTAATCGAACACATCAATTCAGTTCTGACCGGGCCCAGCACATAAGTCAAATCAAATCATCGAGCGGCCGAGATATCGCTTTTACCTTCTTAGATAAAAGTTACAGATAAACTTCGACTTATATGCATTTACTTATTCATTTACCAACTATACACAACAATACGTTTTATAACATCAAGTTACTGATGCGTTTTCGTATTATCAATGTACAATCAATTAACAAATAATAAACCATATATCTAGGTTTTAAGACTATATGATATTATCGTCTTGCGATCACCTTTTATATCTTATTCCATAAGGTGATTCCAGCAAGCGCGGGTTTATTCCAATGCTCAAAACTAGTTCATAAGCACTCATGAACGTTGCAGCAATCCTTTGCTATGTCTAACACCATTTAGACATTCTACACACCAATTCATGACAATCTTCTTTCATATCTACTTCCAATATATGAACGATTGTGGACCATTTGAACAATTCTATTATTCCTAATAATTTCAATTATTCTGGAAGTCAAAACATGCAAAGTGAAACAATAGCTAAACAATTAACATAAGATAGTAACATTACTCATAAATAAAACTCCTTTATTTAATCATCAAATGTTAATTACATTTATCTATTACACGTTTCTAATACTATCTAATCTATGCTAATATCATCCTTCAGCCCAATACTCCTAGCATGCTGCAAGTGCTTAACCCTACTCAGTCCCTTCGTAAGCGGATCTGCTGGGTTATCTTCTGATGATATCCTCTTAACTACGAGTTGTCCTTCTTCTACACGATGTCTAATAAAGTGATACTTTCTGTCGATATGTCTTGATCTACCATGATCCCTCGGTTCCTTGGTTAAGGCAACCGCACCTTCGTTATCACAGAAAATCTCCATCGGCTCCTTTATGGCAGGTATGACTCCAAGATCACCGATGAAGTTCTTTAGCCATATTGCCTCCTTCGACGCTTCGCTCGCTGCAATGTACTCTGATTCGCACGTTGAATCAGCTACGGTTTCCTGCTTGGAACTTTTCCATGTCACTGCTCCTCCATTTAGGGTAAAGACCCAGCCCGACTGCGAACGGTAGTTGTCCCTGTCGGTTTGAAAACTGGCGTCACTATACCCTCGTACCTTCAAGTCATCACTTCCTCCGAGGACTAAGAACCATTCCTTCGTCCTCCGAAGGTACTTAAGGATATTCTTCACCGCAATCCAATGTGCTTTGCCAGGATTCCCTTGATATCTGCTAACCATGCTCAAAGCGAAGGCTACATCAGGTCGAGTACAAGTCATAGCGTACATGATTGAGCCAACTGCGGAAGCGTATGGTACTCGGCTCATTTCTGCTATCTCAGCTTCGGTACTCGGACTTTGAGTCTTACTCAACTTGGCATTACTTTGTATCGGTAGTTCTCCCTTCTTTGAGTTTTCCATACTAAAACGTTTTAGTACCTTCTCTAAGTAAGTATTCTGACTAAGTCCAATTAGTCTCTTACTTCTTTCTCTTACTATCCTTATTCCCAAAATGTAAGAAGCCTCTCCGAGGTCCTTCATAGCGAAACACTTCCCGATCCAGGACTTTACCTCCTGCAGAGTCGGGATGTCGTTTCCTATGAGTAATATGTCATCGACATATAGAACGAGGAAGCTTACTATACTCCCACTGTCTTTGACATATACACAAGATTCGTCTTCGCTTCGTACAAATCCAAACTCTTTGACTTTCTCATCGAAACAAAGATTCCATCTGCGAGATGCTTGCTTAAGTCCATAAATGGACTTCTCAAGCTTACACACTCTATCCGGATGCTTCGGATCCACAAACCCCTCTGGCTGAGCCATGTAAACATCCTCAACCAACTTTCCGTTAAGGAAAGCGGTCTTGACATCCATTTGCCAAATCTCATAATCATGAAATGCGGCAATTGCTAACATCACTCTAATAGATTTAATCTTCGCAACTGGTGAGAAGGTCTCATCATAGTCAACTCCGGGAGTTTGAGTAAAGCCCTTCGCGACCAATCGCGCTTTATATGTGTGTACGTTCCCATCCACGTCGGTCTTCTTCTTGAAGATCCATTTGCACCCAACGGTCTTACGTCCGGGCACGTAATCAACCAAATTCCAAACTTGGTTATCATACATGGATTGGATCTCGCTATCCATTGCCTCTTTCCACTTTACAGACTCCGGGCCTGCCATGGCTTCCTTGTAGCTATTAGGTTCATCAAGATTTACTAGTGTACCATCACTAATATACGTGTCCCCTTCGGTAGTAATATGAAAGCCATAAAACTGGGGATGAACTCTAACTCTATCGGAACGTCTAAGAGGTAAGGATTCGTTAATTGGTTCAACCGGAGTTTCCTCCTCGGGTTGAGTGCCAGCGGTAGAGGTTCCTTCATCCATCGACTCTTGAATCTCTTCAAGTTCGATTTGCCTCCCACTGTCTCCTTGGCTTATGAGTTCTCGCTCTTGGAAAACTCCTCTCCTCGCAACGAAGACAACATTGTCCTTCGGTCTATAGAAGAGATATCCAAAGGATGTCTGCGGGTAGCCGATGAAAATACATCGCTCACTTCGAGGTTCAAGCTTGTCGTGAGTATCTCGTCTTACGAAAGCCTCGCAACCCCAAACCTTGATATGTGCCAACGAGGGAGCTTTCCCTGTCCACATCTCGTGAGGTGTTTTGGCAACCTTCTTAGTAGGGACTCGATTAAGGATATGGGCGGCAGTCTCTAAGGCATACCCCCAAAAAGAGATTGGTAGTGAAGCACGACTCATCATAGAGCGAACCATATCCAATAAGGTTCGATTACGCCTTTCTGCCACACCATTCAACTGCGGTGTCCTAGGAGGCGTCAATTGCGAAACTATTCCACACTCCTTGAGATAATCGTGGAATTCAAGACTTAGGTACTCTCCTCCTCGATCGGATCGAAGCATCTTGATTTTCCTGCCCAATTGATTCTCCACTTCATTCTTGAACTCTTTGAACTTTTCAAAGGTGTCTGACTTTTGCTTGATTAAGTAGATATACCCATATCTACTATAGTCATCGGTAAAAGTCACATAGAAGTGGTTCCCATCCTTCGTGGTTGATCTAAACGGTCCACATACATCGGTATGTATTAGGTCCAATAGACCCTCGCCCCTTTCACAAGTACTCGTGAAGGGCGACTTAGTCATCTTTCCAAGCAAACAAGACTCGCATGTATCATCTTCCCTAAGGTCGAATGACTCCAACACTCCATCCTTTTGGAGTTGGGCTATGCGTTTCTTGTTGACATGTCCAAGACGACAATGCCACAAGGATGCTTTATCCATACTAGTGGAAGAATCAATATTCAAAACATCATTTCCAAAGTCATCAACAATCGTAACAGTTTCATATATTCCATTACATGGTATAGCTTCAAAGTAAAAGACACCATTTAGATAAGCCAAAATAGAACCATTCTCATTATTAAAAGAAAATCTAAATCCTTGTCTATATAAACCATGAAATGAAATGATGTTTCTTGCCATTTCTGGCGAATAGCAACAATTGTTCAAATCTAAAACTAAACTATTCCTAAGCACTAAGGAATACACTCCAATCTTGGTCACAGGCGACGATCTTCTGTTCCCCATGATTAGATTGATCCTTCCTTGCTCCACATCCCTACTTCTTCTTAGTCCCTGCACATTAGAACAAATGTGATAACCACAACCGGTATCAAGAACCCAAGAAATAGCATGATTAGAATCATTAGATTTGATTGTATATATACCTGCGAAAGATGGCTTGATCTTTCCTTCTTTGATTGCTTGCAGGTAATCCGGGCAGCTTCTCTTCCAATGTCCTATCTTGTGGCAGTGGTGGCACTCTGCCTCCTTCGGGTTAGAGCAGGGCTTGGCGGGATCAACTTTGGTCCCACTAGAAGAGGCACCATCTCGAGCTTTCACCTTGCGATAGTTCTTCGATGAAGCTTTCCTCTTCTTTCCCTTCCCTTGTCCAATAGCCAAGACAGGAGCAGCGGGCGGATTGGGAGTAGGTGCAACAGACTTGTCTTTGAAGTTGCTCTCAGCAACCCTCAAGAGACCTTGGAGCTTGCTTAGGGTGACCTCTTCTTTGTTCATGTGGTAGGTCATCCTAAATTGGTTGTACATCGGAGGTAAAGAGTGAAGCACCATGTCGATCGCCAAATCCTCACCGAAGTCAACATTTAACTTGCGAAGGCGGTCGACATACCTTTGCATCTTTTGCAAGTGCACGGTAAGAGATTCTCCATGACCCATCTTCGCGGAAATCATGTTAGTGAAAATCTCGTACCTCTCTTGTCTCGCGTTTTGGTGGTACCTCTCCAATAGGTCTTGGTGCATCTCGTACGGGTACATGTCCTCGTAGGACTTTTGGAATTCGGAGTTCATGGTGGCGATCATGATGCAATGTACCTTCGTTGCATCTCGCTCATGAGTTTCAAAGGCGGTGATTTCGACTGGAGTAGCGATTTCGGTATTGATTTTCTCGAGCTTCTCATCAAGGACATACTCTTTGTCCTCATAGCGAGCAATGGTGCGAATGTATCTTATCCATTCGCTAAAGTTCGTTCCATCGAAGGTGACCTTTTGGCAAAGGCTCATCAACGTGAAAGAACTAGCAGCAGCGTTGTTTGCGTTTGACATCTACAATTAGAAAAGGGACAAAGATAGATTAGAATAAGAATCCCTAATTATCACCCAATAAGAAAATTAGGGCTAGGATCCAACAACAACATTTACATACTAGAAAAGGGATGCCGTAATCTAACATGCAAATGAATTGAAGGTAAGTGAATGATGATTCACTAATTCTCCATTACGAAACTTAAACTATTAGTCCTAAGTGTTTTTGAGAATTCCTAGGTTCGGATAAGATTCATTGAAACTATTCAATGGCATGTTTAAATCTCGATATGCCCCTCTTGTTTGTGACTGGGATGCCGAGGATCACAAAGCGGGTGTGAATTACCATGCAAATTCACATGGCGCCTTCATTGTAACAATCATCTATTCAATGTGCCGGTAAACCACACACGCTCCATCGAACTATGATAAACAACGAATCACCCTTTGCCACCTTCGCTTAGAACCAATTAGTGTGCCGGTAAACAACACGCGCTCCACTAACATCTTAGCAAGGTGCAAAGTATAATTTCATGGGATTGCATCAATTCACTTTTCCTAAAGTAACTAGGATTGGGAAATTTTAAAATATGTGTAGTTACTTTGTATTTCTTATTATACTTTTAATGAGAGGATGAGGTTGCCCTATCCTACCCGTTCGGCTAACGACCCTCCACCAATCAAGCAAGCGGTGGGTGTGAGTGTACACCCATTAAGCGCCATTTTATAGGCCGCAACCTTATACCCACCTTATAGATCGGCTTCGTGAATGAGGCCTACTAACGGTAAGACTAGCATTTAGTTATACATATATATATATATATATATATATATATATATATATATATATATTATTCTAGTAATATCATATTAGTATAGGGTTGTATTTTAAAACTTTTAAAATCTAGGGTTTGAAATTCAAGTTGTCTAAATTAAAACTTTTAATCACAAAAGTAAATTTCAAAACATGAGGGTAGGTTTTAAACATTTAAAACATGGAGGATCAAATAACAAATAATTCCAATTAACAATTAATATCCTAATTATCTATATTTGATTTATTCAAGATTTCTTTTTAAGATAATTACCAAAATAATCAAAATAATCAATTAATTATCATATAAGGAAATTAAATATTTAATTAGTTGATAATTACCTTTAACTAGATCAAGATAATAGTTATATTTATCAGAAAAACGAATTAATATTGATCTAATTAGTTTATGGTAAGTTAAGATAAGATAAACACAAAGAAATCCCGAATCTGGCCATTCCTGACGCCTGGACTCGCCGAGTGCACAAAGGGACTCGCCGAGTCAGGCCTACTCGCCGAGTCCACTTTGAGACTCGCCGAGTCCATGACTCAGAAACCAAAAATCGAATTTTTGCAGGTTTGTTTCAGTTAATTAAGCAATAATTTACAGAAAACCAAGCTAGGCTCTGATACCACTGATGGGTTTTAGCCATAAGAACTTTCCTATGTGCGCATGCAAAACCCTAATGCTCGGATCTAGGCTTTCTAATAAACATGCTTTGAATCCAAGACTTCTAATTACTAATTAGGTTAAATAAAAACATTGAAACAGATCTAGAATCATACCTTTGAGTTCCTTGTTGATCTTGAGGTCTTGGAGCTTCTAGAGTCACAAATGTCACTCCTCTAATGGCTTACAAACACCAAAGCAAGGAGGATGATTTGGGAGAGAGGAGAGGGGAGGAATTTCGACCAGAGTTCTCTTACTTAATCAGAGGTTGTCGAATTCCCTATGCCATGGGGTCTATTTATACTTGTAGACTCCTTAAGGGTTACAACCTAAACCCTAATTGGATAATCTTCTCTTAAGGCTATCCAAATCCATTCCTAGATAACTCTAATGGACGATTTTAGCTATCCTAATCCTCTTAGAATTCGTCCATAGTATATCCAAATGGATTTACAGTCTAAAGCTTAACTATCAAACAATTGACAGTTTATACCCCTTTATTTAATTAATCTCTTTAAGTCACCAAATTAATTCTAATTAATTCTATGACTTATATTAATCAAATAACAAATATATTATTCATTATATTATTCCCATAATATATTAATAATATTTACTCTCTCTTATTAAATCATCCTATCAAGTTGCTATGGTGAAGGCAACCCAAAAGGACCATGCACAACCGAATATAGTTACAGCCTTAGACACTATTCCAACAACAACCACTAACCAAAATATGTGCATATATAACAGATAAACATATAATCAGTCAACAGACAATCAGGCAGATCTACAGATCACTAAGCATGTCATCATCCTATAAACCAGGATATAGATCTAACAGATCACTATAACACGATAGCATACTATCACATAACAAGATATCTAATCCAATGGGTCGGCCTTGGTGCCTTTGACCTGTAAGTACAGTGAGGAAAAATCACCTCACAGTCTGAACAATACTTGATGCGGTCCCGAATCTGAATCTCAGCTCTAACAGACACCTATTCATCAAAATGACTAGTTCTTAAACACCACCCAAAATACCCAAAATACCCTTGGTCAAACTTGGTTAAAGTCAATAAATCAACTGAGTCAACCCATCCGAGTCAACTCAACCGAGTTGACACAGTGCACGTACATGGGGCGTACTCCAGATGTACGTGGGGCATACTCCTTCGTTGACTGGATCAGGATGGTTGACTGAGTACGTTGGGCGTACACATAGGTACGCACAACGTACTCCCAGGTTTTCCTCTTTTACCATTAGGTGCTTAATACTTCGACTTAATACGTCTAATTACAGATCCATGGCCAAATTATCACTAGGAGTCATAAAGTTTCCAACTTCATGACCTTTCATGCTCAATAAGTGCTTAAAACACCAAAACTCCACATCTTAATGTATTAAGTCCTTCAATAACATGCATGGAACAAAACTAACCATTAAGACTCCGTTTTTATGGCTTAATACCTATCCTAAGGTCTGAAAGGACGGCTTAATGGGTCAAGAACAAGCCATGCTCAAGATTCACCATTTTGGGACCAAAAAATGTCTTTAAAAGAACAAGTCGAGATCTATATGATGGAGTGGTAAAATTGCAAGCTTTATACCTTCAAAAGCTTGCAAACAAGGTAGAAATCCTAGATCCAAAGTACTTCACTCCTCTAAGATGGTCTCTACTTCCTTCCTTCTTCTTCAAAGCACAAACACATACACACACACACACTCAATCTTAGAAATGCTTCACAAGATAGATTAGGGTTGCAAAAACGTTTTAAGAGGATGGAGGCTAATGAAGTGAGGGAAAATGAGGCTATAATGGGGTTTAAATATGAGCCAAACCCTAAAAATTAAGGTTTGCATGTCTGGTACGTACCTCCTGCATACAGATGTATGCCCAGTGCACTAGGGTGCGCCCTAGTACGCTCAATGTACACACGTACACATGGTGTACTCCTTTAAAACCCAAATTACGAAAAATGCTACTAGGGCCCTCATTGCACTCTTTCTTTTACTTAGGGTCCAAATTGTAATATAATTAAATTATAGAGTCAAAATTAGAAGTATCTCATCATCGGGATGTTCCAAAATTATAGTAAGTTACAATGATCGTTCATATGGTTATTGTTGGACCTTTTGGATAAATATTCAAATTACGAAAATAATGAATTGATTATTACGTAATTCTTTAAGAATACACTTCAATGATAGTCCAATCATAAATATTTAAAATTAAATCAAATAAGCTAGAGAAAATCCAAAATACAACAAAAAAACATGAAATATCATATACCGTCTTATTTTTTAAGATATCAATAACACATTATATTATGGAGTTTAATGAATGTTCACATTATTATTTTACATTTTATATTTCTTTATTAGTTTTTTTCTATAAGACGTTAAACTCTACCAAGTCTAATAAATATTATACAAAATAATTTAATATATTTATTTAAGAATTGGAAAACCTTTTTTTTTAATTAAAGAGTTCAATTGGTTATTGAACTCTAAGTTCATTCAATGTTAAAATGTCATCTCACAATGATAAAATCATATCCATTGAATCACAACTAAATTTGCTACTTCATTCAACTCTTTCATTGCACTCTCCATACAATATTACCATATAATTTTGATTTTGACATTGAGTTAGTTTTTTTCATAATTATGTTATTATATTTACAATTTTGTTGCAATATTAACCAGGTGATTGGTTCTCCATGTTCTGTCGGTAACCATTTTCCCCAAATTGCAATAAAGTCACTAAATTTACCAAAATTTTGATTTTGACACTAAGTTTCAAATTGCAAAAAAAGTCACTATATTACCCAAACTTTCGATTTTGACCCAAAGTTTTTTTTCTCTCAATTATGTCCTTACATTTACAACTTTGTTGCAATGTCAACCAATTGACCGTTTCAAGAGATTTTATTATATTTTAGAAGCTTGATTTGTACAAAAAATAAATGAATGTTGGTCTAATGGTTCAAACTAACTTACATGTTAGTAAAAAAAAAGGGAGTAGTCACCCTTTCATGAGTTGTTATTGTGGTTTAAAATCTAGATTTGTGTAACAAGTAAATGAAGACCCCTATAAGGTCAATTTGTACAACAAATAAATTAATACCCCTAAAAGCTCGATTTATTTGTACAACAAATAAATGAAGAGTCATACAAACTCGCTTGTAAACTAATTGACCGGTTACCATCAATCTAGCAGGTTACCAAAAAATGACATGACAATATTATGATGTGGAAGCCATGTAAGATCTTATGTGGTAGGATTGAGTTTCAAAGTCACTTAAAAAGTCAGTAAACGGTGTATTCACCATTTTAGTTGACTCTTTTTATTATAATTGTTTAATATTTAATTCTCGTCAGAATATTTCTTCACAAATGGCATCTGAAGGTCAATCTCATGGTTCAAACTCACTTTATAATAAGTGAAAAGGGCGTACTCACCCTTTCATGAGATTTTATTGTGATTTAGAAGCTTGATTTGTACAAGAAGTAATTGAAGACCCTACAAGGTCGATTCAGGAGATGGATGCTTAGTGAGTTTGAACCACTAAATCGACCTTGTAGGGGTTTTTATTTACTTATTGTATAAATCGAGCTTCTAAACCACAATAACATCTCCTGAAATAGTGACTATGTCATTTTTTACTGATTTGTAAGTGAGTTTAAACCATTGGACTGACTTTCATTTATTTGTTATACATATTGATCTGCTAAACCACAATAACATCTCCTGAATAGGTAAATTGGTTGATATTGCAACAAAATTGTAAATGTAATGACATAATTGATTAAAAATAACTCGGTATCAAAATCAAAATTTTGTGGTAATATAGTGACTTTCTTGCAATTTGAAACTCGATGTGAAAATCGAAATTTTGTTAAACTTAATATTTTTATTCCAATTCGGAAAAAATGGTTATTGGGAGAATAGAAAAATCGGTCATTTAGTTGATATTACAACAAAATTGTAAATACAATGACATAATTAAAAAAAATAACTCATTGTCAAAATCGAAATTTTATAGTAATATAGTGATTTTTTGCAATTTTCCCAGAATCTAACAAAAATATTTCAACCAAAAGTATATTGATGATTAGGTCATAAAATAAATTAATTAAAAACATAAAAATGAAAACTTTAATGATCGAACTTCGAAGGCTAGAATAATAAAAAAAAGGAAATCTAAAACGAATCAATATGCGCAATGGAAGGGGGACACCGTCGCCTTGTGGCTGCTAGTAGAAAGGGATGTTTCATTTGATTTGTAGTGTACAACCTTTAAATGCATGAAATTGATTCTCGAATTAAAACTTTAACTTTTGTAAGAACATCTCAATTTTATAGGGTTTCATTTAAAATAATAGCAAAAGGTATAATAACCGTTTCATGTTATGGAGAATGTGGTGGAGATGATATCAATTTAAAATTTTAGTTTGATTTTCGTCAATGTTTTATAGATTTGAACTCTGTAAATGTTTCTATGGCCTTGTTATAATACAAAGTATAGCTTATAGCTTATATAGGTTCATATATGTAAAATTTTGTCTTGAACTCTTGATAAAAACAAGTTTGGAAACAAAAGTCCAAAAAAAACATTAAAATATTAAATTATATGACCAATCTATTTGTTATATTTGACGTCTAGTTGCTATCCCAATTCGTAAAAAATGGGGTGTGACCATTAATGGACTATGCCCATGCTCTTTGCCATTCATACACTTTCCATTTTGGCCACCAATTCTCATCTTTTGCAAATTTCCACCACTGATTTTGTAACATTTTCTCCTACTCACATTTTCAAGCAAAAATTCAATAATAAGAATAAATTTTTAGAATATTAAGTCGTCCAACAAAATATAAACTGTAACCTGATCAAGTTCTCAAAAACAATACAGTAACTATACAAAATGTCTTATAGTCAAATCGTTGTGACTAAAAGGACATTTTATTTTTTAAGAATGCCAAAAAATTATATTAAATAATTAGTAAGAAGCTAGAGTAAAACATTACAACGACAAGGCCATGCTACGTAATTATGTATATACTCATGATTTTCTTTCAATTGCTAGATGAAAATATTCACCGAAAATAAAGGGGTTAACGTATAAAACCCGTTAAGAACACTAGGTTTTTAAGAACCGAAACCAAATATATATCAAATGGAAGTAAAGTGAATCTCAAATCATTGAGAACAATATAAATAAATGCAACTTGTTAAACAAAACTGAAAAAATGGTTAGACACGAATGAAAAGAATAGTACGAAGTAAATGATAAAATGGATATTCAAATTAATGTTTTCAATTCGGCCATGCATAGAACTAAATTTGATGGTTTAGATTGGTTTTAGTGGTGTTGCTCTTCTAATTTAAACTGTTTTTTTAATGATTTTTTTCTTCTTCTAACGTCTTTTTAGTTTTTTCGTATAAATTTGGCAAAAAGTTGCCGATATGTAATCTGTAAGTACATTGTAAAAAGAAATAAAAATAGAAGGACCATTCAGGACAACTTTCATAATTAATCTTAATATAATAAATTATATAAATTAGTGTTTTATAAACATTTGAAATATTCATGGAAGAAACTATAAAACAACATAATTTTATGCTTTTTCTACAAGTTAATCTTTCTTTATTATTTTATAAAAGCAAATATCTAAAACAAAATGAAATTTTATATGTTTTGCCGTAACGAATATATAAGAAAATATTAAAATTTTGTTTGGCGTACAAGCTAATTTATTTTTTAATCTTATTGTAATCAACTATTTGGTAAAATTGTTAAAATCTTAAATATTACTAAAAGAGAAACCTTATGACATCATTTTAAATAATCTAGACCATTGATTGTATTTCAATCTTATTTTTTCTACCCTTAAATCAAATTGTTGACATCATCTTCCCCATATGGAATGTATTTAATTCCAATAAATGTTTTCCAATCACCAATCAATAACTTACATTCGTTGAAATGGAATGTATTTAATTCCAATAAAAGTTTTCCATATTTTACATCTTGAATTTTCAGTTATGAAGATTTTAATATGGTCAATTTTAAAAACATATTACTAACAAATCATTTCAATCAAGACCTTAATATCAACCATTAATATAAATCCGTTTATATTAGTAAACCATTATATAAAATCTTTTTTTATTAGAAAATCATTAATACCGAAAAATCATATTCAAATTATCACATACATATACGATTCATCATTGAATCCGCGACTCACATTTATTTTCAATCGTTTCTTTTCTTCAAATCTTCTTCTACAACATCGTTAATATTGCTTATAACTTCCATCATCATTCTTTGCTATAAACATTCGCTATTGTGCGCTAGAAGGTCAGTACCTTCTTTCGTTTTTTATATTTTTTTCGATTATTTTTTGTTCATATATCAAATGTATGTATTCATATATTTCGATTTTCTTTATCACAAATTACATTAAATCAGTTAACTACTTTTCTGAAACTTTTCAAGTAAACATGAAAAGATATTAGGTACCTTTAACAAAACAAAAATTAACTATCTTGAGAACTGACATTAATTACGAAAACGTTACTTTTATATATTACAGATGATTATGATTTTTGTTTAATTTTTATGTCATAAGAATCCGGTTAAAAATTGGCATGATTTTAAAATATCATTAAAATTATTATGTTTTTGTATATCATATCAACCTACTTTTTTTTATCTTCGTATAGTAATAATAAAATTTATTAATTTACACAACAAATATAGATATTTCAAATTTTGTAATATTATTATACCTTACAAAATACAACTCCCTCCAAAATAAATTTTCGCCAGTAATTTCATCCATAATTTCAACAATTTTAAATTTGTATTTCCTTTATATAAATATTTTTTAATGATCCTGATTTTTTTTTCTCCAAAAGTATATCAAACATTTACGTTTTAGATAATGTTGCTTTATTATAATTATTATTTTCCAAAAGTATATCCGTTTAATGAGGAATTTGATATAATAAAGGAAGTGAATGTTAATTAAAATGAGATATATATTCCATAATTATTACATGAGTTTATTAAAAAAAAACTAATATCAAGGTGTAAACATTAAGCATTTTTAAAGTGAAATTTCAGAATACATACAAACGATGATGTTGTATAATGAAATATAAAATTGAATATACTGAAAAAAAACACTATTAAAGCAGTCAATCTTGAAAATAACGTAGTTATGAAAAATTATAAAGTAAGATAAAAATTATAAGAGATTAAGAGATTTGTAAAAAGTACATTTAGTAAAAGCGTTACGGTTATTAGAAAAAATAAGACCGTTAAGATTAGTGAAAATACAGTATATAAACTAAATTATCACAATAGTAATGAAATGTCATTATTTGATATTTCATATAATTGATAGATATATCAAATTACATTGATGATATACTAAAATTATTCAAAGTTGCGCCAAAACTAATGCAAAGTTCTTGCGAACACTAAATAAATAAGAACAAACATAAAAGCTAGCTTTTATATTTATAATCAATTTAAAATAAACCAATCATGATTTAGAAAAGAATCTCCATTGATGATATACTAAAATTAAATATATATAACATTTAACATTTTATAAATTATATTACATAACTTTATTCGAATAAATGAAATAGTTGTTAATATTTAATGCAATAAAAAAACGGTATATTGGTTGTCAATATATGTTTAAATTAAGTAACATTATTATGCAAGGAACGTCTAATTAAAATGCTTATAAATGTATAAATATCATAACTATATGAGACGAGGAAAGTCGTTCAACTAATAAAACAAAAAATGATGTCTACAAAGAGATCTTTCAATGATTATATATATTTATCGTTTTCAATGTATTTTCTACACATTTCAATAATACCAATAACCATATATTTTTTTTATAATCATTATACAATATCTATAAACGATTATATGTTTTTTTATGCGTTTCCCGCATTTAACGCGGGCTATAATCTAGTAACTTATAAACTATCTTTTAAAACTATTTGAAAAACTATTTGAGATAATTACCTAATAGCTCATAAGAATTTTTTTTCTCAAAAACTTTTCTAAGTGTACCTTTTTTTATAATAAAATAATTTGGATATGCTTGAATTAGAGACAGAATTACAAAATTGGAGACAAAATGATTTTTTTATCAAGTAAAGTCTATAACTCAACTCTTTTAGAATAACACTTTTAACTCAAGTAATATGTATTTATTTTTTATTCGAGTAGCTTTAATTGTTTTGTTTATTTTATATTTAACTAAATCAAATTGGTATCTCTATCATAAAAAGAAATAAATAATTTAGAACTGTGTATGGGATGTTTGGTTCGGTTAACAACGATTTGTTAATGTATTTCGATAATCATTGGGTAACGGTTATTATTGGGTTTGGTTAACAACTTTAGTCGGTTAATGGTTGGTTATTGATTAATATCGGTTAACCTAAATGGTTCAAGTTGACATAAAAATAAAAATATTTTTCTATAAAAATTAAAAATGTAAAGTCTATCATTATAAAAATAAATGATTGTGTATATATAATTGTATTGATAGAAAATTACTTATCATATCTAGCTCCAAATAATTACCCTTTAAATTTTTGGACTAACATTATAAAAGCCCTAAATTTTTAACGAATAATTGAAAAAAACCCTAATATTTTTTTATTATTGCTCTACAGAATTATCACTCTAGCCCACTTAACAAGTTTCATCATTAACTTGGTTAATTTTTTTTGCAAAACCAGTCCTAAAAAGTTCAAATTTGGTCTCTAATGTTTGCAAAAAATTACACCACATGGTTTTTTAAGTTTATTTTTCGTTTTTTGTAAACTTTATTTATTTTCGGTTTTTTTATAAATATATATACATTTTTTATTTCTTTTTTTATATACATTATTTATTTTCATTTTTTAACTTTATTTTTCAACCATTTGTTTATTTGTTTTTTTTACCTTTTGTTTTCTATTTTTTTCTATTTTAGTTATTTATGTTTTTTCTAATGTTTTATTTATTTTGATTCAAGTAAACGAACTTGAATTTAATGTAAATTACTATAACAAGTTTTTTTGATAGAGACCGACTATAATTATATTTTTTGTTCTTTCTTTTAGTTTATTCTCAAATTGAAAAATATTATCTTGAATTTAAACAATTGATATCATATATAGAAATATGATTTAATTTGCAAGTTATACAACACATTGAAACACTAATTCTCAATAAGCAAGCTATTTTTTTTTCCATTTTTTCGTAACATAAATATAATAACACTAAAGAAAAAACGAATAAAAAAAATATGTTGGACCAAAATTACAAATATAAACATAAATATTTTATTTACTTGAAAAAAAAAATAAAAAAAATTACAAAAACTATAAATTATCAAAATTGTAATTTACTCTAATATATTAATACATTTTACATTTTTCGAAAAAGGTCAATAAAAAAGTAAGAAATACAAAAAAAACAAATAATTGGAAAACAAATAAGAAAAAATAAATAAATAAAATGTTGAAAAATATTAAAAATATAATACAAAAAGAAAAATGAAAAAAAAACCCTAATATACTCTATATATACACTAAAAAAATAGAAAACAAAAGGTAAAAAAATCAAATTGTTGAAAAGTTAAAAAAGAAATGAAAATAAATAAAGTATATATAAACAAAGAAAATAAAAAATGTATATATATATATTGATAAAAAAAAACCCGAAAATAAATAAAATATACAAAAAACGAAAAATAAAGTTAGAAAATAATATGGTTTAATTTTTTGCAAACATCAGGGACCAAATTTGAATATTTTAGGACTGATTTTGCAAAAAAGTTAGCAAAGTTAACCATGAAACTTGTTAAGTGGACTAGAGTGATAATTCTGCGAGAAAGTTGTGGCCAGAGCAATAATAAAAAAAAATATCAGAGCTTTTTCCAATTTCGCGTTAAAAATTTAGGGCTTTTATAATATTAGTCCTTAAATTTTCAGTTCCTAATATAATTACATACCATATATTTAATATTATATTTTATCAAAACATTTATTAATATTATTGGTTCCGTTCGGTTTATAATGGTTCGTTTTAGATGAACACCTAACTAACCATATGTATTCGGTTAATCAAAATTAGAAACTGAACCATATATTTTAGTAATGGTTCGGTTAAAATAGTTCAGTTATATCAGTTAATTTGGTTATGGTTCAATTTTTCGGTTAATATGTTTACCCCTAAGAAATATTATCAACTTCAAAATTTCTTTTGTTATGAATTAGCTTAATTTCTGTGAATAATTAAATATTATTTTATACAATATAACATTATTTTTAATTATATATAAATGTAATTTTATATTTGTCATCTATTTTAAACGTTATTATTTTATCCATTGCTAGCTAACTTATCATGCAAAAACTAAATTTTCAACTATAAACTCATATTCAATCAAATTTATTTTTCAACTATTCTATCAAAGTAAACACATTCTAAACTGGAAGACCAAAAAAAAACCATTTTATGTGCGTCAAACACAATCACGCAAATTTAGTATCATGTCAATACGTAAGCATGATTTTTTTTTCTAACATATACTCACTAAATCCTCCTCCTAAATTACTTTATTGTCCACAACGAAACTTGAACCCTCAAAACCTCATATGGGTGGGACACCTTTCCAACTCTTTGATACCGTTAACTTAAAAACCTTTTGGTTACGCAAACATGATTTTTTTGTGTAATGAGTCGTTTGATAGTTGTTAACTGGGTTAGAAGCTGACTGGATTAGAAGTTCTAACTGAGTTAACTGCTGACTGAAATTTGTTGTTTGATTTTGCATATGGCTGACTGTGCAAAATGACTATATTACCGTCAAAATCTATATAACCACCGGCAAAACTTGTTTAAACCACAAAATGATTGTAACATCCCATCTAAAATAGAATAATTTAAAATAATAAACCTAGGATCCCGAGAAATTATTATTATTATTATTCTATATTTTTATAGCCCAAAATCAAATAATAATTAGTGGGGTGTTGGTTTCGAGAAGTCAAATGACAAGACTTGAATCTCCGGGGGCTGAAGTGTAATTTAAGGATGTATTTTGCAAAGATTTTTAGAAGTTAGGGGGCGTTTGGTAAGTATTGGGCTGGATTTGAAAGAGATTCTTAAGGCAGGGTATAAAACGTAAATAATGGACTTTGTTTGAAGATATTAAGAATGGGAGGGACCAGTTCTGTCATTTTCTCTATATGTTTGTGTAACGTCCCAAAATTCAAGACTAAAAATTTCTTTTAATTAAAACATTACGTTAAGCAAATTCATCATTTCAAAACATAAACAAAGTATTAGTTTCCAAAATACATATTCGTTATCAGAGTAAACATTCCCAGGCTGTCTAAGCTATGGTGTGTGCCATGCGATCATCCTGAGCTCCATCATTCGTTACCGGAGGTACCTGAAACCAAAACTGAAAACCGTAAGCACGAAGCTTAGTGAGTTCCCCACCCTACCACATACCATGCATAACCACATACTGCACATACTGGGCCGCGCCCGCTATCCTGGGCCTCGCCCGCTACAACGGCCCCGCCGCTCCAGGCCCCGCCTGGCTTCGAGCCCCGCTCGGATACAGATCTGTTTCACTTAGGCCTCGCCTGTCACAGGGCCCCGCCCACTAACATATAATAGCACATACACATATCACATAACATCACATAAGCTAAACATATACTACGGCTATTGTTCTAAGGCCTCGCCTATCTCTGGGCCCCGCCCTTGTCCTGCTACTGATGAGTCACGGAACCCCGTCCATGCTCCTACTGGTAGTGAGATACGGGCACAGCCCACACTCACTCCCTTCCTGACTTGGGCCTCGCCCCTGCTCGGCTGCTACTGAGATGTGGGACACCATCCACACTCTGCTATTGGTGAGATACGGGACCTCGCCCACACTCACCTCCCTACCAGGCACATACAAGTATCACATAGACAACAAGTATAAACTATCACATAACCATTCCTTAGGCACCCACCCGCTAACATTGGACCTCGTCCCGAATATCATACTAGCATACTGTGCCTAGGGCTAACCCCCGGGTCTTCTACTCATGTCTACATGGGCCGGCATTGTGGCCGTAGACCCATTCACACAAAGGGAAACTCACCTGATACTGCTGAACTGCTGCTGCTAATCCCTTTGACCGCTACCTGACCACTGAGTCCGAACTGCTGCTCCACTAGCTCCTCGAGCTACCAATATCAACATAACACTTAGACTAACTGACCTTCAAAGGTCAACCAAGTCAACTCTTGCTTAAGTCAAAGTCCTGGCCAAAGTCAACCTTCCAGGTCAACCCTACTCGCCGAGTCCACTTACTGACTCGCCGAGTCCCTATGCTCAAAGGTCCTTCCAGTCACGACTTGACTCGCCGAGTCAGCTCCTGACTCGCCGAGTCTACTGATTCCCGAATCATGTCCTGTCCAACTCACTGAGTCCTTGCTCGACTCGCTGACTCGAGTCTTAACTCGAAGGGTTTGGGACTACACGACCTGACTCGCCGAGCCCAAGGCAATCTTCATCCAACTCGCCGAGTTGTTCATCCAACTCGCCGAGTTCATGCCCATCTTCAACCGACTCGACGAGCTGTTCATCCCACTCGTTTAGTTCCTCCTCATCTTCAAGCTACTCGCCGAGTCCACTCGAAGGACTCGTCGAGTCCATTAAGATCTACTTACATGCAGAGGACTTTCGAGTCATGCATGGACTCCAAACTGTAGATCTACCCTTCCCAATCCTATTCCCCACGTAAAGTTGCAAACTTTACGTGCAAAGATGGAGATCTAAGCAAAATACACCATGAACTAGGGTTTAAGACCAAGAGGCTCCAAAATCCACCCAATGGCTGATACTTTACGGGATTCTAAACCAAAACAAGCATGGATCTGAGGTAGCAACCTCAGATCTAGACCTCAAACTCGAAATTGATCTTAGACATGGCTTAAAAGCCCCAAAACTCATAACCAAAGAAGATCTAAAGGAGGGAAACGAATTAATACCTTCAAATGCTCTGAAATGTTCCCCAAACTTCGGATCCAAGGCCACTCCTTGATGCTTCAAAGATTCCCACTTCTTCTTCTTCTTCTAAATCACTCAAAAATGGCTAAAAGCTTGAATGAGCACAATGGAGGCTTAGGGTGCGGCGTTCTGGGTGTGAGAGGTAGTAAAGGAGCCCTATGAAGAAGAATGAGGCGATTAAATAGGCTCCAAGCCCCGGATTTAGGGTTTTCCTCGCACAGACCAGACTCGCCGAGTCACCTTGGCCGACTCGCCGAGTCGGTCACTTACTCCTCGACTCGGATCCCGCTCGGACTCGCCGAGTCCCTCCTTGGACTCGCCGAGTCGACCCCTAAACTTAGGGTTTTCTTTCCTTTCTTGGCCTTCAAAACTTTGGGTGTTACAGTTTGCATGAACCGGGTATTTAACTGTTGATTGCCCGTCAACAACCCTAACCCTAAACACAACATCAGCCGCCTCCCTTATACCTCCCTTAACCTCCAGCCTCCACACCCATTTCTGATCCGTCCGACCGCCACCTCCTTACCTGTCGAAGTCGGACCACCAGTCATCAACCACCGAGAAGCAGCGAAGCATCCGACGTCATTATTGACCCAAGCTGCCGACTAAGAGACTCCGAGGAAACGTCCCAACCACCGTTGCAATCCCTTTCATTGAAGACGGAGTCTCCGCTGGGACTGGCGGTTAGCTTGTTGTTGTTCACGGTGGCCTCTATTCGTTCCCTCATTTCGTGTCTCCGGTTGTTGCATCCCAACTCCATCTGTCGCCAATGGTCGTTGTTGTTTCCTGTGTCGCTGCCGTCGCCACCCACCACAGGTGGGTGTTGGGTTTATTTTTCCAAGTAAAAGTCTAAGTGCGTGTTTCAGCCGTGTGGTGCTCACTGGGAAAAAATGGAGACAAACCACCATGGCAGCCGACAATGGTGGCTGTCATCGTTAGCTGCTGCTACCTTGCCACATATCGCCATGAAAGGAAGCTGTGTTCATGTCACATAAGTTGGGTGTGTGGTGTACTGCTGATGTATTGCGTTGAGTGTGTGGTTTGTGTAAACGAGAAACAAAAGTGAGCCATCACCACCACCGTGCGGTTGTGGCTGCCACCTCCAACCACCATCTGCCGCCACTGTGCAGTTCTGTGTGTATGTTTTATTAGCATGTGTGTGTGTGTTTTATTTGGATTGAGTTGTAACTTGTAATTTGTAAATGGTGCCCGAAATAATAATAGAAAAATCCATAACCACCACCGTGAGGTGGTGGCTGCCACCACCGGCCGCCGTGTCGGGTGGCGGTGTGCTTTGATTGCTTTTGGACCTCGTTTGGGGGATGTTTGGACAATGTGGGCCAAATGGAACCCTAATGGGCCAATAAGGCCCAATGTGACCTAAAAGCCCAACCAATGGACTAATGAACTAGTATTGGGTTGGAAAACCCTAAGGACATATAACCCTAACTTGTGGAAATTGATCGGGACACACATAGAGGAATTATTTAATAAACTTGAAATATTAAATAATAATCATTGGCAAACTAACTTAAGGCAATAATGGACTTAATGGATTAAGTCCTTAATGGGTTAAGTATGAAACACTTAACCCTAATCATCATTTCATGTGGAAACCCTAATTTGACTTGGGCTTTGTGGTGGGCCTTTTATTGGGCTTTGGTAATTGGATTGTTAATGGACCATCCAAGAATGATCATATAGACTAGAATATGTTGATGGGCTTTAGGGTAAGGCCCATATGAGGGGTTAGGCCCAATTTGGAAAATTGGGCCATAGATGGGCCATAATTGGGCCTTTATGAGTATGTGATATTGGGCCATGGGAATTGGATTGGAATAATGGGATGAGCCTTAAGGAAAGACCGTGTAGAGGTCTGGGCCCAATTTGGAAAATTAGGCCATACGTTGTACTTTGGCCCATTACTTGACTTTTGGGTCTTTGGAGTGTGAGTTAGACCTTGGACTTGGAACCAATTATTAATTGGGTATTGTTTGATGTTGACAGTTCGGGAAGTTGTCAACCAACAGCTAGAGTTTTATTTGTGGGACTTCATCAGTGCCAGGTGAGTTCTCCTCACTATATCAACAGGGTCTAAGGCACCAAGGACGGCCCTTTAGATTGTATCCTGGTAGATAGGATTTGGTATGCTATTATGATATGCTAGATTGGTATCCTGGTAGATAAGATGTTTTACGCTGTTATGATATGTTAGATCGGTATCCTGATAGATAGGATGTTTTATGTTGCTATGATTTGTTAGATCGGTATCCTATTAGATAGGATGTTGTATGCTATGATGATCAGTTAGATCAATATCCTGGTATATAGGATGATGCTATGTTAGTGGCCTGGTTAGGTCGGTATCCTAGTTATAAGATGTTGCTATGATTGATGATCTGTTAGATTGGTATGACTGTTATATATATGCAAATGTATGATATTTATGTACATATGTTTGTTTGATTTGGGGTTGGGTTGAGGCGGTCCTGCTTTGTGCTAAAGGCCAACATACCCAGGGTGGTTCGGTTAAACTGAAGGCCTTGCAAAGGGATTCAATTAGACCGAAGGCCCGACGAGCGATCCGGATAGGCTGTAGGCCCTACGAGGCGGTCCAAACGTGCCGAAGGCTTGGAGAACAGTCCAGATAGACTGAAGGCCTGTAAGGCGATCCAGTCAAGTTGACAACTCATGATGCATGTTGTTCTGAAATTGTTATATGATATGGATATATTTGTAGGGTGTTGGTATTTTGGGGGAACTCACTAAGCTTTGTGCTTACGGTTTCAGTTTATTGTTTCAGGTGCTTCAGATGTCTCGACAAAGCGAAGGCGTGATCGTACATATCCTCGTGTTTTTGACTTATGGTCTCTGGGAAACTCTGATAATAAACCATTTTGGAAATACAATTGTAATATTTATTGGTTTTGAAATGTTTTAAAAAGTTTTAATTTGGCTTGAATTTTTGGATGTTACAATGACTATATTACCCATGTTCACATCAGCACCACATAGGCCTGGCAATGGAGCGGGTTTTGACCCTGATCCGATCCAAACCCTTAACAATTATATGGGTTTGGAGCATAGTTTTTGATTTGTTTACCCGTTAACGACCTGTACCCGCTAACCCTTTTATTAAAAGGGTCGGGTATGGATCATCACTGATCCGCTCCGTTTATAACCCGCCCCGTATAAATTTTAGAAATATAAATTTATATTTTATATTTCCTAAAGTTTACATTAAATTCCAATTAGAAGTCCAAAGAGAAAAGGCCAAAGACTAAATTGGTTTTACATAGGACTCTGAGGACTCACCTTCTAGACTTCCAGTCTTCTCCCAATAGTCATGATTTCATTTCATTTATATTTCATCATGTAATCACCAATTTCATTTATAAAGCAATAAGGTCATTTATCAACCGGAAGAAAGTTTGTAATTGCTATTCTCTATCAATGCAATCGATGGTTAAAAACCAATCGGAAGTAACTAAAATAATGATTTTAATTCTAATAGAAGGCCCTGGAGTACATAATGTGTTTTATAAATCAAAACGTATTTTTATTTAATAAATGTGATTTTATGATTTAAGTAAAATGTGTTTGATTATTCAAAAAACCTACTGGTTACGGGGCGGGTTTGGATATCTGTTGATTCGGTGGATAAAGGTAGGGGTTTGATTATTCAAAACCCTACGGGTTACGGAGCGAGTTTGGATCAGATTTTGAAATTTGTTAAAAGGGTTTGGATCAAGGTCGATTCGCTCCAAACCCATCCCATTGCCAGGTCTAGCACCACATAAAACAAATACAAAATTTCACCCAGATAACTCTATAGATTTTCAAACTACAAATGTCCTAAAAGAAAATAAAATTGAAAGTATAATGCTAGAATTGGTTGGATTGTTCAAACACTTGAAGTATCTTCCTATTTCTTGCAAATAGTCTTGAACTGTATGACAAAATTAGGCAAAACGAACCTGCCTCTCCCACCTAAGATCTTTAGAAAACTCCATGAACGCACCTCTTGGATCACCATTTGATAAAGACAAGTAGTACAATACCATCATCAACCTGCATGCTTCTCCTCAATGAGTCGATTATCCTTCTCTTTCCTTGCTCATAGGTCATGTTGTTCAACACACCAGTCACCCTTCTCTCTGGTTTACCTTCCAGATACAAAACTACCTTCTCTATGGTTTACCTTACAGGGATTAACAATCTTTCCCTTGAGTGTATCCCGTGGTCGCTCATCATGTTGTTGAAGCATTTTATGTCCATAACCTAGAGAAGAAAGAGTTAATCATCACATCAACAAAGAAAAGACATCATGAAACAATTCAACTGAGACAAAATCGGATTCAAAACTACACATGAAGTAACAGATAAGAAACATAGTGAAATTCCATTCTCAAATTACAATGAATTGTTCATCCCCGATTATCTATCAATCATACGTGGATTGAGGAACCACATAAAACAAATAATTTTATGTTGCATACTTTTTTACTTATGTGGACTCCAGCACAGTTTCAAGCTTTAAAAGAGTTTAAAATTCACATCAATTTGAATCATACGAAAACAGCAACAACAACACAAATCAAAATTCACAGCAACAACAAGAACACAACAGCTCCAATCAAAAAAAGTTTTAGAAAAAAAAAATCATCAATAATTCGATTATAAGACAACAAATCGAAAAAAGAACACAAAAAAAACAACAAACTTCAACATCACAGCAAAAAGCCAACATCCTAGCAAAATTCGAGCACAAAAAATAGGAGAAAACAGAAACGAAAACTCACCTACACGGAATATTGGCGGTCTCCGGTTGAGTGGTCGAAGGAAGTCAACGTCGTCGAGCAGCAGTTCGGAGTGATAGCAACAACTCGTAGATAATTTTTCTTCACGTTTAGGTGTTCAATCGTAGGGAAAAATCGAAAGTTTGAGTTTTTGTCTCGGTCCAGCAAAAGAAAGGGGAGGACTGAATCAGCTCCACATTTTGGACCGAGTCCACATTTTAGACCGAGTCCTTGATGGTAAAGACCATATCAAACAAGCTGGTTAACTTTTTTTTGGACCGGGTCCCCTGTTGGACCCAGTTAGAGGCTATATCAAACGAGCCCTAAATTATATATGAAATTATTATATTTTTGTTACGCTAAATGGTAAATAAAGTTTACTTAAATTGATTGACAAAATTGTATAAGTATGTTAAATGTTACACCTTTTAACTCTTTGTGCATAGCGTACAATCTAGTGTCCAAAAAACATATATTTAATTCTAAAACTTATATCCATCTCATTTTCTCCAAATGACGTGTTGATACTACGTCAAACTTAAAAAACATAAAGAAAAAACCATAACAACATGTAAAAATTTTAAAATATTGGTTGATATTTTTTAATCGTCCACATAATTTATCTATCTCAACATATATACATATCTCTAAATAATAACACCTGCAATCTGCCATAAACTTACTCAATCATAAAAATTTCAATTACCAAGATAATTGAAAGCCAAAACAGTTTTCTTATTTACTGTGAACGTGTTCATATTTTTTGCAATTCTCCATATCCTATGTAAATTGTAAAATACCAAAAAAGCCCATCTGCCGTTTCTGAATTGACATAGATATTACATGCAACAAGTAATTTAGTCATCTTGATGTCACCTTGACGTACGTTTGAAAAGCAAATCGGAGTGTGTCTGTGTGTGTAGAGATATTAATACTGTGAATTAGAATTTGGAATGGCATCATCATGTCCATCAAGTGATAGTGATATGGGTTTGTTTTGATGCAATATCATGTTGTCTTAAATGTTTTGGGGGTCTAGTTCACATGTGTTTGGCCCCAATTTTGAAAAGTGTTTGCTCATCTTTATATTATTGCTTCGCTTTGGTTTGACCTACTTGTTTTTATATGAAACGAGATTAAGGTTTTCTTTTAACGTTAAATGTCACTATTTTCCTCTTTGGTTTAAAACTAAAACTAGATTATGACCTGCGTTAAACGCGGGGAACATAAATTAAATATATATCATATTAATAGGTGACATTGTCTTAGGTGAAATTTTAATAAAAAAATGTTAGTTAGATTCATTTTTAGAGTTTTGAACCAAACGTGTTAAATAAAAATATTAAATATTTATATTAGAACAATTTGGTTTTTTAATACAGTAATTTTTAACATAAATGATCCACATGATCTTTGTTTTATCACGACATGATGTGACTCCTTGATTAAAATATGTTGTGTAGTAGCTTTATGAATTGACTCTGTTCGGTGTATCAATCCCCATGGAGGCTCGTATGGCTCTTTTCATATTGATCATGTAAAACCAAATGGAACAATAAGTTGTTATATGTACCAGCAACCTGCAAAGAAATTCGATAAACATTACAATTAAAGTGCATTGCCATAACCATAAACATCAAATTCAGACATGTAATTTGGTCAATTTCTAAAGTATTTTTTCCTTATAAGACCGGAGGGTGTGGGAGGGATGTTTCCCTCACTTTTTGTGGGCCACACCACTCTTTCCTTCACTTTTCTTTCCATCACCTAAAACCCAAGGAATGAGTGGGAAGCTTCCCTCACTATTTTTTTATATTTTTTTAAAAATATATTTCATACATATATTATACTCATTTTGTAGGGAATTAAAAACCATGAATTTTAATATACTTTTTATATTTTCTTGATAGGTATATAATTTTATAAATATTAAAAAGGATAAAAAGAAAAAAAGAAAAAAAAAAACCTGTCTAATAGCATGAAGAGAGAGAGAGAGAGAGGGGCACTCCTTCCCCCACCTCTTTCCCGCGGGATGTTTCCCTCACCCAAGGAGTGGTGTTCAAGAGTGAGGGAAGCTTCCTTCACCCCCTTTTCTGCTCCCACTCCGTCCAGACTAAGAATTAAACTATGATTTTTCAGGCTACGCCTAATCACATATACATATCTTTCGCTTAAAGAAATTATTACAAAAAAATAACATGTTATGAACAAAAAATAATATTAGTTTCATAATTTGCCAAAGGTTAAAACTAATAAATTATAATGAACTTTCACAAGTCTTGCATTTTGGTCACCACATCCAACTAACAAATGAATATCAGTTTAGTGGATTGATTCAAGAAATACATCCATGACTTCTTGTAGTTGAATTTGGAGAAATGCTAAGGTCTATTGAGATATGAGGGAGCGGTCTGTGAGGCTACGATTGGTTTCTAGAGGGCATTATAAATTCAAAATCGTTAGCACGGATCTTTCATACATGCTTCAATTATCAAATTTAGATCAAACTTGTCAAAATCAAATTAAAAAAAAAAAAAAAAAAAAAAAAAAAAAAAAAAAAAAAACAGATATGTAACCTAGCAATCAAACAACATATTTTTCATAGAAATAAATATCACAAATCTACATTTTACACTTTATATAATATTCTTCAATTATATCTTACATTTTCATCTTTAATGGTCACTAACACCTCTTTCAACCTTATTGTTGTGACATGAAAGAACTATAGAGTACACACATGCTTAATCGTACCGATAACAATCAATATTCTTTTATGATAAATATTGATATAAGTTTTGTTAACGATAAAAGATACATTATCTTTTATCTATTTAAGTTAATTTGTTTCCTTTGTAAATCCTTTATTTGTGTATATATATACATGTAATACTTTGTACAAATTAATAATAAGAATCGACAATATATTTCTCATATGGTATCAGCCTAACATAACATATCCCTCTTTTTCTCAACCCTACCCACGTCTCTCTTCTTCTTCTTCTTCTTCTTCTTCTTCTTCTTCTTCTTCTTCTTTTTCTTCCTCTTCTTCTTCTTCTTTAATCAAGATACATTACAACCATCACTCATCTGAACGTACAGAAAACTTGTGTGATTCTTTGCACCAATTGAAGAAAGGTACCTCATCTGTCTTTATTTTTGCCAAAAAATTTAAATCTCTCTGTGATCAATTGACAGCTACTGGACATCCGGTCGATTCTATGGACAAAACTCATTGGTTTTTATGCGGTCTTGGTTCCACTTTCGAGACGTTTTCTACTGCACAACGGGCTATCCAACCACCGCCATCCTTTGTTGGTCTTGTCTCTCAGGCTGAAGGGCACAAGCTTTTCTTGGTTTATCTTCATGGATCCGCCCCTGTTGCCGCCTTTTATGCTCAACATCATCCTTCTTGAGGCTGTGGTTCTGGTTCTGGCTCTTGAGGTGGCCGAGGCCATGTTTCCGGTTTCTCTGGTGGCCGCGGACGTGGGAAACATCCTCCACACTGTCAATTGTGGAGGATAATAAAAAAAAGTAAAATGAAATATGAGGGTAAAAATAATTCAAAAACTAGTTAACATAATGTATATTTCATAAATGGAAGTTAAGTATATACACCTCATCTACTTGTTGGAGATCAGCAATAACATGAAAATCAAACTTGTGAAGGAAATCGTTATTTGCAGACTAGAGGATGGAGGACAAAGCGTTGCCACAATTAGCATATGTGCTTTCTGGACTGGCTTTGGCAAGAAATCTTAACAATAAAGAAGATGTTATTTTTGTTGCTTTAAAATAGGATCATTGATAAAGATCCTAGTCGTGGTGAAGCAATTTGTGACGGAGAACCGTTCTAACACGATGCATGATGAAGTTAGTATAAATGTATATTCATTTATAGTAAAAGGAAGAATCATATTTTGAAATTTTTTTAAGGTTTAAGTTGTGAATCAGAGTAATGAACAAACCTCTATAATAAGATATTTTTCCATATTGAATAAAACCTAACATAGGAGTTTGTTTGTTATTTTCCAAATAGTTAGCAAACTGTTGTGCATACTCATCCCAGAGTGTTACATTTATTTGTTTGCTTCTATAAAAACCAATAAATAAATAAATATACAATATAAAATGACATTATAAAGTAAAATTTGACACAAAATTTTGAAAAGTAAACATACTCTAGATCTTCCAAGCTCAAATTTACTCTCTTTGATAATTTATTTTTCTTGTTCACAAGGGTTCCATTGGGAAGCATCTCACAACATCCCCAATAATATATATTATATAAGATAAAAAAAATGGAAGATTAGTATAAAAGTTTCGGTATGATGAGTGATGGTAAATAACATAATATTGTTGCATAAATCGTCAGATTGTAACATATAAACTAACCAACATGTGTGTTCTCAACAAAGGCACCATCCAAAATGGTGTTGAAGTTTGCAAAAGAGAATCCATAAAGTGATCCAGTCCACTCATTGAATGGTGTAAGTTTGGTTGTGATATAAATATTGATTTTGTTTTCATTATCAACAAAACTATTTTTGTTTTGATTAAGACCAAGTTGTGGATTTTAGATGTAGTAACGACCATCCTCATGAAGCAAACTTTTAAATCTTTCAACCCATCTATTAGTAACTTCTGCCTCGACCTTCCTTCCCTAAATGCACAAAAAACCAGTTTATATATTGTTATATGTGGTTAGAATGAACTTGTAAGAAAAATTCATAAATAAAAAAATTATTATTACCTGTTCATCAATGAGAATCAGATCAATTTTTTAAGTCTTTGTTGAAGATCCATAAGCAAGATGTTTTATGAGACATATTATTCTTACTCTCATGGTAAATTGACTTTTTGAAGCATCAAATTGGTATATGAATGTAATGTTGCTTTGAATCGTGTTTCTGTTTGTGAAAATACTAATCATTGTTAAACACATGTGACTCAACCAAGTAATACGGCCCGGGTAAAATAGGCAAAACAGGAACAATTCAAAATTATAGGGTCAGAGTGAAAATATAGTTTTAAGGATGAAATTTATAACTTTTGACATAACTCAAGGACGCCGAATGTAATTTAGTCTAAAACATATAATGTAGAAAGTATTTTGTATGTAATCAAAATCAAATTATAAAAATAAAATAAAATTCCTATCATCCAAATATTAAGAGTAAATTACTGAAATCATCCCTATGGTTTGGCTAAAATTGCATGTTTGGTCCTTAACTTTTTTTTTGTACTCGGATCGTCCCTACGGTTTGATTTTGTTGCAAATCCCTATGTTTTGGTCAAAATTGCACGTTTGGTCCCTACCTTTATGTATGTAAGGGACGAAAAATGCAACGAAATCAAACCATAGGGACGATCCGAGTGCAAAAAAAAAAGTTAGGGACCAAACGTGCAATTTTGACCAAACCATAGAGACGATTTCAGTAATTTACTCAAATATTAATGATGTTATATAATTTTTAAAAAACCTCATAAACCAAACCTGAAAATAAAGTTAGTATAAATAGTTTTTTCTGATGCTCATCAGAAAACATATCAAGCAGTAGAAGGGGCAGGGGTAGGGGTATTTCAGGTAAAGAGAACGTATACATAGATGTTGTTCTACCCTCATTCATCATGCAAATAGTATTCAATATAGAGGAGTATTTTTTATGTGGTGTATAGAAATATACCAGTTCCATTCATTGATATATATCATTGTATTTGATTCATGATTACATTTGATTACACAAGTTTCAGGAATGTTGCAAATAGAAAATATAACGTTGATTATACACATACTCACAAACAAACATAGGTCAACACATTAAAAAATCGATATAAAGGATATACTTTTGTTTTTGTAAATGAATGAAACAAATATGCTTAAAGTAGACTGATTAATTTTTTTCATGACCTCTCAACAAGAATACAATAATAACAGGTAATAAGAACAGAGTAAATGCAAGAAATTGGAGAAGAAGAATGAGAACAAATTAAAGAAAGAACCTGAAAAAACGAATTGGAGAAGAAGATTGCTGAAGAAGAACACTGTAAATCGTAGGGCTCAATCTAAAATCCTGAGAATAACAACTTCAAGTAATTGTATATAGGATGTTTTTGAATAAAAACAATCATTATCTTCCAAAAAAAATTAGGATCCTCAGATATTATCTTTGAGATTTTCGGCTATTCATTTGAAAAAAAAAATTAAGATATCAGTTATATTGATTTAAAATTCTAAATTAATTGACTTGCTTATTTAATGAGTTTTAAAATTCAAACCAATATCTGAAACTGATTCATTTTATGTGAGATATACTGTTAGATAAATTATAAATAATATTGATTTTAATTTTAACTCTCACATAGATTTAATGGGATTAGATTAGATTTTATATGTTAATAACCAAATTATTGATATGCTTATTTAATGAGTTTTTCAAAAAGAAAAAAAAAAGCTAAACAGATTTGAATTTTGAAGCCAAAAAGTATAAATAAGGAAGTTAAATTATAGACAATATTAATTAGAGAAACTGATATCTGGTATATAAATAGAATGATATGTTTTAATTGATAACATAATTGTTGAATTTAAATATTCTATAATTATTAAATATTTTATAATTAAATGTAATTGTATTTGAATTCTATTTTGGGAAGATGATGTCAGCAATTTGATCTAAGAGTGGAAAATAAAGGATTGAAATACAATCAAAGGCCCTGATTGCTTCATTGATTAATTAAGGGTCATCTTTTAATAATATTAGAGATTAAAGATGAGAATTGAGAAAAGCAATGATATATTTATTGGGAGGTCGACTAATTTCAATTAATCAAGGAAAAACCATAACATTTTATAAATATGAAAAAGAAATTGTTTCTCCGTATATATATATATATATATATATATATATATATATATATATATATATATATATATATATATATATATATATATATATATATATATATATATATATATATATAAAATGTATGTACGTATGCAGATATATTATATGCATATGGATATGGAAACAAAATATTTATATAACATATATACATATGTGCATAGCATATGCATATAGAAAAAAATCATATATATATATATATATATATATATATATATATATATATATATATATATATATATATATACATGTGTGTATATATGCTATATGCATATGTGTATGAAAATAAGTTTTTTTTTTCATATACATATAAGGCATATGCATATACACATACGCCACATACACATAAATATAAAAAATATATTTTTCCATATACATATAATATACGTAAATATGTACATGTGTTATATACATATGCATATGATCTTTTTTTTTTCGTATACATATAACATATATGTATATGCACAAAAAAAAATATGAATAAACAGCAAAAATATAAACTTTTTTAAAATTACTTTTTTAATAATTAATTTCAAAATGTGTACTCATAGAACTAAAAACAAAATATTGACTTCATGCATATTCATAGAACTAAAAATAAAATATTTTTTTCTATTTTTTTTAAACATAATTTTTTATTGACTTCATCGCAAATATCATATATATTTTGATATTAATATTTTAAAAAAATATCAAAAACATATATTTTTTATGCATATTTATATATATTTTTTGTGTATTTATATATTTTTGTTAAATGTGCATAAGCACATGAAAAATGTCCTATTTTTCAAAAAAAAAAAAAAACAATGAAATTTATTAAATTTAGAAAATAATGATTATTGGTATGTTTTTTTTTATCAAAAATATTAAGTAGAAAAAAAGTTTTCAAATTCCTAGTATTTTGTGGTTCTCACTCTAACAATATTCTCTCTATCTCTCTCTCTCTCTCTCTCTCTCTCTCTCTCTCTATATATATATATATATATATATATATATATATATATATATATATATATATATATAAAAGTTCAAATAAAAATACTAATAATATAAAAACGTAAAAACAATATGTTTACGTTATTATTCTGCAATAAATATTGTATATGTGTATTATTGAAGTAATTTTAATTTGAATATTAATTTTTGATTATTCATATAGTCATTAGAATATTATTATTTTATTATAAATTTTATGTATATGTGCATTATTATAGTAAATTCTAACATTAGTTTAACGTGATTATTCATATATTCATTGTTGATTAATGACATAAAGTTGTGAAAATAAAATTCATTACAAAATAATAAAATAAAAGTAATGTTTTCACGTTTTTACTTTAATTATTGTTTTTATTTGAACCATCTCATATATATATATATATATATATATATATATATATATATATATATATATATATATATATAATTATTGCAAAAACTTAAAGATTTACGAGAACTCCTAATCCACTTATCATTTTTCATAATCAAGACCACCGTTAGACTCATAGAGTTACATCTATGAAAGATTAAAAAATAGATTTGATGAATTTTTTTTTAAATATGCATAATATACACATTTAAATGTTTATATATGTGCATGTATACATTAGTGTTTTATTTCAAAAAATTTCAAAAGCAACATAACAATGAGACTCTAATACAAGCATTTAAGAATGTTGCAACTTGGAAGCAACACAACAATGTGACTGTAATACAAGCGTTTAAGAGAACTGCAACTAAAAACGTCATAAAAATACACAAAAACATAAATATACATTCATGCACATTTAGATGTGCATATATACACATTTCTAAAAAAAGACAAAACTACAAAAATGGTAAATGTGTTTTACCAAATATCACAAACTTAATCCATGTTAATGTTTTTTGACGTAGATGGTCCATGTGGTTTGCAAAACTTGCACAGACGGTCCTTGTACCTACTCCGTCACTTTTTAGCCGTTAGAGGCTGAATTCATAAGGACATTTTCATCTTTTCAAGTATAAGATGGATTGAATTTGTGACATTCGGTAAACCATAATGACCATTTTTGAAATCTGTCTTAAAATAATATAATCGCTGGAAAATGACGGGGGGAGGATCCAAACTTGGGACCTCCTCCCTCTCTCCCTAATCAGCCAAAGCTCTAGCCAACTTGGTTAGAGCCAAACTTGTTTTATATTTCCGAAAACCTATTAATAAAACATAAGATACTTTTAGCTTATTGTAAATAAATATTTTTTACAAATTATTTATATGTTTTTTTACATATTTGTTTTATGTAAAATATATTTTTATATATATTTCAAAAAATACGTTTTGGTATAATATGTTATTACATTGTTATGATCTTAAAACATATTTTTACGTTTTCATAAAAAATAAGTTTCATTTTTTTCTTTCATGTAGAAAAGAAAGTTTTTTACGTATTTATTTGATGAAAAATATGTTTTTTTATACATTTAAAAAATACGTTTTCATATAATATGTTATTACATTCTTATAATCCGAAAATATAATTTTAAATACTTAAAAATGTAATAATTAATTATACGAAAACGTATTTCTTAAATACATAAAAAATTCGTTTTCGTAAAGTTTGTTATTACATTGTTATTTTCAAGTTCCAAAAAATATATTTTTTTAGATACATAAAAAACATATTTTACATAAAATAAATATGTAAAAAAAAAACTTTTTTATGTAATAACAACATAGAAAAAAAAAGTTTTTTTATAATATGTACTTGAGAAATACGTTTTTGTATAATATGTTATTACGTTTTTTTATATATTTAAAAGAATACTTTTGGATTATAACAATATAATAACATACTATACGAAAACGTATTTTTTAAACATATAAAAAACATATTTTATAGAAAATAAATATGTAAAAAAGAATTTTTTTTGTACGTAAAAGCAAAAAAAAAACTTAGTTATTTTATGAAAACGTAAAAATATGTTTTAGGATCATAGCAATGTAACATATTATACAAAAATGTATTTTTTTAAAAATATTTACGTAAAACAAATACGTAAAAAAACAGATAAATTGTTTGTAAAAAATAAATATTTTTACAATAAGCTAAAAATAAATTTTGTTTTATTAAAAAAAGTTTTTTTTTTGTAAAATATGTTTTTAATTTTTTTTATTAATGTATTTTGATTTTTAAATAATATTAATAAGTTTTCCAAAATATAAAACAAGTTTGGCTCTAGCCTAGTTCGCTAAAGCTTTGAGTGAGTATGAGGAGGAGGAGGATCCATTCATTTTCTACCAATTATATTATTTTAAAACAAATTTCAAAAATGGTCCCTATAGTTTACCAAATGTCACGAATTCAGTCTCTCTTATACTTGAAAAGACGAAAATGCCCTTACGAATTCAGCGCCTAACGGATAAAATTTACGGCGTCAGTAAAAAAGGACCATGTGTGCAAGTTTTGCAAACCAAATGGACCATCTATGTAACATCACAAAATTCATGACCAAAATTTTCATTTTTATATAACTAAAACACATTTGTAACTTGCTTCACAACATTTCAAATAAAACATCTATCAGAGTTCATCCCCAGAAAATCACATATTGCAGAAAACATAGGTGTATGCGTTGCAATCGTCCCGAGCTCCTTTATTTGAAAACCGGAGGTACCTGAAACCAAAACTGAAAACTGTAAGCACGAAGCCTAGTGAGTTCCCCAATTACCACATACCATACATATCAACTGATCCATACATGTCATACATAACCGTGAGCCATACATATATCATAATTAATAAAGGTGTTATGTGTCGCACATAGTCTTGCCATTATGCCATGGGCCGCCACATGGTCTTTCTTGCCAAGCCGGGGGCTACCCCTTGAGTATTACAGACAAGTGCCAAGAGCCACCTCCTGGTCTTCCATGCAAGCATCACAAAGACAACTAGCAAATATACTATTCTACTTAGCTAATTAGCATAAAGTGTGCCAAGAGCCACCTCGTGGTCTTTCGTATATAATGCCTAGGGCTAACCCCCGGGTCTTCCTACCATACATAATAGCATGCAGTGTGCCAGGAGCCACCTCCTGGTCTTTCCTCGAGCTATCAATACCAAAATATCACCCAATTAAAATTTGGGTTATAATTAATTACTATAACTTCATACTCGGGGTAAAAAGACCATTTTACCCCTAACCTTTCCATGTCCAAACTATGGTCCAAACTGTAATCTGAAAGGTCTAAAGGCCCATTAATCAACCAATGGCCCAATTTTCCAAATTGGGCCCAATCCTCTACATGGGTCTTGCCATGAGGCCCAATCTTTCTTTTCAGTCCTACATAGTCTATATTATGATGGCCCAATAATAATCCAAACACTTAAGCCCAAAATGCTAAAAAACACTCGTGGCTCAAACCATGGTCCAATTTTCCAAATTGGGCCCAAATCCTTCCGGGGCCTTTTCCAACATAACTAACAGCCCACAAACTGATGGCCCAACGGGCCCAAGATAAACAAGCCTAATAGTTGGCCCATACTGAAGCCAATAATCAAAACTCCACCTGACTGAGTACGCAGGGTATACTCAACTGTACGCTAAGAGTATAGGCTCTTTCGCTTGTACGTTGCGCGTACGGACTTGTACGCCCAACGTACTCTCCTATTAAGCCAAATCCCCAAAAGAGCTTCATCCTTTAAGATCTGAAGCCCCAATCACAGATCTGAGTCCATTGGAGGGTCTCAATCCATAAAGTCGATTACTTGGTGGCTTGCATGCCGCCAAATAAGCCCAAACTCCAAAAATTGCATTCTACTTCCATGAAAATAACCTTAACTTATGCATGAACACAACAAGGCCTTCAAGATGGCAACTTTCTGTCTTAGGGACTCAAATAGCACTAAGGGTAGCAACCCTGAGCCTAGGAAACGGATTTGAACAATAAAGTTTCATCCTTGGGACCAAAAAGGTCAAAAACCTCAACACGAGAGATTTAAGCATTCAAGAGGCAACTTCAAGACTTTATACCTCAAGAAGATCTGAAATGGAGCAACAATCTTGGATCTACACCTTCTCCTTTGAACCACCACCTTGCTTCAACCTTCACTTCCTTGGGGAATGGATCAAAACACTAAGAATACTCTTAAAAGTCCTTCCAAGAACAAGAACACACAAAATATGGATTAGGGTTTTGTGGTAGCTGCTTGAGGGTGAGAGGGTGGTTAGGCTTTAGGGCATAATGTTCTTTATATAAGGGTTAACCCTAAATTTTAGGGTTTTGGTCTGAAGGGAGTACGCCCCCATACCTCTTGGTACGCCCGACTTACTCACAAACCACCCACGACCATTTAGCCATGTACGTTGGGCGTACCCAGCCAAACACGCGCATGCAATCCTTGCATGCGTGGGACTGATCTGCCAAATACTTCCATTAGGGACTAATTTTGCCAAAACCTTCAAAGTACCATAACGTCCTCTTCCTAGGTTCATTTCCAACGAACCTTAAATCCACGAAAAGGTGGAGAGAAGCCCTATGCCCCTAATAACTCTCCCAATCCTTAAAATCTTCCGAACAAAACCCAAAACCCATAAAAGACTGAGATATCCGTTTACAACCATACCCTTGGCTTCTAAAGACACAAATGAATACTTGGATCACTTATGACATGACACCCATCTCTGAACTGGGCGAAATCCTTCCTTTACCAAGGCCCTAAACCCTATGAAAAACGATAATTGGGCCGCAGCCCCAAGTAACGAAACACTTTCAAAACAGGTTGTTACAAGTCTCCCCAACTTAAATTAGATTTCGTCCTTGAAGTATCTCCTTACTAACACATATATCCCAACAAATGATTTGAGGAACGTAACCGATGATTCTACATGTCATACAATCTTCTCCTTACGACTAAAACCCAAACCGAACTTCCATCCCAAAGAAACCAACCCTGAGCCTCTGAAAAAGAAACCACTTACTTTTCTGAAACCGCAAATCTGCATTGGTCTGACTTCCTGACAGACCACCCATGCTGAGCTTTAATATGCTTAATCTTCTTCGAATGACTGACCAAGTGCACACTTCCAACCTTGATTATCTCGATGCTACCATTAGAAACAAAATCACTGACCATAATCAACTGTAGAGCACTTATACTTGATAGAAGGCTCAAATAATCCTTCGAGTAGAAGATCCATCCATGCAACGGTTAGACTCAAACGAGAGCTGCGCAACAGGGTCAAATCAATTACTCTGAGATTATTTAATCCCGCTGCAAGTGACATTAGCTCTTTCGATCATCAAGCTACTCCACACACACGAATCCCCAAATACTGTCCCAAGCATCACGTTGCCTCCTATCTGTTTTCCAAGGGTAACCGAGACCTCCCTGGTCCCCAACTTATCTGGAATACTGAATTCATGCCTGGTTGTTGAGCTAAGAGTAACCTCATAGTCGCCCCACATGACTTCTGAAGAGAACTTCGACTATCGAAATCTGCCCTAACCATATTGCCACTCATGGCTCCAATATTCCTTCTAGTCTTCTCGAACACAATAGTATGGCTACCTATTGCCATCAATCTAATACAAAAAGTGAATGCTACCAAAACCATTGTAGTTACATCATACCTGGTCTCCAACGACCTACCGTTTCTCGAATTCGATCATACTGTGGCATATTCACATTCGTACAGCTGACCCGCCCAGGCCTAAATCATCTGAAGGAATTCGTGAGTGAATCATAAATTTGTCACATTCTCACTGCCGAATAGGGACCGATGAATACTACGGGCCACCCCACAGTCTTACAACACTCCCATACTAACTGACCACTAGAGAATGCTACGGGCCACCCCCGCAGTCTTACTATACCACTATACCAATGGCTAACTAACGAATGCTATGGGCCGCCCCCACAGTCTTACAACGTTTCTACTCTATCTACCAGGTAGTGAATGATATGGGCCACCCCGCAGTCTTACAACACCTCTACTCTATCTGCCAACTAGTGAATGCTACGGGCCACACCATAGTTTTACAACACTTCTACACTACGTGCTAACTAGTGAATGCTACGGGCCACCCCGCAGTCTTACAACACTTCTACACTACCTGCTAACTAGTGAATGCTACGGGCCACCCCGCAATCTTACAACACTTCTGCATTACCTGCTAACCAATGCTATTGGCCACCCCGCAGCCTTACCACATTCCCCATGCTATTTGGCCGTTGGTGAATGCTACAGCTATCTTGTAGTCTTACAACACCTTCCATGCTATCTGGTTGCTGGTGAATGCTACGACTATCCTGCAGTCTTACAACACCTTCCATGATATCTGGCTGCTGGTGAATGCTACAACTATCCTGCAGTCTTACATCACTTCCCACGCTAACTCAACCGCTGACCACAGTCTTACCGCTGATTACCAATCTGAACACACCCAAAGTCGAGCACACACACGGTCTAACATCCGACACTGAACTCATGTCCTGACTGGGATCCTCCATCTGGTTCCCCATAGTATGATGGCCTACAGTACAAAGCATGTCTGCCTCAACCCACCCCTAAGCATACAATAAACACATAGATAACACATGCTAGCATATACAAAAATTCATATCGATCTCACAAATCACTAATTATAGCATCATCCTATAAACCAGGATACTGACCTAATAGTTCACTAAACATAGCATCATCCTATATACCAGGATACCGACCTAACAGGTCACTAAGAATATCATCATATGATAACCAGTATAACAATCCAAAAAGAAGGGCTGACATTGGTGCCTTCTGTAACAATTGGTAAAAATAGGAACGATCGTACGATGCTATGTTTTGATTATTAAACAATATGAGTATTTTATCAAGAATGGTTGAAAGAATTTAACCTCTTTTATTTAAATAAGTTCTTGTGAAATATAAAACAAGTAACTAATGATAATTTCGTTATGATGTATGACTACGAACCATCACCGGTTTGTGAAAATTAACATATAACATCATTTGAACTAGCATATAACATCATTTGAACGCAACAAACTTAATTTTTGTATCAACATGTATCTAGTTGATAATTAAGTTAGGTTCTATGTAAAACATGTGCTTAATAGTTGTGGAGGATCTAAATTTGACAAATATACGAACCAAAGTGACAAAACGTGTTTAACGATATGGTTAACCGGTTAAATGTCACGAAATTATACATTGGTCAATAAATTTTATATTTAAATAAATTAAAATATAAAATGAATTATTATAAGGTATAATTAGAATGTATTTAAGTGTTTTTGAATAAAAAGAATAAAACATAAACATTAAAGTTCAAATACACAAAAACTACATTGTTATTTTATACTAAGTATACATGTATGTATTTGTATATATGTATTATTATCTAGTGAATGACTAGTTATGGGTCATGAATTAAAGTGATTTCATGTAAGTTTTATGATGTCTAAATCAATTAAGATAAGAGAATTGGTGGAGATAAGTGTCAACTTAACTAATAAGTGCTTAATCACTTAAGACATTTTACTAAGAATGCTTATTAATCCCTCTTCTAATTTTCGAGATTAAGACCTTCCCTCTCCTTAACTAAAACTCCTAACTAACTAAATAACTAGTATTTAGTTAGTTAACTAACTCTATCTCTAAGCAACCACCCAAGCAAGTGGCTAGACAAGATCACATCACTTAAACTCACATCCCATCACAAGCTAGTCTAGGTTTTGTCCCCTTATCCTCTTCCACTCTTTTCTCCTTCATATCCACGAAATTTCCTCTTCATTTTACCCTCATTTGACCAGCCAATACTCCAGGGAATTACTCTCAACCTTCATCTCATTTTCAAGCACAAGAACTTCCTTCCAAAGCCATCAAAACCATGAACTAAAGGGCTGCTGTCCCTTTTGTGTTTCAGCCACCATTTCACCCATCTACACCTTCCTTTTGCTTGATATTTTTACCACCAAATACCCCTGGAAGTTACTTTTTATGATACTCAAAATTATTGATTCAAAACAGTGAGTAACTACCCTTTTTCTTGCTCTTTTGCTGTGAAATTTCGTGACAGCAACATAGCCAAAAGAGTGGCTGTTTTGGAGCATCAAACCAACAACCAAAAGTTCATCTTCAACCTTCCATTATTCAAGTATTCACATAAGGTGAGTTCATACCCCTACATTTTCATGTTTTCTTCAAGTTTTAAGGGGGGGAATACAAGTTAGAACAGTAACCATAACTTAAATTTAAATGACAGCTTTCTACAGAAAAGTTGAGTCCTGTTCACGGACTGTTTTGACCATCTTAAACTTAATATCTTTCAAAAATGTACAATATGCGAATAGTTCAAATTTATACCTTTCTAAGGACTACTCGCACGCGTTCATACGATTTTTCTACAATTTATGGCGATTTTTATAAAACTGTCTGTCATTTCAGAAGTGATTTCGGACCAGTCTGTGAAGATGTTCATTTTCACACTAGTTTGAGACCACTAAAAATCATAATAAAAATTAGGAACAAAGTAGACTCATTTTATAAACTCTCAGAGGTGACGGATTCAGTTTTTGACTTACGAGGATTTTTCTATGAGTTTTCTAAAAACATGGACAGTAAAGGGTAAAACTGTCAAAAGTGGTTTATAGATTTATTAACACCTTCTAACATTTTTGAGCAATGTTTATACATTAAGGAAGTTAAAACACAATCATTTAAATATGTTTAATTACCATTTTTACAAAAGTGATAAGTACAAACAAGTCTTTAGTATCAAACTTAAGGATTATTTCATGCAAAGTTTCTAATAAAAACGTAAGAATATGAACAACAATTACGAAACATACCAAATCATCTTTTAAAATTTATACATATATATAACCATATACATATATATATGTTTTGTTTACAAACTTGTCTTCTACATCGAAAATATACATATATATGTTTTGTTTACAAACTTGTCTTCTACATAAAAAATTACACTTTTCATAACAAGTGAACATTTTACTAGGGATTACTATGCAAATGAGACACCTTTTTAGAAAACTATAATAGGTATAGTTTTACGAGAGCATTACAAACTTTTACATACTAGAAACACTATTTCAAGAAGTTTACTTTCATATACAAGAACAAACGAACATTTTTTTCACGTAAATCTGTTTTATACTAAGTTTTGTGAGACATCAACTTCACGTACGTTCGAGTACGCATTTCAAGTCCTATATTATATACCAGAATCCCTTGGAGGGGGAGCATGGTGTTTGTGTATAGATCTATACGGGCTTGACAACCCACGCCCTGACTGTTAGCTACAGTCCACCATTTGGGGTGACAAACGTCAGAACATTCCAACGCCTGAAGAACGTTGTGTATAGGCATTTCTAGTCAATAGCATGGTTATAAAACTCACATGGAGTATTGAAAACACATTGATTTACGGGGTTTTCAGACGTATTGGAAATTTTATACTTACATACATTTTTAGAAACAAACATTGGTCTTGAGAGAAGGCTACATTTATACTAGTAGAAAATATAGGATTTTCTAGAAGCAAACAAACAAGAACAAAACATTTCATTTCATACAAACATTGTCATTTAATACTTATGAAACTCACCAGCTTAAATGCTGATCTACTCTTTCAAAACTACTTGTATGTCCCAGGGATTCAGTAATTACAGGTAACAAACAGCTTTTGAAGAAGGGACGCTGCGGCCCCAGTTTAAATTCATATTTTGGCATCATATTGTAATTGGTTTTGAACATGTACCTTTTAACAATGTAAACTTTCAATTATATATATGATGGTGGTATTGCTTTCTTTACTATGTATTCATTTGTTACGTTACCACATGAAGTCATCCGCCCCCGAACGTTTCCGCCGTTCCGGTTTGGGGGTGTGACAGATTGGTACCAGAGCATTGTTTATAGTGAGCTAAGTATATCAAACCACATAAGATATACAAACTATAAATAGATAGGGACTAAAACTCTCTGACTTAACAATTTCAAAATAGGAACATTAGGGTTCCTTTGCTGATAAGTCTATGTTTGCTAAGTGTATACGTTAAGGTGGTATATACTAAAACTTTTATAGACTTAGAATTTGTGATTTTCACTTTACTTCCTTTTCCTTGTTTGGATGTGGATATAAGGTAAGATCACTTATTCGACTAACTATTTAATCTTGACTGTATATGACCTGTATACACAAGGCAAGCATAGAAGGAGCAGGAATGGACCGAGATTTCACGAAAAATGTAAGTGCATACAAACATACTAGTAAGGAGTCATATTGGCAACAAAACAAAAAGTATTAAGATAAGTTAAACACTGCGAGTAAGCCTCCAGGTATGTAATCATGTCTGGGATGAATATAGCCTGATCAACTATATTTATCCAAGAGGTGACCAACGTATGCCGAGGAATGGTCGTAGTGGATGACGAGTCTAAAACTTACCAACAAACCATACAAAGAAAACTTTAACATACAAATTTAAAATACTATAGGAGTATTTTGCGTTACAATAGAACCACACACTTAGATTCTTCATATGCTTGTTAACCCTATTCTCGCATAGGCATATCAGCTAGACTTCATCTCCACATAGACCCCTACTATCCTGCCACCAAAGCCAATAGATGGATCAAGAAGGATCCAGAAGAAGATTTCGAAGAGTACCAATAGATGAAATACGAGGAAGAAGATTTTCGAGAAGGGACCAGATGGAGAAAGAAGTTCGGGAGATACCATCAATAAACCTTACCCTATCAAGAGGAGTGTGAGAACCCCCACCTCTCATTTCAGGAAGCAACCCGCAATTAACTACCTAGCCACACATATAGACTGGAGAGGACAACCGATGATCCACAACCGACATAAACTCACTGCACCGTACTTCGGGCCATAGCACCCATAGACCGGAAAGCAGATCAAGAGAACAATACGGATCACCTACGCTCCTTAGAAAAGGAGATAGTCGTTATAGGACAAAGAACCCTTACAGCTACAACCTGGACAGTCATCATAGAACTGAGAACAGAGGAGGCCACTCGCGAAATAGAATCATGCCGACACATGAAGGTAATCAGCATACTGGTGCAACACTAGTTCTATAAATAGACACTACAACATTTCAAATTGCGGTAACAGCCGTCATGACAGCAGTCATGGCACACCTCGGCGCTAACAACACAAACAAAAGCGGGAACGGCGCCGAAAGTTCCAATCGTAATAACAACCAGGGACACCCCGAGTATGTTCCTGCAACGACGCCCCAAATCAAGGATCTACCAAAAGACAACAAACAGTGACATTCCATACCACCACCATCCCTACTACCTCAGTGCCAACAAGACCATATGTTGAAACCTGCCAAAATGCACCAAGTGTAGCTTTCATCACAAAGGAAAGTGCAGGGAAATGCACTGCAAGAACTGTAATGAAAAAGGGGCATACCAAAAATTTATGTAGGGTGCCAGCTCAACAGACCGCCCAGAACACAAAAGCTGGGATGAGTCGGACTTGCTACAGATGTGGAGAAGTAGGGCATTTCATAAAGGAGTTCCCGGAGACTAAAAACAAAGATTTCAGGAGCGTCGGAAGTGTTTTAGCAGCAGAGCGTGGGAAAGCAGTAATAGACCCCGTTGAGATTCTGGTACGTTCATTCCCGATAGCACATATGCATGGATACTATATAATAGCAACGCGGAGAGGAGTATTGTGAGTCGTAGATTTAATCAATTTCTCAACCAAAAACCTCAAAAACTTAAACGAAATATTTACAGTAGAATTGGAATAATCAAAAGCACTAGAGACGTGTACATAGGGTGCACTCTAACACTAAATCAATCAATTCGTTCAAATCATCCTAACACCGGTCACAATAAAAAATTTACAACATTTTCATTTTAACAACGTATTAGTTAGTTTCCTCACCATACCGATATCATATATTAAGAAAAGGCCATTTGCCTAAACCCATCGAGTAATAGAACCCTCGTTGTCTATGGCGACAAACCGGACACAATCCCCCGACTCACCTTTTACAATAAGACTCAGAAGTACCTACACAGGAGGTACCACGTCGTCCTAGCCAGTGCTGTGGATAAGAAACAAGAAGAGAAAGACATCATGGATGTTGAAAAAGCCCGTAACCTTCTCGATATATTCCGAGAAGATCTCCTGGGAATACCATCCGTACGGCAACCCGAGTTCAAAAATCAACCTAAGTACAGTAGTTGTGGAAAAGGGTTGTTGTAAATGCCATCTCACCCAAGTTAATCACCCCACTCAAGTAGAGACTATGGACCCATACTAGTGAATCTATGATTACTAAGTGAATAAATTGGAGCCCTATATAATTAAGATTCTACGGACATAGGGTTGGTAATTCCGCTTTAAATCCTTTTCCTTGTTTGGATGTGGGCTTAGAATAGAATCACCGATTCGACTGTCTTTTCAATCTTAATTATATACGACTTATAAACACAAAGAGATGATAGATGAATCAGTTATGAGTCATACCATGAACTCCATGACAAGTTACCCAAGACAGTGGATGGACATGCTACCACTTGAGTGATTGTAGACAAATCAACCAAACCCACACACTTTCTACCGACCAAGGATACGAAGAAAAATAGAAAAGCTGACAGGAGCATATCACAAGAAAATTGCGAGACTGCATAGTATACCACTATCTATCATTTTGGATAAGGGACAGGCGATTCGCCTCATGTTTTTAATAGTCGTTAAAGAAGTCCTTTTTATCACCCTCAAACTGAAAGACAAAGAGGAAGAACCATTCATCGAATCCTTATACAACATCAACTATTACATTAACATCAAGGTCGCGTCATTCGAAGCTCTCTGCAGAAGCAAGTGTAGATCACCTCTTTGATGGGATGAGGTAGGTGACACACAAATAGCTAACAGGCAAGTTCCTAACAACACTCTCACCAGCCCCCAGATCATACGGGAAACTACAGAGAAGATTGTTCAAACTCGTGAACAATTGAAGGCATCCTAGGATCCGAAGAAGAGCTTGTCTGATGAGACTCTTGTTATTCCACTTAACGAAATTGAAGACAACAAGAGTCTAAACTTCATCAAAGAACCGGTGGAAATCATGGATCAGGAGGTCAAAAGGACGAAACAAAGCCGCATACCCATAGTGAAGGCCCGTTGGAACGCCAAGCGAGGACCTGAATTCACTAGGGAACGCGAGAATCAAATGAAAACAAAAAGAAACACCCCCAATTGTTTAGTGATATCCCGTCTACAAGTTGAATTTCGGGGCGAAATTCTTTTAACGGGGGGAGAATGTAACAATTGGTAAAAATAGGAACGATCGTACGATGCTATGTTTTGATTATTAAACAATATGAGTATTTTATCAAGAATGGTTGAAAGAATTTAACCTCTTTTATTTAAATAAGTTCTTGTGAAATATAAAACAAGTAACTAATGATAATTTCGTTATGATGTATGACTACGAACCATCACCGGTTTGTGAAAATTAACACATAACATCATTTGAACTAGCATATAACATCATTTGAACGCAACAAACTTAATTTTTGTATCAACATGTATCTAGTTGATAATTAAGTTAGGTTCTATGTAAAACATGTGCTTAATAGTTGTGGAGGATCTAAATTTGACAAATATACGAACCAAAGTGACAAAACGTGTTTAACGATATGGTTAACCGGTTAAATGTCACGAAATTATACATTGGTCAATAAATTTTATATTTAAATAAATTAAAATATAAAATGAATTATTATAAGGTATAATTAGAATGTATTTAAGTGTTTTTGAATAAAAAGAATAAAACATAAACATTAAAGTTCAAATACACAAAAACTACATTGTTATTTTATACTAAGTATACATGTATGTATTTGTATATATGTATTATTATCTAGTGAATGACTAGTTATGGGTCATGAATTAAAGTGATTTCATGTAAGTTTTATGATGTCTAAATCAATTAAGATAAGAGAATTGGTGGAGATAAGTGTCAACTTAACTAATAAGTGCTTAATCACTTAAGACATTTTACTAAGAATGCTTATTAATCCCTCTTCTAATTTTCGAGATTAAGACCTTCCCTCTCCTTAACTAAAACTCCTAACTAACTAAATAACTAGTATTTAGTTAGTTAACTAACTCTATCTCTAAGCAACCACCCAAGCAAGTGGCTAGACAAGATCACATCACTTAAACTCACATCCCATCACAAGCTAGTCTAGGTTTTGTCCCCTTATCCTCTTCCACTCTTTTCTCCTTCATATCCACGAAATTTCCTCTTCATTTTACCCTCATTTGACCAGCCAATACTCCAGGGAATTACTCTCAACCTTCATCTCATTTTCAAGCACAAGAACTTCCTTCCAAAGCCATCAAAACCATGAACTAAAGGGCTGCTGTCCCTTTTGTGTTTCAGCCACCATTTCACCCATCTACACCTTCCTTTTGCTTGATATTTTTACCACCAAATACCCCTGGAAGTTACTTGTTATGATACTCAAAATTATTGATTCAAAACAGTGAGTAACTACCCTTTTTCTTGCTCTTTTGCTGTGAAATTTCGTGACAGCAACATAGCCAAAAGAGTGGCTGTTTTGGAGCATCAAACCAACAACCAAAAGTTCATCTTCAACCTTCCATTCTTCAAGTATTCACATAAGGTGAGTTCATACCCCTACATTTTCATGTTTTCTTCAAGTTTTAAGGGGGGGAATACAAGTTAGAACAGTAACCATAACTTAAATTTAAATGACAGCTTTCTACAGAAAAGTTGAGTCCTGTTCACGGACTGTTTTGACCATCTTAAACTTAATATCTTTCAAAAATGTACAATATGCGAATAGTTCAAATTTATACCTTTCTAAGGACTACTCGCACGCGTTCATACGATTTTTCTACAATTTATGGCGATTTTTATAAAACTGTCTGTCATTTCAGAAGTGATTTCGGACCAGTCTGTGAAGATGTTCATTTTCACACTAGTTTGAGACCACTAAAAATCATAATAAAAATTAGGAACAAAGTAGACTCATTTTATAAACTCTCAGAGGTGACGGATTCAGTTTTTGACTTACGAGGATTTTTCTATGAGTTTTCTAAAAACAGGGACAGTAAAGGGTAAAACTGTCAAAAGTGGTTTATAGATTTATTAACACCTTCTAACATTTTTGAGCAATGTTTATACATTAAGGAAGTTAAAAAACAATCATTTAAATATGTTTAATTACCATTTTTACAAAAGTGATAAGTACAAACAAGTCTTTAGTATCAAACTTAAAGATTATTTCATGCAAAGTTTCTAATAAAAACGTAAGAATATGAACAACAATTACGAAACATACCAAATCATCTTTTAAAATTTATACATATATATAACCATATACATATATATATGTTTTGTTTACAAACTTGTCTTCTACATCGAAAATATACATATATATGTTTTGTTTACAAACTTGTCTTCTACATAAAAAATTACACTTTTCATAACAAGTGAACATTTTACTAGGGATTACTATGCAAATGAGACACCTTTTTAGAAAACTATAATAGGTATAGTTTTACGAGAGCATTACAAACTTTTACATACTAGAAACACTATTTCAAGAAGTTTACTTTCATATACAAGAACAAACGAACATTTTTTTCACGTAAATCTGTTTTATACTAAGTTTTGTGAGACATCAACTTCACGTACGTTCGAGTACGCATTTCAAGTCCTATATTATATACCAGAATCCCTTGGAGGGGGAGCATGGTGTTTGTGTATAGATCTATACGGGCTTGACAACCCGCGCCCTGACTGTTAGCTACAGTCCACCATTTGGGGTGACAAACGTCAGAACATTCCAACGCCTGAAGAACGTTGTGTATAGGCATTTCTAGTCAATAGCATGGTTATAAAACTCACATGGAGTATTGAAAACACATTGATTTACGGGGTTTTTCAGACGTATTGGAAATTTTATACTTACATACATTTTTAGAAACAAACATTGGTCTTGAGAGAAGGCTACATTTATACTAGTAGAAAATATAGGATTTTCTAGAAGCAAACAAACAAGAACAAAACATTTCATTTCATACAAACATTGTCATTTAATACTTATGAAACTCACCAGCTTAAATGCTGATCTACTCTTTCAAAACTACTTGTATGTCCCAGGGATTCAGTAATTACAGGTAACAAACAGCTTTAGAAGAAGGGACGCTGCGGCGCCAGTTTAAATTCATATTTTGGCATCATATTGTAATTGGTTTTGAACATGTACCTTTTAACAATGTAAACTTTCAATTATATATATGATGGTGGTATTGCTTTCTTTACTATGTATTCATTTGTTACGTTACCACATGAATTCATCCGCCCCCGAACGTTTCCGCCGTTCCGGTTTGGGGGTGTGACACCTTCTCCCCTGTTGATATAGTGAGAAGAACTCACCTCTCAATGTCGAACTAAACTGAAAAGATCAAACTCCCGAAACACGGCTCCAAACTTAAACACCTACAACCACCATTGGTCCAATCCCATGAATTCCAAATTACCAAAATACCCTCAGAAGTTAAACTAGTCAACCCTTGGTCAAAGTCAAAGTCAGCGGTCAAGGTCAATAGTCCAGGTTGACCCAACTCATCGAGTGCGGCTTATAGACTCGTCGAGTTCCTTCAGAACTCAGGAAACCGCGAAAGATCGAGTCAAATCGTCGAGTTACCAAGTAACTCGCTGAGTCCATGCAGCATCTAGAATATCGAGAAAACCCTAACCAACTCGTCAAGTTATCTTACTAACTCGCCGAGTTCACTTGGAATCCAGAAAATGGGTAAAACCCTAACCAAGTCGTTGAGTTGGCTAAGTAACTCGTCGATTTCTTCCTGTCTTAACGTGTTCATCCCTTTCCAATCGATTCCAAGGCCCCAAACTACAAATCTAGCTTCATGGAACTAAGATACCATTTAAAGTTTCCAACTTTACGTGCATGCAAGGCCTCAAAGGGAGTAAAACACTAAAACTAGCCTTAGGAAGAGGTTTAGGGCATGGAGAAGGGCCAAATCTTCATAAATCTTGAGTCTTTATGTCCATGAGGGCCTAGAGGAGTCTAGATCTGAAGTTACAACTTCCAATCATGCTCAAAACCAGAAATGGTTCAAGAATAAGCTAGAAATGACCCTAAACTCTTTAATGAAGAGATCTAACAAGATAATCATCAAGGTAATGACTTTTTACCTTCAAATGAATGCCAAAACGAAGTAGATATTGGATCTACAAGCTCCTTCTTGTTACAAGCTTCTCAATCTTCAAGTATCTTCAAGAATGCACCAACTACACACTTTTAGCCTCACACACGCTCAAAATAAGAGGTTAGCTCGATTAGGGTTTGATTCTAGACGTGAAAAGTGGTAAGGGGGCTGGAGGGAGGACTTAAGGTCCTTTAAATAAGGTTCAACCCCTGAAAATTAGGGTTTTCATGTCCAGCCTCAACTCATCGAGTTGAGTCCTCCAACTCATCGAGTAGGTTCTAGAATCCACGCGGCTTTGTCAGTTTCTACACGACGAGTTGGGGCAGCCAACTCGTTGAGTATGTCTATAATTATGAATATAAAAGCTTTAAAATTTCTACTTGGGATTTGGGATGTTACAATTCTCCCCACTTGAACCAGACTTCTCCCTCAAAGTCTGTTGCAACAAACAGATTGGGTAATGCTCTCGCATCTCAGCCTCCGGCTCCCAAGTCCACTCAGATCCCCTCCGGTGCTTCCATTGTACCTTTACCAAAGGTACCTCCTTGTTCCATAGAACCTTCATTTTCCTCTCCGGAACGGCCACTGGTCTCTCCATGTAATTCAGGCGCTCATCGACATGAATATCATCTAATGACACCACTGCCTCCTCATCTAGTATACACTTTCGTAATTGTGATATGTGAAAAGTGTTGTGAATCTGACTGAGGTCATCAGGAAGATCCATTCTATATGCCACCATGCCAACCCTGGCAATAACCCGAAAAGGTCCAATGTATCGGGGACCCAACATCCCTTGAAGCGAATCACACCCTTCCAGGACGAGAGCTTCAGTAGTACCATATCGCCAACCTGCAACTCCAACTCAGATCGGCACCGATCGACGTAACTCTTTTGCCGACTCTGAGTAGTTTGCAGCCGCTGTCTGATCTGCTGAATCCTTTCGGTAGTCTGCAGAACTACCTCGGTCCATCCCATCACCCTGTGACCAACCTCACCCCAACAGAGTGGGGTGCGACATCTCTGTCCATACAACAGCTCAAATGGTGGAGCACCAATACTGGAATGAAAGTTTTTGTTGTAAGAGAACTCTGCAAGCGGTAGGTAGGAGTCCCAACTCCCACCAAAGTCAATAAAACAGGCCCGCAACATATCCTCGAGGGTCTGTATGGTCTGCTCACTCTGGCAGTCTGCCTGCGGATGATAAGTTGTACTGAAATGTAGGCACATGCCAAGTTCCTCATGGAACTTCTGCCAGAAACAGTAGGTGAATCGAACATCATGGTTTGAGACAATTAAGATTGGTACCCTATGGCGAGCAACGATCCCGCGGATATACATAAGGCGAGCTTCTCAGCCGATGAACTCTCTCGAATGGGAAGCAAATGGGTACTCTTGGTTAATCGATCCAGGATGACCCAAATAGCGTCTAAGCCCCTTGCCATCCTCGGTAGCTTGGTGATAAAATCCATAGTGATCTGCTCCCATTTCCACATGGGAACCTCCAAAGGCTGTAGCTTGTTATGCGGCCTCTAATGCCGCCCTTGACCATCCTGCACGTCAAGCACCTCTCGACGTACCATGCGATCTCTCTCTTCGTGCACGGCCACCGGTAACTCAGTCACAGATCCTGGTACATCTCTGTGGCCCCCGGTGAATAGAGAAGCGAGACTTATGAGCCTCCTATAGTATAATCTATCTACCCCGCCAGACATCGAAACCCAAACCCGACAGCAATGAGTCAACAACCGAAGGCTATCCTTCAAAAATCATGTGTTCTCGCCCCTGATTCTCTCAAGCTTCCAGTTCTCCTGTCGCATACCCTCAGCCTGAGCTTCCCTAATCAAGCTCACAATTAGAGAATCCACTTCTATCCCCATACATGCAACTAGAACAGAAGGTCCAGCCGACTAGCGGCGCAGGGCGTCCACAACCATATTTGCTTTACCCGGATGGTAAAGGATCTCGCAGTCATAATCCTTGACTACGGCCAGCCACCTGCGCTGCCTCATGTTCAGGTTCGACTAATCCATGATGTGTCTCAGACTCTTGTGGTCTATGTATATAGTAAAACGGACCCCATAGAGATAGTGTCTCCAGATCTTGAGAGCAAACACTAACGCTCCCAACTCAAGATCGTGTGTGGGATATCTCGTCTCATGCTGCTTCCATTGGCGCTATGCATAGGCTATCACTCATCCTCTATGCATAAGGACTGCTCCTAATCATGTGATCGATGCATCAAAGAACACCACGAAGTACTCAACTCCCTCAGGGAGTGTCAAAACTGGTGCCTCGCAGAGTTGCTGTCGCAGAGTCTCAAATGCAGTCTGTTGTTCAGGGCCCCACCGGAAATCCACCCCCTTCCTCGTCAGGCAAGTGAGAGGTACTGCAATCTTGGAGAAATTTTGTCCACCCCCTTCCTCGTCAGTCAAGTGTCGGTGTGTTGGTGAGCCCAAACGGCATCACCACGAACTCGTAATGTTCGTAACGATTCCGGAACACGGTCTTCTCCACGTCATCCTCCCTAACCCTGACCTGATGGTATCCAGACCCCAGGTCTATCTTGGAGAACGAAGATGCTCCCTACAACTAATCGAAAAGATCATCTATCCTCGGGCGATTCTTCATCGTTAACTTGTTTAATTCCTGGTAATCAATGCACGTCGAGTATGAACCATCCTTCTTCCTGACGACGAGGATCGACGCTCCCCATAGAGAACTGCTCGGACGAATGAACTGCTTGCCCAATAGTTCCTTTAACTGAGATGATAGCTCCTATATCTCGGGTGGTGCCAATCGGTACGACGCCTTGGCGATAGGGGCCGCACCTGGCACTAGGTCGATCCTAAACTCGACCTGCCTCTCCGGAGGCACTCCGAATAACTCCTCTGGAAACACATCAACGAACTCTCTGACAACCGGAACATCCGAAAGCGAAATCTGATCCTTGAACCGCGTATTCACCACAAACGCCAAATAACCCGCACGCTTGTGTTGAATATACTACCGAGCTCTGGCAACTGAGCAAAAACCTGAACCCAATCTGGTGCCCTTGTCGTAGTTAACCATTTCTCCCCTACTTGGGGTTCGAACTACCACTCGCTGACCCTCGCAGTCGATCATGGCACCGAAACGACTAAGCCAGTCCATACCCATAATCACACATACATCCCCCATGGGAATCTGAATCAAGTCTATCGGGAAGGATACCCCGAAGATCTCCAGAACGCAACCCTGATAAACTGAAGAAGCATAAATCTTGTGTTCGTTGGCGATAGAGACTCACAACGAACACTCTAGCTTTCCTACATGCAACTCGAACTCCCTACTGAACGATCAAGAGACAAATGACCGACTCGCCCCAAATTCAAATAATACCAATGTTGGTAAGGAGTTCACTAAAAACGTACCTAACATAGATACAAACACATAAGCATAAAACATATATAATCAATAAGATAAATGATATAAACATACCAGCCACCACATCCGGTGTTGTCCATGCCTCCTCGGCTGTAAGCTGTAAGGCGCATCCCCGAGCCTTCGGAGGCTCTTTTCTACCCCGACTCCAGTTAGAAATCCTTAGTGTAGCCAGTGCTGGAGCCTGCTCCGGCTTGGCAGCGAGCAATGGATAGTTGGTCTTCACGTGACCAACCTAATCGCAGGGATAATAGATCATCATATCCTGAACTGGGGCTGGCTGGTGGCAATCCATCGCAAAGTGCCCCTCCTTACCATATTTGCGGTACGCACTACTAGATTTACAAACTCCCGAATGACCCTTCCCGCACTTCCCATAAGTGCGGCCGCGCTGGCCCCCAAACCTAGAATCAGCGGTCTTGTACCGCTTTGGCGCAGTTTGCGACTGCGCTGGGGCCTGCCTCTGCTCCCGCAACTGTAACTCAATCTCAAGTTCATGCCGACTAGTGGCCTCCGGTAACTCCAACAATGTATCACAACATTGGTTAGCAACAAACTGTTGGATGTCGTTCTTGAGCATGCTCAGATAACGTGTCATCTGAGCCTACTCGGAAGCAAACTTTGGGCAAAACATCGCCCTCTCAGTGAACATACGGGTGATCTCCGTAACGGACTCCACACCCTGTCTCAACTCCAAAAACTCATGTGCCAGCCACTCTTGCTCAACTCGTGGAATGTAGCGAGCGCGGAACATCTCCCTGAACTGCTCCCAAGTAACCGTAGCTCACTGATCATCAGTATACGACCCTGTCATCAACCTCCACCAGTCCTTTGCTCCGGACCTCAGCAGGTTCAGAGCACACCTGACATTCTGGTTAGTTGGACATGAGCATGTGAGAAAGCATCCCTCAATGTCAGATATCCACCTCATGGCTATGATCGGGTCCTGAATCCCATCAAACGCTGGGGGCTTCGTGTTATCGAAGTCCGAGTACTCAAAAACCCAGTTGGTCCCACCACCAACGGCTGCTACAGCTGCGGAGGCTGTAGCAGCAACCATCTCAGCAATGGATGTGTATCGCTCATCAAAGTACTCGAACATAGCAGTCTTAATAGACCCAAACATCTCCGGAAACTATACTCGGAACAACGTAGCAACCTCATCATGCAGGATCTCCTGAATCCTGGCGTCCAACTCATCTGGCCTCATCTGATCAATAGTCTCGGGCTCTAATGGTCTACCCTGACCACCATCTCCTGATCACGAACCGGATCCAGACACAAATCGCCTCGTAACTACCATGCTAAAAATACACTAGGAAGATATCAGACATTCCATATAAAAATCTAGGAACCAACTCCCAACAAAACCCTAGGGGTTGTGACTTCCTTGCTACACGAATGGGTCCTGTGCTTTCAGTAGTACGGGCCCATACTACCTTCCACACCTTGTCTCAAGTATCATCACAACGCCCTAAGAATATACATAAGCATGGTGAACGCCCAATCCTCACTCCTAGAGTAAGGTTAACTATCTCATAACTGCCGACTGACCCCGCACAAATCACCCATGAAACTTCCACCAACCCTGCAACACTCGTGTATGCTAGCTATACATAACCCTGGACCCTGTAGACATTCGAATATCAGATCCTACCCTAAGCCCTTCATCAAACAAGAACAAGAAATAAGGCCAAACCAAACATTCTCAGTCTATAAGATCTTAATTATGTACAACTATGATGCATACACTAAGCAACTACAGTAATGATGTCAATTTCATATAAGGAAAATCCAAGGATATCATGCATCATAATAATCATGAAATTATATCATGCAATTCCTGAAGATCCCTAGCCTATCACTAGCATGTTGTTCTAACATATCATAATATCAAATATCCGTATGGTATTTTGGGATCTACTTACTGGCTCCGGCTGATCGTACACTCTGCTTCCTCATTTAGCATTTTGAAAACCATTTGAAAATCATTTTGAAAACCTTTTCCTTAGTTTGAGACTGGATTCACACGAGTGTTCCTCCAATTCACTCAAACTAAGGCTCTGATAACAACTTGTAACGTCCATAACATTCATGAAAATTTAAAACTTTTTCAAGCATTCAAAAACCATTATTTATTACAAAATGTTTCCAAAATAGTTTCATATTAGAGTATCCCAGAAATCAAAATCATAAAATACGAGGAGGTGCATGATAAAGCCTTCGCCTTCCCGCGATCATTCGAAGTACCTGAAACAAAATCCAAAATTGTAAGCCTGAAGCTTAGTGAGCTCCCCCAAAATACCAACGCCATACAAACCATGACCATATCATAATAACCAGCATGCATATAGAGTCTATTGTATGACTGGACCGCCCTCACCGGGCCTACAGTCTATATGGCCTACTCTCAGAACCTTCAGCATGTCTGGTCCGCCCTACCGGGCCTTTAGCCTGTCTGGACCGTTCTCCGGGCCTTCGGCCTAACTCGTATCCCCCATTGGGCCTGCAGTCTATCCGGTCTTCCCTAGGTATGTTTGTCTATAGCACAAAGCAGGTCCGCCTCAACCCACACCCAAGCATACAATCAACACACATATAACAAATGCTAGCATATATAAACATTCAGACTGATATCACAGATCATTAAACATAGCATCGTCCTATAAACTAGGATACCGAACTAACAGGTCACTAAACATAGCATCATCCTATATACTAGGATACCAACCTAACAGGTCACTAATCATATCATCATACGATAAACAGGATATCAATCTAAAAAGAAGGGTTGGCATTGGTGCCTTCGACCCTGTTGATATAGTGAGAAGAACTCACCTCTCAATGTCGAACTGAACTGAAAAGATCAAACTCCTGAAACACGGCTCCAAACTCAAACACCTACAACCACCATTGATCCAATCCCATAAATTCCAAATTACCAAAATACCCTCAGAAGTCAAACTATTCAACCCTTGGTCAAAGTCAAAGTCAACGGTCAAGGCCAACAGTCCATGTTGACCCAACTCGTCGAGTGCAGCTTACAGACGCGTCGAGTTCCTTCGGAACTCAAAAAACCGCGAAAGCCCGAGTCAACTCACCGAGTTACCAAGTAACTCGTCAACTCCATGCAGCATCCAAGATATCGGGAAAACCCTAACCAACTCGTCGAGTTATCTCACTAACTCGCCGAGTTCACTGAGAATCCAGAAAACGGGTAAACCTTAACCAACTCATCGAGTTGGCTAAGCAACTTGTCGAGTTCTTCCTATCTTAAAGTGTTCAGCCCTCTCCAATCGATACCAAGGCCCCAAACTACATATCTAACTTCATGGAACTGAGATACCACGTGAAGTTGCCAACTATATGTGCATGTAAGGCCTCAAAGGGAGTAAAACACTAAAACTAGCCTTAGAAAGAGATTTAGGGCATGGAGAAGGTCCAAAGCTTCATAAAGCTTGAGTGTTTATGTCCATGAGGGCCTAGAGGAGTCCAGATCTGAAGTTACAACTTCAAATCATGCTCAAAACCATAAATGCTTCAAGAATAAGCTAGAAATGGCCCTAAACTCTTGAATGAAGAGATCTAACAAGAGAATGATCAAGGTAATGACTTTTTACCTTCAAATGAAGGCCAAAACGAAGTAGATGCTGGATCTACAAGCTCTTTCTCATTTCAAGCTTCTCAATCTTCAAGTCTCTTCAAGAATGCACCAAACACACACTTTTAGCCTCATACACACTCAAAATAAGAGGTTAGCTCAATTAGGGTTTGATTCTGGACGTGAAAGGTAGTAATGAGGCTGGTGGGAGGACTTAAGATCCTTTAAATAGGGTGAAAACCCTAAACATTAGGGTTTTCATGTCTAGCCTCAACTCGTCGAGTTGAGTCCTCCAACTCGTCAAGTAGGTTCTAGAATCCACACGGCTTTATCAGTTTCTACACGAGAGTTAGGGCAACCAACTCATCGAGTAGGTCTATAATTATGAATATAGAAGCTTTAAAATATATACCTGGGAGTCGGGATGTCACACTTTCAAAACCGGGTGTTACAATCTACATCAAAAAAATTAGCATGGACTAAGTTTATGACATTTGGTTAATCACAGTGACCACTTTTGTAGTTTTGTAAAAAAAAAAAAACTTGTCAAATCTTTTTTCGGACCATGAGCCTTTCTTAGATGCAACCCTAGGAGTGCAATGGTGGTTTCGGTTTTGAAAAATGATAAGCGGATTAAGAGTTCCCATAAATCTTTAAGTTCTCAAAAGAACACACACACACACACACACACATATATATATATATATATATATATATATATATATATATATATATATAGGCGAATGTCAACACGTTGTGCAGAAACACCTATATAGTTGAAGTTTTCACAAATATATGTTTTCTTTTAAATATAACAATAACGTTATTGTTAAATTTGATATAATAATTCGTATACTAAATTGATATAATATATTGATTATTTTGAATTATATGATAATATAAATCTATTATAACTGCATAATCTCAATCATTTGAATGACTTCTACCCGTGAGTTACACATAAATAAAGTTAAATATAATATATGGTTTAATGTTATTTATAGTTGTTGTTGTTATTGTTAATTAATTTTTAAAATTTATTTGCTTAGTGTTTTAATTTATATCATTGTAATTATTTAAAACATCAAACATTGTTTTTTGATTTTAAAGGTAACAATATAATCATTTATATAGAGTTATTTTTAATTATTGTTACTGTAAGTTGTTTTAAGCTACTTATTTGAAAACTTTGAACGATTATAAAAATATCTTTAGGAAATATTTTAGTTAAATTGTGATTACAATTTAGTGTTTGCATTTATCACTACAATTTATCACTTTTAATTGTTTACAAGATATTCTTTGGCTTTTTAAGTCGAATTGAAAGTTATATTTAAGTTGACACTATAATGTTATATTTAAATTAATAATTTAAGTATTTTGTCTAAACTGTTCAAAAGATGTAGCTTTAAACAGATAATAGTTTACATACAACAACATTTTAAATCTAATAAATTAAGTATAATATGTTAAAAGTTAAAGACATAAATGATGGGTTTTATACAAATGAACAATCCTATATGCTCATGCAAAACCCTAAAGCTTGGATCTAGGTTTCTCTATTGTACACGTAATTCATCCAACACTTGAATACCCTAATCTATCATGCATTGAAATCGAGATCTATAACAAAACAAGTTTAGATGATACCGTTCAATAATTGCAAGAATCTTCAATCTTCAAGAAGCTTAGTGTCACAAGTGTAACACCTCTAATGGCTTACACACACCACAAGCAAGAGGATGATCTAGAAGAGAGAATGAGAGAGGCTGAATTTCGGCTATAGTAACCTTCGGGTTTCTTGGTGTAACCGAAACTGAATCCATGGGGGTCTCTTATATAGCTGAGCTGCTAGGGTTTCAGTCAAAACCCTAATCGGATGACTTAGGCCCTAAGCAGCTTGAGAACCTTCTGGAATAAGGCCTCCTTGGACGAAATTAGAGTGGGCTTAAACTCCTAATTGTGTCCCCCTCATGTCCAGGAAGATTCATAGCCCAAAACCAACTATCACACAATTGACAGTTCCAGTCCCCTTTATTTTATTAATCTCTTTTAGCCACAAAATTAATTCTTAATTAATTCTTGACTAATATTAATTAAACTATATGATTTCTCCTTTAATATATTATTCATATAATATATTAATAAACCATAATAACTTGTCTCTCTTTATAAATCATCATGTCAAGTTGCTTTGGTGAAGGCAACCCAAAAGGACCATGCACAACCGGGTCAAGTACATACCAAATATAGTTACGGACTTAGACACTAATCCAACAGTCTCCCACTTAGATAAGTCTAGTAACTATAAATGCAAGTACGACTTCAGGATCCGATTAGCAATCTGAAAGACCCTAACTTTCGTATTTATGAAAGACCCAAACTTTCATACTCGACAATATAGTTACTCCAAAACATGCTACTTGCATATTCATAAAAACAATATTTTACATTGATAAAGAGATTACAAACTACTGGATACAACCCGACTATTTTAAAGTGTTATATATTACATAACTTCCCAGGATTCTATAGTTTTATACATATGGGAGTGCAAAATACAATAGTTTCAAACTATTCATCAGCTTCTATCGATACAATAGTTTCAAACTATTCAAAAATCTTCTACCAGTATATAACTATATTGGATGCTTATCTCCTGCAATTTGTTAAACATTGAGAGGGTAAGCGGTGACGCTTAGTGAGTTCAATAATAGATACAATATAACGTTATGCCATATATACTTTAATATGTCAGAAGCAAAGAGGAACAAGGAACAACAAGGGTATATGTGAATCATGTGACAAACATTCCATATCAATCATTGATTTGATTTAAAGATATACAATCAATGAGACATAACAATTTCCATGCTTGATATACATCAATAAAGCTTTGGCCCAAACGGCGCAGAAGATATACAACTTCGGATTAACATTTTGGTAGATTTCAGGCTTAAAGCCCTGTCTAACGTTCTGCCAATACCATAGAATAGAATTCATTCTCTTACGGAGACATGTTCTACATGGCCAGAGGCTACATACCAGTACCAACGTGAATCTAAGTCCTTTCACTGATCACATGGTCAAAGGTATTTCTTTGCTATTAAAAATAGCAAATAAAAATAACCCGGGAAAATAACTCGGAATAATAACACCGAAAGGCACGTAGCACATATAATACATAACATACAATTGTTCCTATATATTAAAATCACCGTGAAATAACCGGGGGCTAAAATATTAATTTGGACAGTACTTCGGCTCTAAATATGACTTTCGTCGTTGAAAACCGGGCTCTGCGAAGGTAGAGCTTCGAAACCGAAAAGATAAATTTTTTGGGCTTCTCGGAAGTCTCGGGGCATGTTTCGGGCTTTAGAATTAGTATCGGGCCTTCGGGGGAAGTGGGAGTAAAAGAAATATAAGTTTAGGGGTGAAAAGGGGCAAATTTCAAACATTTACCCGGGAGGTCTCGCACCCTTTATATAGGGCCGAGGTTCGGATCCGAAGCGAAGGGAAGAGCGCAGGTGGCTGCGAGGCTCGGACCAGATGGCAGCTTCGGAGAGGCTCGGATGCGAGGAGTCATCGGTTTAGGCGCGTCATCGGCTGGGTCTTCGGCTCGGAACAGCAGGCTCACTGACGGCAGCCTCGGATTGGACCCAACTTCGGTCCAATGGTCAGGCTCCACGTTGGTGCGAGGGTGATCCGGAGGTGTCTCATGCGAAAGTGTCCCATGCTTAGTGGACCTCGGACTTGGTCCAATCAGAAGGCAACACGCAAAGCTGCGGTCCAATCAGCAGCGAACACGTGTCCGACACGTGGAAGCCTCGCATAAGAGGGTGACGTGGCAGTACTATTCATGCGAATTTTCTCGAAAAATGTGCCAAATCTTGTAAAATCCATAACTTTCACATACGAGCTCCGTTTTTGACGTTCTTTATATGCACGCGAAGCTAAAATTATGCTCTACGACTTTCGTTTAGACTTCGTCGGCTAATTTTGACTTTAATTTTAATATTATTATTTTTAACAGACCGGGACAGGAAAATCCATTAAAAATTCATAACTTCTTCATCCGACGTCCGTTTTCGTCAGACTTTTTACCGTTGCACTACAAATGACGAGACCTTCAATTCTCGTTTAGGTTGTGTCGGCTAAAAATCACTCGATCTAAAATTCGAGTTTTTAGCTGTCTATTGCTAAGCTGAAACTTCAAAAAATCATAACTTCCTCATACGAAGTCAGATTTTGGCGTTCTTTATATGAAAGTTGATTGTTTTCACGAGTTCTACAACTTTCATTTGCATCACTAAGGCTAAAAATTAGTTTATCGAAAACTAAATTTTTACGCGATAAAGTATTTTCCGGATTTATCACGGATCTTCGTTTGGTCATAACTTCTTCGTTATAACTCGGATTTCGATGAGGTTTTCGCCTAAATGTTTCTAACGAGATTATCTACAACTTTCAATAATAAAATTTTACTTATTCCAAATTTTATATTTTCGCTATATTTTACTATTTGGCTTTTAATTGGAATCTCATAAGACTTCCAACATTTTATGAGTGATTCTAAACATAGTTTTACTTCATTTCTAGTAAAAACTATCTGTTAGAACTCAACATTCAAATTCACTTAATATTTCATAATATTATTTACTTAAAACACGATTTCAAAACGTGTATGTTACACAATCGTATCTCTCAAAGACGTTGTCGAACTCTGATCTTATCAGTAACCTGTCCTTTAGATAAGGCATCGTATAGTCCTCCGTTCTAGATATCGTGCGGACAATTACATGGAACATAGTCATACTTATTGTCTAGCAGTTTGTTTCTCGATCTCTGATTCGTTTGACATAGTACTTAATTGAACACATCAATTCAGTCCTGACCAGGCCCGACACATAAGTCAAACCAAATCATCAAGGGGCCTAAATATCGCTTTTACCCTCTTAGGATAAAAGGAACAGATAAACTTTGACTTATATGCATTTACCATTCACTCATCAAATCATGCACAACAATGTGTTTTATAACATCAAATTACTGATGCGTTTACGCATTATCAATGCACAACCAACTTACAAATAACAAACCATATATCTAGGTTTCAAGACCATATGATATTATCATCTTGCGATCACTCGTGATAAATTCCATGAAGTGATACTAGCAAGTGTGGGTTTAATCAAATGCTCAAGTCATATTCATAAGCACTCATGAACATTGTAGCAAACTTTTGCTATGTCTAATACACTTTAGACAATCTACAAACCAATTCATGACAATCTTCTTTCATACCTACTCCCAAAGTATGAGCGATTGTGAAACGTTCGAATAATCTTATTATTCAGGATGTCAAAACATGCAAAGTGAAACAATAGGTAAACAATTAACATAAGACGGTAGCTTTACTTATAAATAATACTCCTTTATTTGATCATCAAATGTCAATTACATTTATCTATTACACGTTTCGAAAACTATCTAATCTAAACTAATATCGTCCTTTAACCCAACGCTCCTAGCGTGCTGCAAGTGCTTAACCCTACTCAGTCCCTTCATAAGGGGATCTGCTGGGTTATCTCCCGACGATACCCTCTTCACTACGAGGAGTCCCTCTTCCACCCGATGTCGAATAAAATAATATTTCCTGTCGATATGACGAGATCTACCATGATCCATTAGTTCCTTGGTCAAGGTAACCGCTCCTTCATTATCACAGAAAATTTCCATGGGCTCCTTTATGGATGGCACGACTCCAAGGTCTCCAATGAAGTTCTTCAACCATCTCGCCTCGTTTGACGCTTCGCTTGCCGCTATGTACTCTGATTCACACGTTGAATCAACTACGGTCTCCTGCTTGGAACTCTTCCAAGTCACTGCTCCTCCATTTAGGGTAAAGGCCCAGCCCAACTGAGAACGATAGTTGTCCCGGTCGGTCTGAAAACTAGTGTCACTATACCCTCGCACCCATAAGTCATCACTACCACCGAGGACTAGAAACCATTCCTTGGTCCTCCGAAGGTACTTAAGAATATTCAGGACTGTGGTCCAATGTGTTTTGCTAGGGTTCCCTTGATATCTGTTGACCATGCTCAAAGCGAATGCCACATCAGGGTGAGTGCAAGTCATAGCATACATGATCGAGCCAACTGCGGAAGCATAAGGTACTCGACTCATCTCTGTTATCTCAAATTCAGTACTTGGACTTCGAGTCTTACTCAACTTGGAATTACTTTGGATTGGTAACTCCCCTTTCTTGGAATTCTCCATACTAAAACGCTTTAGTACCTTGTCCAAGTAAGTATTCTGACTAAGTCATATTAGTCTTTTACTCCTTTCTCTCACTATCCTTATTCCCAGAATATAGGCAGCCTCTCCCAGGTCCTTCATAGCGAAACACTTCCCAAGCCGGGGTTTAACTTCCTGCAGGGTCGGGATGTCGTTTCCTATGACCAGTATGTCATCGACATACAATACGAGGAAGCTAACTATACTCCTACTGGCTTTGACATATACACATAATTCATCCTCGCTTCGCAGGAAACCAAACTCTTTGAATTTCTCAACGAAGCAACGATTCCATCTGCGAGATGCTTGTTTCAATCCATAAATGGACTTCTTAAGCGTACACACTCTATTAGGATGCTTCGCATTGACAAAAACCTCTGGCTGAAACATGTAAACATCTTCAGCCAACTTCCCATTAAGGAAAGCGGTTTTGACGTCCATCTGCCATATCTCATAGTCATGAAATGAAACAATGGCTAGCATCACCCTAATAACTTTATCTTCGCAACCGGTTAGAAGGTCTTATCATAGTTAGCTCCGGGAGTTTGAGTAAAGCCCTTCGCAACCAATCGTGCCTTATAAGTGTGTACCTTCCCATCCATGCCGATCATCTTCTTGAAGATCCACTTGCACCCGACCGTCTTACGACCTGGCACATTGCCAACCAAATTCCAAACTGGGTTGTCATACATGGACTGAATCTCGCTGTCTATAGCCTCTTTCCTTTTTTCAGATTTCGGGCCTGCCATGGCTTCCTTGTAGTTATTAGGTTCATCCAAGTTTGTTAGTGTACAATCACTAATAAACGTATCACCCTCACTTGTCATATGAAAACCATACAACATAGGCGGAACACTAACTCTACTAGAACGTCTAAGAGGTAGGGACTCGTCAATCGGTTCAATAGGAGTTTCCTCCTCATGTTTAATGCCAGCGTTAGAGGTTCCTTCATCGTTCGACGCTTGAAGATCTTCAGATCGATTTGCCTCCCACTGTCCCCTTGGATTATGAGTTCTCGCTCTCGGAAAACTCCTCTCCTCGCAACGAAGTCAACATTTTCACTCAGTCTATAGAAGAGATATCCAAAGGACTTTTGCGGGCAGTGGACGAAAATACACCACTCACGACGAGGTTCGAGCTTGTCGTGAGTCTCGCGTCTTATGAAAGCCTCGCAACCCCAAACCTTGATATGTGCCAACGAGGGAGCTTTCCCTGTCCACATCTCGTGAGGAGTTTTGACAACCTTCTTTGTAGGGACTATGTTAAGGAGATAGATGACAGTCTCTAAGGCATACCCCCAAAATGAGATAGGTAGTGAAGCATGACTCATCATGGACCGAACCATGTCTAGAAAGGTTCAATTACGCCTCTCAGCCACACCATTCAACTGCGGTGTCCTAGGTGGCGTCAATTGTGAAACGATTCCGCATTCCTTGAGGTAGTCATGGAATTCAAGACTTAAGTACTCTCCACCTCGATCGGATTGAAGCATATTGATTTTCCTGCCCAACTGATTCTCCACTTCCTGCTTAAACTCTTTGAACTTTTCAAAGGTTTCTGACTTGTGCTTGATTAAGTAGATATACCTTTATCTGCTATAATCATCGGTGAAAGTCACATAAAAGTGGCTCACATCCCTTGTGGTGGATCTAAAGGGCCCACACACTTTGGTGTGTATGAGATCCAATAAACCCTCACCCCTTTCACAAGTACCAGTGAAGGGTGACTTGGTCATCTTTCCAAGTAAACAAGACTCGCACACATCATCTTCCCTAAGGTCGAATGACTCCAACACTCCATCCTTTTGGAGTTGGGCTATGCGTTTCTTGTTGACATGTCCAAGACGACAATGCCACAATCATGATTTGTCCAAGCTCTTGGAAGATTCGATATGCAACACATCATTTCCTAAGTTGTCTACAACCATCACAGTTTCATATATTCCATTACAAGGCAATGCTTCAAAATAGAAAACACCATTAAGATAAGCACTAATAGGACCCTTTTCATTATCAAATGAATATCTAAATCCTTGTCTATACAAACCATGAAAAGAAATGATGTTTCTTGACATTTTTGGCGAATAGCAACAATTATTCAATTCTAGTCCTGATCCATTACTAAGCACTAAAGAGTAAAATCCAATCTTGGTGACAGGTGACGATCTTTTGCTCCCCATGATCAAGTTTATCTTCCCATGCTCCACATCCCTATTTCTTCTTAGGCCCTGTAAATTAGAACAAATGTGAAAACCACATCCTGTATCAAGTACCCAAGAAATAGCATGTGATGAATCATTAGATTGAATAATATAAATACCTGCGAAGGACGGCTTGATCTTTCCATCCTTGATGTCTTGCAGATATTTTGGGCATCTTCGTTTCCAATGCCCTATGTCATGGCAGTGATAGCACTCTGCATCCTTAAGGCTCGAGGTGTGTGCAGCGGGACCAACCTTGGTTCTCACTAGAAGAGGTGCCATCATGGGACTTTCCCTTATGGTGGCTCTTTGAGGGAGCCTTCCTCTTCTTACCCTTTCCTTTCCCAATCGCCAAAACCGGGGAAGCAGTAGGAGTAGGAGTTTATACAAGGGACTTGTCCTTGAGGTTGCTCCCAGCAGTCCTCAACAGCCTTGCAGTTTACTCAACGTGACCTCCTCTTTATTCACGTGGTAGGTTATGCGAAATTGGTTGAAGTAGGGTGGCAGTGAATGAAGAATGATGTCAATCGCTAGCTCTTCATCGAAGTTAACATTTAACTTCAGCAGGCGGTCAACATACCTCTGCATCTTCTGCAGATGAGTAGTGATAGACTCTTCATCTCTCATCTTGGTCGTGATCATCAAAGTGATGATCTCGTACCTCTCTTGCCTTGCACTTTGGTGATACCTTTCAAGCACATCCTGATGCATTTCGTAGGGATATAAGTCCTCGTAGGACTTTTGGAGTTCAACAGTCATGGTTGCTAGCATGATGCAATGGACTTCCATGGCATTGCGTTCATGGGCCTCAAAGGCAGCGTTCTCCTCAGGAGTGGCAGTATTCACATCCACCTCTTTCAACTCCTTGTCGAGGACATACTCCTTGTCCTCATAGCGAGTGACCATCCTTATGTTGCTGATCCAATCATTAAAATTGTTTCCGTCAAAGATCACCCTCCCACACAAATTCATGAGTGAGAATGAGTCGAAGGTATTTGAGCTTGAAGTGTTGTGGTTTGAGTTCAACATCTGAAAAAGAAAAAAGAAAAAGTTTGATTAGATAAGCATCCCCAATTAAACACCCAAATGAGAAATTAGGGCTAGGATCCAACAACATTATTTGCAATTTAGAAGAGGGATGTCGTAATCTAAACAACAAATAATTTGAAGGTAAGTGAATGTCGATTCACTAATTTCCACCATGAAAAACAAAAGAGAATTAAGTTTTAAATTTATCGAAAACTCCTAGATCTTTTAAGATTCATTGAACTTTTCAATGGCATGTTTAAATCTCGATATTCCCCTCAAGTTTGTGACTGGGATACTGAGGATCACAAACAACGTGTGAATAACCATGCAAATGTACATGGTGCCCCCAATGTTACAGTCACCTAATCGATGTGCTGGTTAACCACACACACTCCATCGATCTATGAGAAACATCGAGTCACCCTTTTCCACCTTTGCATAGAGCCAAATTAGTGTGACGGTTAACCACACACGCTCCACTAACGTCTTAGCAAGGGTACAAAGTGTAATTTCATGGAATAGCATCAAATTCACATTTTGCCTAAAGTAACTAAGCTTGAGAATTTTGTAAAAACATTTAGTTACTATATATATCATTATACTTTTAATGAGGAAAGAGTTGCTCTATCCTACCCGTTCGACTAATGACCCTCCACCAATCAAGGAAGCAGTGGGTGAGAGTGGACACCCATTAAACGACTATTTTATATGCCATAATCTTATACCCCCTTATAGATCGGCTTCTGAATGAGGCCTACTAATGGTAAGACTATCATTTATGATATACATATATAATAATTATTCTTATAATATTATAATAGTATAGGGTGAATTTTAAACTTGTAAAATTCTAGGGTTTGGAATTTAATTATTTCAAAATTAAACTTTTAATCCAAAAATTTTAACTCCAAAACTTGAGGGCAAGTTTTGAAACATTTCAAAACTATCTAGATCAAAATTCAAATAACTAATTAAACAATTAATTTTGGTGATTATCTAATTTTGACCTAATCCAATTTCAGGAAAGATAATTGACTAAATAATTCAAATAATTAACATTTATCATATAAGGAAATAATTATTCAATTAATTTGACATTATCTTTAATTTTCGCAAGGATAATCACATAATATCAATAAAATTCGTAGTTTATCAATTAAAAACGTTTTGGTAATTATCCCACATCAAAATAAGCATGAAATCCCGAAATTCCCTCTGTCTGACAGCCCGACTCGCCGAGTCCCCTTATGGACTTGTCGAGTTCATCTTACTTGGCGAGCCCACTTTAGGACTCGACGAGTCTGTCAGGCAGAAGACCAAAAAACTGATTTTTCAAGCATGAATGACATACAAAACATCAAATACAACAGAAACCAATCAAAACTCTGATACCACTGATGAGTTTTATACAAAAGAACAATCCTATGTGCTTATGCAAAACCCTAAAGCTTGGATCTAGGTTTCTCTATTGTACATGCAATTCATCCAAGACTTGAATACCCTAATCTAGCATACAATGAAATCCATAAATTTCCTTTTTTTAATCTAGGTTAATTGACCAAAACACCCTTCTGCTGAAATTTGTGTGATTATATGGTACATGTTACCCTATATTAATATCGTAGACCCTCAAATCATGACCATTGATTTTATTCATCTATTAGTCCAGAATCATGCTTATGGGCACACAATAGATGTAACAAACAAAATAACCTATCTCTCTCTCTCTCTCTCTCTCTCTCTATATATATATATATATATATATATATATATATATATATATATATATATATATATAGGAGTAGAGAGAGAGAGAGAGAGAGTAATCTATCTTAGTTTCATATCTTACAAAAACCATACTCCTTCATACGAGCTTCGTTCTCGACGCTCTTTATACCTAAAAATCCGTATTTACGAGGACATCGACTTTTCTTTACATTACTTTGGCTAAAAAGTAATCTATCTTAGTTTCATATTTTATGACAAATACCGATGTATGTGTCAAACGAGAAACTTTGAAAATCATAACATCTTCATACAATGTCAAATTTTGGTGTTCTTTATACCCATGAGTTCGTAATTACGACTACTACAACTTTCTTATAGATTATTTATACAAAATAACCTTTTAATTATACATGTTATTTATTGCAATTTGTTAAGCTTATAATTGTATTTTATACAACTATTATATCAACATAATATTTATCCGTACAGCATGTACACAGTAAACATATGCAATAACAATTGTAAATACGTAACATGTAAGAAAATTCTTATTTATTTATTTATTTTTGATAAATTTTACGTTAATTTACTAACGTAAATAAGGATCTTTCAATGACGTGCCTAACAAAAATACGCAAGCGTTACAATTATCACCCACATAGGATGATTTCGTCCTGGAATCATACATCTAAAAAACAGTTGGGGATAGCGACTTGTCATGTCACTTTCTATTTCCCAAGTCAGGTTTGTCCCTGCAGTATGTTTCCATCACATAGGCATTAAATCAATCATCTTGTGCCACAACTTCTCCTTTTTACGATCTTCAATTGCTTTAAGTTCTTCGACTAACCTCTTGTTTTCATCAACTCTTATTTTTGAAAGTGGAATCATATTGGGTTCTCCTCCAAGCGCTTCCTTAAGTAACAAACATGAAAGGTTTAATGAATAGCTTCCAGTTCAATTTGCAACTTAAGCTTGTAAGCTTGATTCCCTATCTTCTGAAGTGATTTGAATGGTCCGATAAAATGAAAACTAAGTTTCTCATGTTTTCCAAATCTGATAAGTCCCTTCTGTGGAGAGACTTTAAGTAATATCGGATCACCAACCTTAAAATTCATAAGTCGAAGTCTCAGATCTACATAACTTTTTTGACAGTTTTGAGAAATTAGCATTATTTCTCAGATGATATTCACTTTATTAGTGGTTTGTTGAACAATATCTCAAGTCATGTAAAGTGCTTTTCTATAGCTTCAAGTCGTCAAGAAGGCGTACAACACTTTCTTTCGTATAATGCTTCATAAGGAGGCATCTTGATGCTTGAGTGATAACTAATACTATTTGTGAATTCTACTAATGGTAAGGGGTCATCACAACTACCAACGAATTCTAAATCACATGACCACAACACATCTTCCAATGTTTGGATAGTTCTTTCACTTTGGGCATTAGTTTGTAGATGATAGGCATTACTTAAACATAGTTTAGTACCCATCTCTTCATGCATACTATTCTAGAATCTAGAAGTGAATCGAATGTCTTTATCTGATACAATCGATAAGGGTACACCATGAATTTTGACAATCTCATATACATAGGTTTCTGCCAACATTTCCACAGACCAGGTTATCGTGCGGCTAAGAAGTGTGCACTCTTCATTAACCGGTCAACTACAACCCAGATCATGTCGTGCTTTTTTCATCTTTGGCAACTTGGTTATGAAATATTTGGTAATATCATCCCACTTACACATGGGTGCCGGTAAAGGTTCCAAGGTCCCATATAGCTTTTGATGTTGTGCTTTCACCCTTGAACATGTCATACATTCAGCCACATATGTTGCCACATCGATTTTCATTCTTAGCCACCAGTAATAACGTTTCAAGTCCAAATACATCTTGGTGCTGCCAGGGTGTATATAATACATTGTTTTATGAGACTCTTCCATGAGAAGATCCCGTATACTGCCCATATTCTCCACCCAAATACGATTTTTGAATACCTTTAACCCTTGTTTGTCTTCCTCGAACACTAATGTCTTACCCAGACGTTCTTCTTTCCTCTTTTCCCCTGCTAAATCTCTTGTCTAAGATTCCTTGATATTTTATACACTCGTTGAGATCGCTTTAATCATCAACGATCTTGCTCTTATTTTTGCTCTGGATTCACTTTTCTAATTAAAGCATTAGCTACAATATTTGCTTTACCAGGATTATAAAGTATTTCACAATCGTAGTCCTTGAGTAGTTCCAGCCATCGTCTCTGCATCATGTGTAATGCCCACATTTCTCGTTAGGCATTAGTTATAAAAAATGTATTAACATCGGTCGATGATTGTACCCTTTTATGAATAAATGAAAGAGAATTATTTGAATATATGTGTTTAAATATTATGTACGTGGAAATTGGATGAATATTGTGTGTATATAATATTTTTGAAAAAACGTATAATTTTAAAGTAAAGAAATAGGGATAAAATAAGTGTCAAAAAGAAAAGATTATTTAGCATAAAAAGCCATTATGAAAGTTGAAGTCGTCATAATGACGATCTCGGGAATATAATGAACGCTTAAATCTGACTTCGTATGAAGAAGCGACGATCCCTTGAAGTTTTGCGTTTATCCCTATACGATAATGTGTGTCGTAAATAGTAAAACAGAGATAGGTTGCTTATTAGCCTAAGTAATCTAAAAAAAGTTGTAGTAATCGTAAAAGCAAGAGCGTGCATATAGAGAACGTCCAAATCTAACTTCATATGAGGAAGTTGTGATTTTTTAAAGTTTCAGCGCAACAGTGTGGGCACAGAAATCAGAATTAAAATTGGTTGATTGTTATACAAAACAATGTAAGCGGGAGTTGAAGATCTCGTGAATAGAAATATGTCAATATAAAGACAGTCGAAAACGGAGTCTGTATGAATTAGTTATGAATTTTATATTGTCTTTTGCAGTGTAATCTTCATAGACTATTAAATTTAAAACTGGATGAAAATTAGCCAACGAAGTCTAAATGAAAGTTTTAGTACTCGGAAATACCTATGTGTGGATATAAAGAACGTAAAAAAAATAGAGCGTGTATGAGAGAGAGACATTTTTTTGAAGTTTGAGATTTTTTGCCCGACATTGCGACGTTGGACCACACACTGCACGCCGCGTGTCACAATTCTGGAGGAACCCTTGACGACCAAGCTAGGGTGTGGCGCGTCCCTTCTATTAGTGCTACATGCTTTGTTGAAAAGTGCCTATAAATAGAAACCAACCTTCCTCATTTCATCCTCACACCTCTATCTTAACTCTCTGGAAAATCTCATCTTCCTTGATCCGAATTTTCTTTAGATTTTAAATATTTGGCAAAGCCCTAGGGCATTAGAGAGCCCGACCAATAGAAGCTTTCGGGTCAAAGTTCTTCCTGTGAATTTTCCAGACTTCTATCAGAAAACTTTGTAAGTTAAGCTACACCTATTTTGATTTAAGTATAACTTATACTTATATTCTTAATTGTTATTATGAAGCTATAAATAAGATTTATCAATGATTCGAACTCATAATATTGATTGATCTACTTACGGGGGTAATGTTTAGACTAGATTTAATGAGGTATTTAAAGTGAGATTTCCAAATAGTATACTGTATATACCAAATGGACCTTACCTCCGATATGATCTTACCTATTTATTCCTTATTTGATACATCTTGGTGTAGACATTGAGATTATTGAAGAATCTACACTATCATCATCATAGTCGTAATAATTATAAAATGAAGACTAAGACTTGGTGATAATTATATCTAGTTCTTTCAAAAGGAAAAGCTAAGGTGTTAGGCGAAGCTCTGCCCAAATCGCAAGTCATCCACTTTTAACAAGTGAGTGCATAGTTACTTTCATCTTACACACATATATATATAATATCTCTATGATTAAATGCTATATTTGCTTATTATCTGTATTCATGATATATGTGTTACATGAAATAATATGATTTTACTTAATTTTATTGTATATGTATTCTCATACTTATAAAATATTGGGTAGTGAAGGCTTATGAAAGATGAAAATGATGATGAGAGGTCATGACTAATATAGTATTATTGCACTAACGATGTAGTTAACTAGCAGAGTATAGATGACAACCACAAACTATTCTAGGCAGTCTAATGGAACACCAACAGGCTCTCAACCTATAGGTGTTAATAAACCACGTGATCATACGATGCAATCTATCCCCCTCATGGTTGCCTTATTGACATATATTGTTAATGAATCTCCTAAGCGATATTGTCTACTTGTTGCTTACAATGATCCTTAACATAGGTCCCTTGAGATCAGTATTTTAGGATCAGAAAGTGAGAATAACGGGAATGTGTAATCGATTTCATTGTTTGGTATGGAAAATATAGTTAAAGGATTTAATTATTATGGGTTGAAAATCGCATGTGTTCATCAGACTCCTAAGTCTGATCCACTCAATTTCTTTATATCACAGTTAGTGGTACGAAAGAACAAGGATGATGAGTTTAAATCTACTAAGAGATTTAAGGAGCTTTTAGGCCATTAGTATAATAAATTGTTGTAAAGCTTGTAATGAACAAGTTTATGCTTAAATGACATCCCATGTTTTTATATATTAATGAAAACCAATTCTTCGAAAATGCTTTTATGATCATGCGTCAGGTACTTTCGCTCATGAATCTTCAATTGTCTCGAGGCATAAGCCACAAATCTGTCTCTTATGGTAAGATCACATCATAACCCAACTCTAGAAGCATCACTAAAGACTGCAAAATCATCAATTCCTTCCGATAGGACTAGAATTGATGCTTCACATAATCACTTAGTTAGTTCACTAAAAGCAACTTTTTGCTTCTCGTTCTATGTGTAGGCAATCCCTTTTTGAGTCAATATTGTGAGTGGAGCAGCAATAAAAGAAAAGTCTTCGATGAATCTTCGGTAGTAAACTAGTCAATCCAAAAAAACGATGAACTTCGATGGGACTCTTTGACGTCTCCCATTTCATGAGAGCTTTGATTTTTGCTGGGTCAACTATATACCTTTCTGGTTAACCACGTGACCAAAAAATTATATTTCTCGAATTCATGTGTAAAGCTTCTCCTTCTTCAGTTTGTTACTGTCCATGTTATTGTTCACCAGAAAGTTGTTCTTTACATTTTGAGATATATTTGTGGCTCTGTTTTAGAGTCTCTTGTTAAATTCGACGTGTTGTTTAGAGTTGTGTGTTCATTATGATATTGATTGGGATGGTGATCATACTAATCGGAAATCCACTTTTGTTGTGTATATTTTCCTTGGAGATTCACTTATTTCATAGAAAAGTAAGAAATAGGATGTTGTCTTTTGATCTTCTATAGAGGTTGAGTATCATGTTATGGTTGTGACTACTTGTGAGATTGTTTGGTTGCGATGACTTCTTGCATATAACATTGTGGTAATAGAAGTGCCATGCGGATTGCAAAAAATTATGTTTTTCATAAGTGAACGAAACATACTGAGATTTGACTGCCATTTCACTCGCCACCATCTACAACTCGAAACCATATCGCTACCATTTGTTCACTCAGCTTTGCTGATTGTTGAGATCTTCACAGATGTCTAAGCAGTCTCTCGGTTTTGTTTCTTAACTAACAAACTGTGAATGTTTATTGCTATGAAATTATAAGTTTGAGAGATGATGTTAGTAGAATAAGTTATTGAGCTTATTTTCTTTGTATTTTTATTTAAAGATTTAGCTAGGTTAACATATATATTTTTTCCATTTCTTTATAATTTAATTTTGTCACAATAATTAAATCCTCACCGTTTGAAAATGATTGAGAAACAATTCTTTATTTTCATTCGGTTGCATAGCAATGAATTTATGACCATTTTAAAGACGGGTAGATAAAACCATTAAATTTTGGACGTTACCCGATGTTGTTTAAAGTGCAGGTAGTCAGAGATACAGTTTCTCTAAAAGATAGGGACCAGTTGTACATTTTTTTACCAATATTAGGTACTTAGTAATACATTTTTAATTGTTTGGGGTGCATAATGACTTGGATAAATCCTAGTTGTTCGATGTCCCATGAGAAGGAACCTATGGCTTACGAAATCTCTCACGTGCCAAGTGACTCAGTGGCATGCAATATTAAAATCTTAAATGCATTTTAAGTTGAAGACCAGGGACCAATCTAGACAGCGTACCTTATTCTTCTTCTTATTATTATTATTATTTTAATGTGTATAATTAAAAAAAATAACCATCAGCGAATTTGTTATGACAACACGTATTTCTGTTAGCAATCATGGATCCATCATTGTTCAAGACTGTGAACAAAATGTTTCAAATCATGCATTATCTTTTATATATCCTACTAATCTGATTGACCTAGATTAATAAGTATAAGGGTATACTTTAAGATTTTTCTTATTAAGTCTATTTGATATTATAATTGGAAGCATCTGATTCGATCTTATAACGTTTGATATGCTTCTATCAAGTTTAATAAGAAATTGAATCTAATTTATTAGATGTGATTCAATCAACAAGAACCCTAACTTAGATCCACAAGAATATAGTTTGGTTATGGTAAAACAGTTGTTTATTATGTATTTTGTTGTTACATCTAAGGAAACCATGTAGTTTATATTTATACTGAAATCTATATTTATCTATAAAAAATAGTTTTAATATTTGGATTTAATTTACAAAATTAACTTGTATACATTCATAATTCCTATTATACATATCTAACAAATTATCATTTTCAACATATACAAACTATACAAAGTACAACTCGTTTAAAATTATAGCAAAAATACAAATCAAATATACTACACATCCATTTATTTTAACTTTTGCATAGTATGTCGTACTATGCAACTTTTGCAATCAATGTACCCCATTAATAGACAAATTATTCACCTATTATTGTTACACGTAATATTATTATGAAGATTAATAGGACTTTATTTAGAGGCTTTGAGTTCTGTTTCAACTTTTACTACACGATAGTCATTATTAAAAACAATTGTATGATATGTACATGATATTTTGTGCGGGTCCTAGACTCCTACCAACATAAATGATAGTAGGGTAACCTAAAACCAGTTGCGCGCAATTCTGTGTGCGTATTTACTAGAAACTATGTTTGGCATGTTATAACTAATATATTTTTCGTGTTTTTTTAAACTGTCATGTTTTAAAATAAAAAATCAACTTATGAGCTAGTTTTATAAAAATATATCCAATATAGCGTTTCAACGAGGTTATTAAGTTTTTTTTTTCTTTCAAATATATTCTCTATTAATTTATAAAAATTTATTCTTATATTGAATTTCAACTAAAACATAGTTATATTTATAACTTAATGTTAACTTTTAATAGTTCTTTTTATGTTTTTAGTTTACGTTGTTTAAGTTTTATCTTAAAAATAGAATAAAATATTAGTATAATCAATATTTATTAAATTCAAAATGAATTGGAATCGGAGATAAATGTTATCCAATTACTTAATAACATGTCATATGAAGTTTTGTTATAATATTACGAATATTATATTTGACAGAAGAAATATCATTTAGACATAGATACTTTAAGAATTATTTTCTAATACAAACTTCAATTTCATTATATTATTAACGAAATTTTGAGGACAACTTTCCATTACTCTCGGGCATGGATCCAAGTTATAACACCTTTTGTTTTTCTTTGCTACCTCATAATGAAATGATAATCATACCACCAAACCACTTTATTATTATTTTTTTTTCAACTAAATCGTTATAAAAAAAATTAATAAAATTAAATGAAGAAACATGATTGGTCAATTGCCATATTATTTTTCCTCGTTAAACTAGGTTAACTTCTCAACATCTCTTAACATAACATGAGAAAGGGGTGGTGTTTGTTAAAGCCTCGTCATGCTCCATACACTGAAGGACCCATACACAGTCTAAATGAACAGTGTTTAGGATTTAAGATGTTAACGTCTTAACTCTTAACAACACCATTTTTATATTTTTTTTCTTCCATTTTAAAGTAATGAATTCAGATAACTTAAAAATCATATTAAATTTCAAACTTGTTACTTTCAACACCCAAGGTATGCTTCTTTTTATCGCCATCTCTTTCTAACTCTTTGTCCAACTCATTTCTCTCTCTCTCTCTCTCTCTCTCTCTCTCTCTCTCTCTCTCTCTCTCTCTCTCTCTCTCTCTCTCTCTCTCTCTCTCTCTCTCTCTCTCTCTCTCTCTCTCTCTCTCTCTCTCTCTCTGCAAAAACTAGCAAAGGTGTGTGTGCTTGCCCCACCCCCAACTAGTTCACAACATGGAATGCTGCCAGCAAAAGTTTCATCTTTCCACTAAATTTTGCTTCATGTATGGCTTTTTAATGGCAATATTTCATGTTGGTGTTTCAGATTTTCGACATTTTTCCTTCTGAATCGACATTAATACTCTGTTTCATTAAACACTGACTTTATCTTGCTTAACATGTCTTTGCCTTTCTTGATTTTCTTAGGTAGATGATGAAAAAGGAATGAAAGGACTTGTACTTCATGCTTCAAGAGTTGTAATCTTCTTGAGATCTTGAAAGTGAAAAGAGTATACTTTTTTTCACAGATTTACAATGCCAGTTCCTCTAGCTCCATATCCAACTCCTCCTGCGCCACTTACAACTCCTACCGTTGGTATAACTGCACAATTCTTACTAGATTAGCAACCATCCTCATCATTTCAATAATTTATTCTTGGTTAAATCCTTTTTCTTTTCTCTTTTCTTGTTGAAAGACTGAAAGCATCAAATACGGATTACAACAAGCTAATCTGTTTAAGAAAACAGAAATCGAATCAAAACAACAAGAAATTTCGGAAAGAAACCCAAATGTTTTTTCACGATTATATTTATATAACAAAATGATTTGTGAATTTGGTGCACGAAGAAAGCTCAAAACGCCAGAAAAACAGAGCATAGAATGCTCTGTTTCTCGTTCAATCTAATGTTTTTAGATCTGTTTTTTTTTTTCTGAGATTAATTGTGAAAAAGTATTATGAAACAGGATCTCAAAGCCAGCTAGTGTGTTCAGGATGTCGAAATCTTCTCCTTTATCCCGTTGGAGCAACTTCAGTATGCTGTGCTGTTTGCAATGCAGTCACCTCTGTTCCTCCTCCTGGTATCAAACTTTCAGTTTTAATGGCTTCCAAATTGTTCATACTTCAAAGAATTATGTTTCTTTAACATGAATTTTCAATGATTTAGGCACTGAAATGGCTCAGTTGGTTTGTGGAGGCTGCCATACATTGCTCATGTACATCCGTGGTGCGACAAGTGTACAGTGTTCTTGCTGTCACACCATCAATTTAGCCTTAGAAGGTAACCAAATTTAACTTCTAAATCATGTTAAAATTCGATAAAAAAAAACTTGTTAAATAACAAAAGTTAACAACTTTTCAACAGCAAATCAAGTGGCACATGTCAATTGTGGAAACTGTAGGATGCTTTTAATGTATCAATATGGGGCACGTTCAGTGAAATGTGCAGTTTGTCAATTTATTACGTCCGTTGGGGTTAGTTACTTAAACACTTTACTTTATTAGTATTCTGAATTTTTTTTATAAATATTATGGATTTATAATAACTTATGGTATATATACACAGGCGTCAACAAGTGCTACAGAACAGAAGTTCAATGCGTAACACTTGAAATTTCATATTAAATGGTGACCCAAGATTCTACGTATTATTACATATATGTATAATGTATAGAGTTACATATCTCCTCTTGCGTTAGACTATCATCATCTTTTTCATAAATATTATGGTGATCATAAAGAATAAGAGTACGTAAAATTGGATATACAAGAATATATTCGATTATGAGAGGACATTTATTTATATGGTTGTAAGTTGGTGTTTGTTTTTTTTCAGATAATTAGAAGTTTTATATATATTGTTGATATGTATGTGATTTGGTATTTTGGTGTGAAAGTTGTGTCATTATTTGACAAATTAATTCAGGTATTAAAAGTTGTCATTTCATGTTAGAAATATTATGGTTTAAAGGGTTGAATCTTAGATAGATAATGACTATAGACTATAAAGGATAAGTATAAAGAAAAAAAGGTGTAGGAAGAATCATGTGAGACTTCAAAGTTCAACCCATGATGCCATGATTGAATACCAAAGGAAAAGGGTATCTTCGTAATTTCGTAGCGATGAGTAGTGACATCAAGCATGTTACGAATCTACCGGTACACATCTTTGAAGATTTGTGGTATTCAATGGAAGAGTCATGGTAGGAAGAAAATGACCTTTGAGACCATAATGGATAAGTATGAAGACAAAAAGATGTAGGGGAGAATCATGTGAAAAAATATATAAATAAATAAATTAGAAAAAGAAGGTGAATAGTAACTGATAATGCCATGTAAAAAATTATCCATCACTAAAATTAGTCTTCTTTTTTTGTGGTATACACAAAAACGGTGACCATTACACTTTGCGTATATAATATAAGTCCTGATTTGGAGATACTTAGTCTTCTTAAAATGAATAGTAACATCGTGAATTTTTGGGATCAGTTACTTATATTTATTTTGGGGGGAATAAGTGCTAATTCCAAATTAACTCGATTCAAGTATTAAATTATGTTACATGTACCTTTAGGTTGACTGAATTTATGATAAAAATAACAAGTTTCATCCACATTGATGATGATAAACATATCATTACAAGACAACTTGCTTGCATCTACAAAATCAAAGGGTGAAGATTTCATAATTAAAATACGTTTATATATTTCATTGAGTTGCATTCATTAGCATCGACTTCATTTGTTCCTCCATTTTAAATCCAGCAACTTCTGCCTCCTTACAAACCTCTTTACAATTACCAATTCTCCCATGAATTGCATAGATTTTTATGACATCCATATAAATATCAAATCCAGGAGAAAAACCAGCCTCCTTCATCTTTGAAAAATATCTCACAGCTCTCGAAAGGTCATTAAGAGCAACAAAAACTTTTATCACCACACGATATGCCGGAAGATCAAAAAGACAATTTCGCCCTTCCATTTCCCACACCAAAGCCAAAGCCTCTCTATAACAGTTACTACAATAACGACTATGTACAACAGTGGTGTACATCACTACACTTGGTTCATAACCCGAGTCTTTAAACCAATTATATAAACCTTCCACAATCTCAAATTTTCCTAACTTTATGCAAACTTTCATGATTGATGTACAATCTTGTTGTGTTAGATTCAAATCCTCTCTTTCTCCAAGCTCTTCAAGTAAAGCCATAATATGTACATAATTATCAGGGCTTTTTCCTAGTTCCAAAATCAGCTTTGCATAAACACCAGTGTCCACCATTATCTTCCCATTTTTAGCAGCTGAAACGAGTTTGTATGCAAGTTTTAAGCTTCCACTTCTTATGAAACCCTTCACAACTGCTTCATACACGTTTTGGCTTGATAGGCTTAGGAATTTTTCTAGTTTGAAAGATAGTTTTAACTCATGGTTTCTTGCAAGGACTTCAACTGTTGAAGCAAGAAGCGTGTCATCTGGGTATAAATGAGGATGTTTTTGGACCCAACAGAAGATTTGTAAAGCTCTTTCGGGTAAATCCATGTGCCCTAATTCTCTTACTGTTAATGACAATGAACTTTTGCGAAGAAATCGAGTGTAATTGTTTAAAACTGTGGAAACGTCTTTTTCGGGAGGAAGGTTTTTGATTTCTTTGGCTAGAGTGATTAAGAATGTTGGATCTTTGTATAGTTTGCTAGATAAAGATTTTCTTGAAGAGTTTATGGTTTTTGCAAATTTCTTTGAAGTGGGAAGTCCTAATGGTTGTTGTTTGTATGGAAGTGGGAGAGGAAGAGGTCTTTCTCTAGCTTTTTTTCCGGGTTTTTGAGGGATTCTTCCTCTAAATAGTGAGGTGATTGTTTCAATCTCATCTGGGTCCCACTCAGGATTGTCTTCTTCTTTTTCTACTTCATCTTCACCATCTTCATGATCCATTTCCATAGAGGTTGAATTTGAATCATCAGGGTCATTAAAAGGTTTTGTTCCCTGAGGATCATTGGATTTCTTGAATGGTTTTCTAAGGTAAATTCTGGTTCTTGATGGATTCATCAAACTGAACCTAACTTCATCCTGATGGTTTCTTTTGATTGAAGTCTTCTGTGATTCAGTAAACCGAATAGGAACATGGGTTTCTGAGACTTTACAGAAGAAACAAGAGAGCACTGCACCATCCATGCTTATGTCTACTATTTAGTAACCTCACTTGGAACAGGCATTTTATCAAACAGCTGATAGGCAATTGAAATTGATGAACTTGCAAGCATGAACCCTGTAAAATCCAACAATCATATGTAAATTCGCATCAACATACACGTATATTATATCAGCTGCAAAGAATTAAAGGAAAAATGAAAGTAACGGTTTTTTAACAACCTGGCAAGGATCAAATCATCACATTTAAGCATACCAAACAAATTCACCATATTTACAATTTTAGATTTCAGCACGTTTCAAGCATAATTTCAGGTTTCAAGCAAACGAAGCATAATTTCACATTTCAGCATAACAAGCATAATCTCAGATTTCAATCATAATTTTGGATTTCAATCATAACTGTTTGGCAAAGAAAATCAGAACACACAGGGGCTTTTTGCAAAAAAAATAATAAATAATAAATAAAAATCATCAAGCAATGGATTTAGGAAATTCATAATCAAATTTCAGCAAACAATCAGAATTATAGAAGAAAGAAATCGATTTCAGCGAAAAGAGAGAAAATCAGAACACACAGGGGATGTTTGGAGAAAGAAATAGATTTCAGGGAAGAGAGTCGGACGCTTACCTGTGGCGCTGCTGGTGGAGGAAGTCTTGAAGTGGCGACGCTGGCGGTGAAAACCGGTGGAGTGGCGGAGTGGGGTTCGCTCCAGTGTGGTTGCCGCAGGTAGAAAGAAAATCAGAATTATCCAAGAGTGAAACAGTGAAGGATATTCAAACAGTGTACAAAAGTTTTTTTTTGGAGCCGGAGTATGAAACAGTAAAAAAAATGAACACCCTACTTTATTGTTTTCTGGTTTGTTGTATTAGGTTATTAAGATTTTTTTTTAATGCTTGTTAGATCAATATAGTTGTTATTATTGTTTGGAAATAGTTTAAAAATTGGAGCCGGAGTATGAATCAATGAAAAGAATGAACACCCTACTTTATTGTTTTCTGGTTTGTTGTATTAGGTTATTAAGATTTTTTTTTGTGCTTATTAGATCAATATAGTTGTTATTACTGTTTGGAAATAGTTTAAAAAAACTATTTCTAAACGGTAATAACAACCATATTGGTCTAATACGCAAAAAAAAAAAAAAAAAAAAAAAACTTAATGACCTAACACTGACAAACTGGAAACCTAATTACCATCCTAAGTCATTAACCCTAATTTTAAAGACATTGAGAATATATGACCATCAATAGTAAACTAGTTCGTTTAGAACTCGCGTCGTCCCATATCGATCAGAAGAAGAACCTGCTACTCCTCTATATGGTGAAGCTCTTCATCTATAGTTGTCCCTTCGGGGAAATCCGATAAAATTGGAACGATACACAAAAGATTACTGTTTTTTTAAACCCTTCGTCGTCTTCGCTGAAACCCTAATTCCCTTTTCAAATGCTAATAGAGTTCAATTGCAATTCTTACGTTTCTAGTAGATGAACTGCTGAAGTCATGATCAGACAACATGTTGATTCCATGGTCAGATTGATCTTCTTGTTGATGTCTTCAACCATTTGTGGCAAGTAAGGGTGATCTTTCTTTCTATAAAGTCTCCTTTAAGTTTTTTTACTTTTCTTGTCATTAAGTTTCATGCTTTATAAACTTCCATTTATGTGTTGTATATAATATGTATGTGTTTGTTTATGTGTTGATTTTTTATTCATTTTGCAACTTCAGTTTCTTAGTTCATGTTGTGGTTTTGTTGTTTATAAAATAATTGATAATATGCATCGTTTGCTAGTCCCTGTTGGTTTTACATTTCCATTCGTTATCAAATGTAGACATTGATGGGAGGTATCAAAGTGAGATTGTTTTTGTACATATGGATGTGTTCATGTAAACATTTAAATGACAAAAAAGAAGTTATTGATAAAATATTGCATATTTATATAATGAAGATCATCAATCATATGTGTTTTTGGACTTGGAAATTCTAGAAGGGTTGTGTGATAAGTTTAAATGGAAGCAACTATTTTCAGTCAAACAAGTCAGTCACATTGATTAGTAAGCATGTTTTCTAAATAATTAGGGTTAATGACTTAGGAGGGTAATTAGGTTTCCAGTTTGTCCGTATTAGGTCACTAATGTTTTTTTTTTTTTTTTTGTGCGTATTAGACCAATATGGTTGTTATTACCGTTTACAAATAGTCATTTTTACTGGTTTCTTATTATTTTTAGTAGTTTAATTGTTTCAACTATTATGACCCAACAAAGTGTTCATTTTGATTGTAAAATGTTTCTCATGTTATTTTTTAGTAGTTTAAGTGTTTCAATTTGTTAATATCATTATGACCTAACAATATGTCTATTTTTCCAATTGACATGTAAGTATTAAGACTATGTTTATTAGTAATCTCTCACAGCTCAATTTTATATTAAAATATTATTTTTTTTTATTCATCAACCTACATACCAACCAATTTTAATCTTTTATCATTTATCAACAACCTAAAACAACTAAGAATTATATATATATATATATATATATATATATATATATATATATATATATATATATGTTAAATGGCTTTTAAAATTAAATATAAATAAATAAATAAATTGTGGCCACTCGTGATTCTCCACGTGTGCAAGTGATGGCCATGATTTCTTAGGTCAGACAGAGTGGAGCCACTAAGCTTGCTAAGGGCATTGGAACACCACCACTTAGCACTCGTTAGATGAAGCTCGTTACGATCTTGGCGAGAGGAGACAAGAAAGGTTGTTTGCATGTGATTGGCTGATTTCTTATTCACCGAATCCAACCAATTTTTCATCAAATTTTATATTTTTTGACTAAAATTTTTTTTTTTTTTACCCAATTTCAAAATTTTAAATTTCAACTCAAACCTTATAAGTTAACATTACACTCTCCACATTTCACACACACAAACTCTCATTCTTTCTCTTACAAATTGGGTATTTCCTATATAAAAAAATGTTGTCTTCATCATCATCGTCATCTTCATCCGACGATGTTTTTGATAGCGTAGTACAGTCAGTCATCTCTATACATAAATAGGTTAGAAAAGCATCTTAACAACCATGAATCGAGCAACGTGCAACGTAAACGAAGAAGATATATACACAGACAGCGTGCAGTAGCCCACCTACGTATCATGCATGATTATTTTGATGAGCATGCTCTCTTTCAAGGATATGGTTCCGGATGCATAAAGATTTGTTTATGCGTATTGTAGAATGTGTGAGTTCAGTGTTTGAGTACATACGGCAACGCCCAGACGCAAGAGGTAAGTTAGGATTTGATCCAATTCAAAAATGTATTGTTGTATTTCATATGTTAGCATATGGCACCCCTCCCCCCTGATGCACTAGATGATAATTTTAGGATATCTACACGTACAGTCGGAGAAAGTCTTCACGAATTTTGCATATCTGTCATGTCTTTGTACGGTGCACGATATTTGCGTCATCCTACTTCTACCGACATACAAAAGTTGTATGCTAGTCATGCCAATGTGCATGATTTACCTGGGATGTTAGGAAGTTTAAATTGCATGCATTAGAGATGGAGTTTGTGTCCAAATGCATATCATGGACAATACACAAAGGCCAAATATTAGTATCATATGGTAGTACTTGAAGCTATAGCCTCACATTATTTGTGGTTCTGGCATGACTTGTGACAATCGTCAATTTCAGGTCAAGTCAAAGTCAAATAAAGTCAAAGAGTCAAACCGTTCGACTCAGTTAACCCTTGTATATTAGGGTTTACATTGTGTAATTACTGTACAACTCACTATTTTAATGAGAGAACATCATTTGGAAAATTCGTGTGTTTAATTTTCCTTAACTTTGATAGTGCTAAACAATGAACCAAAGAGATAAAAACATTATTGCACACTCATCGGGAGTGTGTAGGACACTAAAACATGGCTTAACGGGGTTTATGGACCTTGCGTTGCGAAGCTGGATACTCAAAAAGGTCATAAATGGAACCTCTCTTAAATCTCTTTCACTTTATCTCTCTATATTAGAAATCTCTCCCAAATCTCTCCAAGAATGTGGAATCTCTCCCAAATCTCTCTCAAAAGTTCCCGTAACTTTTCGTAATCATTCGGGTCATCCCGACCCTTAACCAGGTCAAAAATTGCTTAAAACGGGGTTACAACAGGTAAAATACCCCAAAAGACCCGAAACCCCCTTTATAGGGCCGAAGCCTCTTAGGGCCGAACCCTCTTGGACCGGAAGCAGCCTGAACCGAGGTCCTTGGGTAGCCGCAGCCATCCAGCCACAGCCACCGAGCCGAAGCCCGGAGCCGCAACCGTCAAGCCCGCAGCCACCTCGCCTTCAGTCTCCCTTCGGAAAAAGCCGCCTACGGTAGCAGCTCGGATCCGCAGCCTCTCTTCTCCTCGGACCGTAGTCATGCGACCAATGCCACTCTGGATTTAGGCTGCTGATGACCCAATCCTCGCCAGACTTCGGATTCTCCTCTTTTCTACCCGGTTTTCGACCCCGACTCCGTTTTAAGCCCGTTTTTCATCATTTTAAAGCGGGATTTTCACCCAAAACCTAATTATAACATATTAAGACCCATATGTCTTAATTAATCACGTTTTTAATGCAAATCTTATCGAAGATTTAGTGGTTGGAGTAATTGAGGTGGAGTGTTGACATTGCTTTACTTTTTGACACAAGCAACCCCCCCCCCCCACCCATTCTATGGCCAGCCACTCCTCCCACCATACCTTGGTCATGTCAAGGTACTTTCTCATCATTTTTCCAGTCATTCCCACGTTTTAGATATGGAACAACTCCTTCTCTCTCTCTCTCTCTCTCTCTCTCTCCTCATTCTCACTCACTTCTCTCATTTCCACCAAAGATCAAACCCACTTTTCTCTCAAATTCTCTCACACAAATTCGAGATTTCCAAGGCATTTTCCATATTTTCTCCTTCATTTGGTAAGTATTATCACCCTCATGGTTATTACATTTCCTTTTACTCAAATCATTGATTCCTTACACAAACTCCATCATTATTGTGTTAGATTCTCGAATCTTCAAGTAATCCTTCAAGTGTTTTTGAGTTGAACACTTCCCTCCTTCAACATCCATCCACTAAAATCACACAAGGTGATTTCATACCCCTATATTTTCATGCTTTCTTAAGTTTTAAAGGGGGGGGGGGGGGGAATACAAGTCAAAAACCCAAGAACACCACTAAGTTCTTCTAACAACTTTCATCAAAAAAGTTGGGCTCCATTCACGGACTGTTTTGATCAACTTAAACATTTTAGTTTTCAAAACTGTTTTAGGTGCAAGTAGTTCCAGTTCTTAGCTTTAAAATGACTACTTGCACATATCCACACGATTTTTCTACGATTTATGGTGATTTTTACAAAACTGTCTAACATTTCAAGAACCAATCCGGACCAGTCTGTGATTATGGACGTTTTCACACATGTTGGAGACCACTGAAAATCATGAGAAAATTTGTGAACAAACTAGACATGTTTTCCAAAGTCCCAGAATTTACGGATTCTGATTTGGACCTATTATGAATTTTCTAAGAACAGTAAAAGAAAATGTAACAACAGAAAAAATGCTATCAATTTCATTTCACTTCGTAACATGTTGAGCAAGGTGTATATCTTTATGTGAATATATGTTATTGCAAATAAATGACATTTTGTCTTAGTATATAGACATGCATCAGTTAACAAATGGATTTTGATATATATATATATATATATATATATATATATATAATATATAGAGGATAACAATTTGTTATAATCAAAGTACATCCATTACATACAAACATTCGAATAACTATGTTAAGTATAGTTTACGTACATTACCACTACTACCCTTGTTTTGATAAACTATATTAGGTATAGTTTATGATACATCACATAACTCACTCATACAAAAAGAGTACATTTATACAAAAGGGATTTTCATTACATTACACGTAAATTCGTTAATGACTTTTGTGAGACATTCGTTTCACATTACCAATAAGTCCTGTATTGTAATCAAAGTCTCCTAGAGGGAGAGCGTGATAGTTGTATATAGATCTATATTGGGATTGACAAACCCACACCTGAGTTGCATGCAACAGCTAGACCGGCAGGTCTGAGGTGACAAATGTCATAACATTTCCGACGCCTGAAAAACGTCGTGTCAGGCCACCTAGGTCATAACATGGTTATAATAACTCACATTAAGTATTAACAAACACAGAATTTACGGGGATTTCATTGAAATCAAACGAGTTTATGTCGATTTAAACTTGCATTGTTTTACTATAAATATGACAAATTATTTGTACATTTCGGTCTTTGGGTTTTAAGACTACATTTACACATTAAGGAAAATATTGGATTTTTTGGAACTGACACTAGTTTTACAAGAAAAGGTTTTCATAATTGCATATAAAAACTTATGAACTCACCAACCTTTGTGTTGACACCTTTTTCAAACAACTTGTATTCTTAGGAAATCACTAAACAGGTAACCAAATGCTTTTGAGGATGGGACGTTAAGGCGTCAAGCATTTTACATTTTTGTCAACATATTGTAATTGATTTGGAAACATGTAGTTCATACAATGATGTAACTCTTTCAATTATATATATGTTGGTTGTGTTTACTTTAATCACTATTGCAAATGTTGTTATGATACTATACATGAAGTCCTCCACCCTCGGACGTTTCCGCCATCCTTGGTTTGGGGGTGTGACATGCCTATTTCAGTAGTCTTGGTTCAATTAATGACGTTAATATTCTCAATAATCACTAATATTTAACAAGGTGTATGAAGAAACTGCCCCAGATTGTACTCCGAGGAACGAAATACAAATTTGGGTACTATCTTGTCAATATGATCTAATCCTGACCTTTCTGTTTTGGTTAAAACTTTTTTTTATGTTCGGGTGACCCTCAAAGGTCCAAATTTAAGAGAGACTAAGAAAAAGAGAGAAAAGATATCAAACGAGCGTTCGGAGCATTTAAAAAACGTTAGCAGATAGTTGCTAAAGTATCTTTGTTTCATGATGTTTCTATTATGACAGAGGTCATGTATACGTGTATCATATTGCATAATATGATACTAGAACATGAAGGAAACGATATATGTGTGTACGACAAGAATGAAGTCATCCCCGAGACACAACCACTTGAATATGGTGGTCAAGAATGGATATAGAGAATAAGGATAGTCAACAATGGAATGATTCAGGCCGATATTCGCCGCCATTTGACTAATTATCTTTAGACGATGGATAATATTGATCTTAATATGCCTCTAGAAAACGAATTGGAAGGCCAATTTTCGGAGGTAGAACCATTGCTTTAATGTATTTTTTTATGAAGTGTGTTTTAGTTATGAAGTGTTTTTTTATGTATTAAGTCGTGTTTTTAGGTATTAAGTCATGTTTGTCGTGTTTTGAACTATAAGTCGTGTTTCTAGGTATTAAGTGATGACTCTTAGGTTCTTCCTTACTTTATCTCCGTAAATCACAAGGGCTTCGTCCTTTGGTAAGGGTAATCGAACGGCCTTTTCGTAACATAGAATATGTGGTCGATGATTTGATAACCAATCCATTATGATAATCACATCGAAACTTTTAATGGTCATGTGCATTAAGTCAACATGGGAGACGTGATTATTCAGGGTGAGAAGGCAATTGGTGAGTACTTATAAGGTGCTTTCTATTTGACCGTTTGCTACTTCTATTGTGTAAGATTCATTAAGTTTACATGATTTATGATTTATCATTCTTCTAAACTTATGAGAAATAAAGCTTATATTGGCACCGGTGTCAAATAATACGGAAGCATAAATATTGTTGATAGGAAACGTACCAGTAACCATAGTTGGTCCTTGGCGTGCATCTCCCACACCTTTTGTTTTTAAGTGGATACAATATTTTTAAAGTAAATAGTATCTAACAATAAAATTAAATATATAACAATAAGTATGGAGGGTTTTTTAAAAAAATAAAAAGAAAATATTACTTAGTAAATAAAAAAACAAAAAAAATCTGTATAATGTAAATATTCCAACTTTTTAGTTAGAAGTTTATAAACTTTTATTTTTTTTAATACAAAATTTTAAACTAGCATTTAACGAAAGTATTTTAAAATGTTATAAAAATTATTAAATTGTCATACAAAATTTGTGAAACACTTAAAAAATTTTGTAAAAGAAATGTTAGAAATAAATGTATGATATTTATAAAACAATTGTATGAAAATGTAAAAAAAAACAAGTTAAAAACTTGTATGAAAAATTTAAAACATTTATAAAATAATTGGTTTAAAAGCACTTGTACTAAAATTATATGAAAATAAAAAAAATGAAAAAGAAATTATAAGTAAAGTTTAAAACATTATATTAAAAAAGCCTATAGGAAAAAAAAATATCATAAAAATGATATAAGGAATTATAAAAAATTCTAAGAAATTTGCAAAAAAGAAAATTATTCATATTTAGATAAATTTTTTTTTTCACATTTGACTATTTATTTAACTTGTTAAATGTATTCATTTATTATCAATGCGCTTTTAACAAGTTAAATCGTCAAATATATATATAAAAAATAAAATTATCTAAACGTGAACGATACGAAAAATATAATTACTGCTGCAATCGCAATTCATTTTCCATATTTTTTTCAATTGTTTTGTAATTATTTTTTCCAAAATTATTAAATGAATATTAATGGAAAGAAATTGGTAAGACAAGAACGAATACACACATACGACTGATAGGAGCAAGGTTAAAACTTAAAACATAAGCGATTGTATTCAACGGAGACTACCCCAATTCATCCGTTTACTGGCCTCGACCTGCTCCGAGAAACTGTTGGAAGCAATCTGAAACCCCAATTCTGGTAAAAAGATTCTAGATCTGATCTCCCCTGATCGTCGTCTCTGTCTCTGTGTGGTTCAAAGTTTCTGAACTCAACATTTCACTGCACCGGCTTACGAGATGCCGGTTGCTGCTTCCGCTATCTACTTCCTAAATCTTCGTGGCGATGTTCTCATCAATCGTCTTTATCGTGATGACGTCGGGTCAGCTCTCTCCCTCTGTAACCATGTATTCACTGATTCACATACATGGAAATGTGTTATGCATCTAAAAAGACGAATTTCCCCCTAAAGCTTTTAGTTTGCTGATAACAACGAGAACTTAAGTAAACGAATTTAACTTTTGTGCTTTATTCTCCAGCCTGTTCATCTTGTAGTTATTATTAAACGCCATTCCATATAGAAGATGGGGTTTCCGTTTCTTGTCTGTGAAGCCTATACCCCTCCTGCATTCGATAGAAGATAGTAACATATAGAATTCTTTAATGTAAACCCTAAAATTTTGCTGTTTTGAAGATCGACACACATTTTGTTGGGATTATCACCAACAGTTTTTGGTTTATTGATCTTGTTAAAGTTTCTTTGTATATTGGGTACTGGTAAAGTTTAGAATCCGGATCATTTTTGAATTTGTAAACTATACGACTTGTTTCTAATTGTATTATTTCTTTCAGGGAGCTTTTTAATTGCTGCAAAAGCAGAAAATATATATGTTCAGCTATCTTACTATATCAATTTCTTCTTTATTCTATCATCTTTTAGGGGAAATATGGTGGATGCCTTTAGAATGCACATAATGCAAACAAAGGAACTAGGGACATGTCCTGTGAGACAGATTGGGGGTTGCTCTTTCTTCTATATGAGAATCAGCAATGTCTATATTGTCATTGTTGTCAGCAGCAATGCCAATGTGGCATGTGCCTTCAAGTTTGTTGTTGAGGTAATTCTCTAAGCATCAATGTATATCATTTATCACAATTTTTGTCCTAAGACTTGTTGTTTATATATTATTTCTCCTATAATTCAGGCAGTTGCTTTATTTAAATCATATTTTGGTGGAGCTTTTGATGAGGATGCAATCCGCAATAACTTTGTTTTGATCTATGAGTTATTGGATGGTATTCTAAATTATTTTTTACCTTTAATTTTATTGTACATTTGTTTTTTTTTTTTTTAGTTTTTTGTGTTATATCATATGCTTTATTTGCAGAAATTATGGACTTTGGTTATCCACAAAATCTGTCACCAGAAATCTTAAAGCTGTACATTACTCAAGAAGGTGTTCGCTCACCATTCTCTTCCAAGGTATTATTATTTTTTGATTATCTCTGAAACATGAAATATATAAATATTTTCTAATTTATTATTTTGAATAAACAGCCTACAGATAAACCTGTCCCCAATGCTACATTACAAGTAACTGGTGCAGTTGGTTGGCGTAGAGAAGGTCTTGCTTATAAAAAGAACGAAGTGTTTTTAGACATTGTAGAAAGTGTTAATCTTTTAATGTCTTCAAAAGGTACAAATTTAAATCATGTTTCACATTTTTCTATATGTATTTTACCTCTCATGCTCTTATAAAACAATTTATTGTTCAACAGGTAGTGTTCTACGTTGTGATGTAACTGGCAAGATTCTCATGAAATGTTTCCTTTCCGGAATGCCCGATTTGAAGCTAGGATTAAATGACAAAATCGGCCTTGAGAAAGAGTCTGAAATTAAGTCACGCCCTACTAAAAGGTAATTTACAAAGAAAGTTACACTTACACCCTTGTTTCTTTTATTTTTGTTGACCAAACTTTGACTTAACTATATAATGCAGTGGGAAAACTATTGAGCTTGATGATGTTACTTTCCATCAATGTGTAAACTTGACCAGATTTAATTCAGAAAAAACTGTTAGCTTTGTGCCACCAGATGGTGAATTCGAGCTAATGAAGTAAGCTCACTATTTATAATTTTTTTTTTAAAAAAAAAAAACTTATAGCAAAACAACACTTTGTAGCATTTATTATTTTATTTTATTTATAGATATCGTATCACAGAGGGTGTAAATCTTCCATTTCGGGTATTGCCTACAATCAAGGAATTAGGCAGGACGCGAATGGAAGTTAATGTCAAGGTTTGTTAACAACTAAAATTATGTATAAATTTATTGTGTAATTAATTATATTAATATTATATTAGTTGTTAACATTATTTGTTTTCAGGTAAAGAGTGTATTTGGTGCAAAAATGTTTGCACTTGGAGTTGTGGTGAAGATTCCAGTACCCAAACAAACAGCAAAAACGAGTCTTCAAGTGACATCAGGAAGGGCTAAGTACAATGCTTCTATGGACTGTTTGATGTGGAAGTGAGTATCTAATAATTGTGTCTTAATTGATTAAGCCCATTAAGTAAATTTTTAATTTTTTTTTATAAATGTAATATAATAAATTGAAGGATAAGGAAATTTCCTGGTCAAACGGAGTCAACTTTGAGTGCGGAAGTGGAGTTGATTTCAACGATTGCAGAAAAGAAGTCATGGACAAGACCACCAATACAGATGGAGTTTCAGGTGCTTACTTATTTTATTCTGATTTAATTTTGCTATAAAATATTTTTTACATTTTGAAAATAATAATCCATCTTTTTTTTTTTTTGTAGGTTCCTATGTTTACAGCATCGGGATTAAGAGTCAGATTTCTCAAGGTACGTTTTGTGATTTTATTACACCACGACCATGTGTTGTGTTTTGAATTTAGGTAAATATTTGAGGGTTAAAATTGTCTTTTTGTAGGTATGGGAGAAGAGTGGTTACAATACAGTGGAATGGGTGAGGTATATTACGAAAGCGGGTTCATATGAGATCAGATGCTAAGATGAAATCAAACGGTGTTTTTTTTTTTTTTGTGTGGTTGTGTTGATTAGCTGCTTGTTTTTGACTTTGAAGGTCAAATATGTTGTATTTTGACTTTAAAAGTGCTTTATTTGAATTATTTGATTGTAGAATGGGGGTGGTTGTTTGGAAAAGAATAAATTTGCTTTTGAAAGTCGGATTATATATGACGAGTGGTCATGTCCTTGTTTGGAAAATGACTAGCGTTTGATGCGGGCTTTCATGTGGTCCATCTGTCCACTGTTGTACTTAAAAAGATCATTTCAGAGTTCAGACTTTTTATTTTATTTTATTTTATTTATTATCATAATCATAATTGTATTAAACGGATCATCAAACTAAAATTTTTAATATATATATATATATTTTTCTTCAATGCATTAGGAGCCAATTTATTCTTAAAAACTACAGTATTGGAAAAGCATTGTACTTTTTCATGAGATAAGAGCATTGTACTTCATAAATAATAGTATTGGATAAACATCCTTCTCGACAAAAATAGAAATTGTGGATTTATTGTAAATTCAATTTGTTGTTCACGTAGTTGTGCTTGTGCACCCTTTGACGATATATGCTGACGTTGCACTGCCTAATTTAGGATAGCAACCAACAAACTTATGAAGATAGAGAAATTGAAAGGTTATATAAATAAATCTTTTTTCAAGGCGAATAAAATAAAAACATAATATACGTAAAATAAATAAAAATGTAGGGGGGATGAATGTGAGAAGAACAAAATTAATTAGCAAAGATGGATGATATGACCCATTAATTACCTACCAAATTGATTATGGACATGTTTGACAGTTATAAGGTTTGTGGGCTTTTAATTTAATTTTTAGCTTTTAACAAATGAGATTTAAACAAAAAACTTAATTTGGGAGTTTGAGCATTTAACTTTTAATTTAAATAAAATTTTTTCAATTTAAAATATATTTCATGTAGTAGCATGTAGCGTTTAAGAAAAACAATCAAATTTTCACAAACCTTTTATATATATATATATATATATATATATATATATATATATTAAACAAGTGTATTTCTTTTTTGTAATTTTAATATTTTATATATTTTAAAAGTTTCTAATTACTTTTACTAAATACTCATATAACAAATAAAAGCTACAACAATTAAACAAATAAAAACTATAACAATTGAAAACTTGTAATTATAAAAGAATAATTAATTTATTTGACAATTAAAACTTCTAATTATAAAAAAATAATTAAAATATTTGACAATTATGAAAATTTTAATAATAAATTGTTTGGGATTTGTTAATTTCGGGTATAGATAGATAAGAAGCTTGAGAGGAGATGTAGGCAAGTTTGACACAAAGGTGTCAAAAGCTCAAACGTATCTCCAGCACAAGCACAAGTAGTAGATGCACTCAATAAATGACCTAGCAAACCAAAAATTTCATCTTAAAAACCCTAATTCCCTTCTTTTCTCTCTTTCTTTAAACCCCTTAATCGTATCTTTCGCCTCCCCAATCTTTTCGATTCAATTTGTTTCAAGTTTAGTAGGTGCCAAGTAGATTCTCAAAATTGATTTGCGGCACTACAAGATCTATACCTGCATTTGAAGATCAGAGAGCATCCAACAGAAGATCAAGGAAACACACAATTAATTCTGTTGAATTTTGTTCAAAATGGATTCACGAGAATCATTAGCACCACCGTCGTCACTACAGCAACACCACGCCCATCACCAGCAGCAACAGCCACCGCCCGGTATGAACATGATGATGCCACCAAACTCTTTCTCTACCCACCACCACCTATCCAACAACTCAAACACCGCTTCAGCCAACAACAATAAAAATGCCAACATGATGAGTCCCAATTCGATGCAACAACGCTTCCCCTTTAATTCTCCTTCTAACCAATACGGTGACGGATCGTCTCCGTCCGGTGGGTTTAGGGCGGATGGATACAGCATAGAGCCCGTCAGGAAGAAGAGAGGTCGACCGAGGAAGTATTCACCGTCTCCTGATGGCAACATTGCCCTCGGTTTGGCCCCTGCTCCGATCGCTGCTATTCCTACTTCTGCTGGTGGTGGTGGGAATTTGGATTCTTCAAACGATGGCAGCGGTGGAACCCCAAATGCGGATTCATCTGCTAAGAAAAACAGAGGAAGGCCAGCGGGTTCTGGGAAGAGGCAATTGGATGCTTTAGGTAATCGGTCTTATCTAATTTAATTTGTTTTTTGTTGAATTTCATGTTGATCATCTATAAAGAAGCATCTGAATGCTTTAGGCTATGTTTAAGTTCATATTTTGTTGAATATTACAGGTGCACCTGGTGTTGGGTTTACGCCTCATGTCATTATTGTTAAAGCAGGAGAGGTAATTTTCCCAGTTCTTCACATATGGAAATAAAAAAATCTTGGTTTGAAATTAATATCACTATACAGTATGTGTCTTTATTTATTTCAATTTAAAAAATACAGTAGAATTGCCCATAAAAGAATAGCTTCAATAATGTGCGATTAATACATAAGTGGTGATTGTTTGACATTCGCATGATCAATAGTTGTTTACACAAAGTCTATTATGTTACATTTGGAGTCCAATATTTGCAAAAGTGAACATTTGGAAATGCACTGTCTAAGGAATAAGCACTTTAACTTTTTCTAAAAATAAAAAGCAATCCCTTTTGTATAAACTTGCAAGAAATATCTTTCTGAATAAACTATAATTTATTACATGTTTTTAAGAGAAGATGCAAGTAATATGGTATTTAAGATTCAAATCTTTTGTTAGAACTCATAAATCAATCATACAATTGAAGCACCATAGATGATAAGATTACAAACTTGGTGATTGAGGAAAGCTCGATTTTTCTCATTGTTCTTTGCTAATTAAGTATCTAATAATAGCATTCATGACCACATGAATAATTGAGTATCTAATAATAGCATCGTTAGTCTTCTTTCCTAATTAAGTATCTAATAATAGCATTCATTGTTTTTCTTTGCTAATCAAGTATCTAATAATAGCATCCATTAACAGATCAATATCTTGCTGATGTAAGCACCTTCCGTGTTGCACATATGTAAATTCCCCTTAAAGGTTAATATGGTAAATTCGCATAGAAACACAAAATTTTAGTAAAGAGATTCTAAATACTACTACAGTTGTAGATAATTTTGTAATCTCTTGAAAAACTATTGTATTACCGATTACTTGATCTTGATGCTCTTGAGGTATTTTCTCTGTTTTTGATGAGTGAGTATTAGATGATTTATGATTATATTATGAAAATTGTCTTACATTATTTCCTCTATACATGAAGATACATAAATTGTGTTAATTTATTTAACAGGATATAGCCTCAACAATTATGGCATTTTCACAACAAGGGCCCCGCACTGTTTGTATTCTTTCTGCCAATGGTGCCATTGGTAATGTCACTCTTCGCCAGCCTGCAACCTCTGGTGGCACTGTAACTTATGAGGTTGCTTAATTTTTTTTATTTTATTTTTCCTTTTTTAATAATAAACTTTTTACATAATTAATGTTTTCATATATACATATATATTTCAGGGTAGATTTGAGATAATATCTTTATCAGGTTCCTTCTTACACTCAGAGAGCAATGGCAACAACAGCAAACCTAGCGGATTGAGTGTTTCTCTTGCTGGTTCAGACGGCCGGGTTTTGGGTGGTGGTGTGGCGGGGATGCTGGTGGCTGCTTCACCCGTACAGGTCCCTCTCTCTCTCTCTCTCTCTCTCTCTCTCTCTCTCTCACACACACACACACACACAGATTATATGAAGCAGCAGGCTAACAATGGTGTGTGTGTCTACCAGGTTATTGTTGGTAGCTTTATTGCGGATGCAAAGAAATCAAAATCTAGCGGTGGTCCGTCACCGGCGGCGGCACCACCAAACATGTTGACATTTGGTGGTGGTGGTGGTGGTGGTGGGGCGGTGCCTGGTATAAGTCCTCCATCTGAAGGCCCGTCAAGTGAATCATCTGACGAGAGTGGGAGCAGCCCTCTTCAACGGATCCCTGGCTCCTACAACAATTCTTCCCACCACCAGCACCAGCAACAGCAGCACCACCAACAACACCACCAGCCGCCGCCTCAGCAGCAGCAGCAGCAGCAACAGCAACAACAGCCGATGCAGAATCTGCCCATGTATACAAACATGGGGTGGCCAAGCTCCACCATGAACATGCTTCCCAATTGATGATGATAAATGATAAATGATAAATGGTAAATGGTAAATTCTCAACAAGAAATCTGACATAAAATGATGATGGCAAACGGGGATTATACTTGAATTCCATCTCTTTTTCAAAATTTCAAACTTCTTTTTTTTCTTCTTCTTTGTGTTCTTGAATTGGTGATTGAACAGAACATGGTGGATGGGTAGTTGTTGATTAGCATGTAAGCAGGGGAACATCTTAGGATATGATAAGATATGAGATTGATCTATTATCTGTTAGTAAAGTATGAGTGAAACTTTGAATTTAGGAATGAAGATTGAATGTACTTGTAGAATCAATCTGTGTCTGTCTGTCTGGTTATTCTTGTTTCAATGTTTTACTTGAGTTTATGTTCGGTTGACACATAGTTATGTATAATACAACAATAATTAGAGCTACGTTATATTTGACATGAGGGTTTATATTGGAAAATTCTTATTTTGGCTGTTAAAATTTCCAATACCTTTTGTTTGATATGAACCCGTGTATTAAACTGTCAGTTAGAAACTACAAAATTTGATTTTTTTTTTCTGGATCTGATTTTTGGAGCTTGCTAGGGCGAGAAACGATCCCGTAGGTACGAACCGTCACCGCTTATGTTAACAACGGACTCTACTACATATTATAAAATCACAAAACTCGACATTTAGTATAGTGGGTATCTGTAGATGGTACCTAGGGATGTCAAAACCCCTACGGGATCTTGTTTTTGTACGGAAGGGGACAGGGGAAACTATTTCCGCCCCCGTTTGGTACCTGGTACCAAGATAGAGTTTGGGGTGGTGGCAATGGTTGGTTGCAACATATGGTAGTTGGCGATGGTGGTGGTAAAGTTTGGGGCTGAGTTCTATTAAGAATAATTAGTATATTAAACTATAAATTAGCATAAAATGATTGTATTAATCTTGTGAATGACTGCGTGAATGAATATACTAGACTATGAAAATGACGATTTTTCTCTTTATCACAAAAAATGACAAAAAACATAAGGGAAAATGACACTGTAGCATATCAAAGTTTTGACATTTGTCTAATTTGGTCACTAAAGTTTTTTTTTTTGGTACATTAGAGGGATAATGACTTAAAGGGTAATATATTATTTGATTTGTACACATTTGATCACTGATTTTTTTTTTCGTTCACATGTATCCCTTTAATTTGTTAAACTATACACATTTAACTCTTATGACCGACTACTCTAGGTTAGCCGGTAAAAATGACTTAAGGTAATATATTTTTCACTTTGTACACATTTAGTCCTTAATATTTTTGTGCACATTTAGTCCTTCATATTTTTTTGTTGCAAAATAAGTCATTTTTGTTTTTTTACTCATTCAGTACTCATGAATGATTTCTTTAGGTTTTTCTCACGACATCTTTCGTGGGACAATCATTAATGAGGTGTTTGGGGCTTTTGATGTTTATGTCCATCGCGATCTCGACTACTTGGTTGCTTAGGTCATGTGTTCTGAACGTCATAACTTCTTCATACGATCTCGGATTTTAACGAAAGTTGTAGTAGACTCAAAAACCGAATACATGGATATAAATATCGTTAAAATCTGATATCGTATGAAGAAGTTACGACGTTCAGAACAGAAGACCAAAGACAAACCACAAGATCTACGTAACCAAACAGTCGAGATCGCGATGGACATAAGCATTAACAACCCAAACACCTCATCAATGATTGTCCCACGTAAGATGTCGTGAGGAAAACCTAATGAAATGATTCATAAGTATTGAATGAGTACAAAAACAAAAAAGACTTATTTTGAAACAAAAAAATATTAAGGACTAAATGTGTACAAAATGAGAAATATATTACCATATTAAGTCATTTTTCCCGATTAACCTGGAGTAACCGGTTATAAGGACTGAATGTGTATAGTTTAACAAGTTGAAGGGTTAAATGTGGACGAAAAAAAACTCAGTGACCAAATGTGTACAAAATGAAAAATATATTACCCTTTTAAGTCATTATCCCTCCATTAGACCACGGGGAGTGATTCGTACACAACAGTTTTTTGCCATACACAACAATATATGCATTATACAGTTGTACAGTACAACATTTTAAACTCATATTTGACATGTCAATTTAGTCATTTTCCCCGATTTGAAACGGTTTCCCGGTTGAGATTGTATATGTGTCAATTACTATTTATTTTTTGGCTAATCCGATGACACGTGAGATATGTCATGTCAATAAATGATATACGATGCTTAAAACCTATCATCTTCACTTGTCGACCTTCATTCTTCATTTCACTGTAAACGAAACTGAGCTAGGGTTTGTGAAACATTTTTGTGATCGAGCTGAAGTACTAAAACTGAGTTGCAATGGCACAATCGGAACCTAATGGACTGTTTGTGATGGTGGAACTCAACTACCAAAGGGTATTTACTCGTAAGCCTTTCTTCTACACTGATGGTGTGAAAACCATATTCAATGATATTGACTTTTCTTCTATGACTTATTCTGAGTGTGTGACATTCTTCGAACGTTCATGCATGAAGATTGTAAAAAGTAATACTATTGTGAACTAGATATTTTCCTGATGGAAGGGCTTAATCCCATTTCAGATGATGTAGAATATGTTGTCTTTATTTTTGATGTTTATGGAACAAATGGTATAATTTTTGTTTATGTGGATCACATAAATCAATCAAAGTATAAAATAAACTTAAATATATTTAAAGACTATTTAAAAAAAATATATATTTTAAAACATTTAAATGTATTAAATATAAAACCTAAATCGACATCTCAAATTTATTAAAAATTATCAAAAACTACTTTTATAATAATTTAAAGTTTTATAAATATATGGTTTTTAAATTATAACAATAATAATAATTAAAAATAACATAAAATTATAGATTACATTATGTTGCCTTACAAAAAATATCAAATAAGTAATTTGTAAATCAATTAATCATAACATTAAAAGTAACACTAAATCGAAAATCATATTTAGTTTTGTTTACACGTCAATCGCGAGTAGCAACTATTAAATGATATGATTTTAATAAATGTTATAATATGATTCAAAATCATTATAATTTTATATAACAAATTAGTGTAAGAAATTATTATTTCACAGTTAATATATCAATAACACAATTGTTTTGAACATGTTTTTTTGTCGATGTTAATTATATAAATTCATTTTGCACAACACGTGAATATTCGTCTAATAATCTAGGATAGGTATTCGTCTGAATCCATCGCCATATATGCCCGTCTCTTTTGGATGCTAAAAAGGTTGTCTCTAACAACAATTTGTTGATAAATAGTTGTCACCAATTCGTGACAAATCTGTGGCTATTTAGTTGGTTTCAAGGTTTCTGGAAAACAAAATGTATAGGATTATTGACGGTTTCTTAAAGTTTTGTCAAGTTGTTTGTTTTATGCGACAAACTTGGATCCGACACGAAAACCCATCACACATGGATTAGTGACGTATTAGATTGTCACTTACACCACGATATACAATAAATTTATCTAATATTAATGGTTTTTATCACAAATTAGTATGGACTTGAAATTACAATAACAATGTAAACCAAACATCATCTTAAAGGTGTAATGAACTTCTTACATTAATGTGCCTGTACTTTGAGAATATTGTAGTTGAAAATATTTTCAAATGACTAGACAACATTTGGTTGTTAAATACTATTAGAATACACAATATTAGTTTGAGAAAATTACAAATATAACCTAATCTGTTAACTACTTTGTAGAAAATAGCAAAAAAAACCCAAATTAAAAACCCATTTGCGATTTTAGCATTCCATCTGTGAACATACAATTCGCTAAAGCACAACACAAACGTGCTTTAGCCACTTGTATGTTCACAAGTGTTTTTTTTTTTCGTATAAATACCCCTATCTCTGACTAAAATCGCAGATGAACTAAGTTCATCTGCGATTTCCTCTCATCCCATCTATGATTTTGCGTTTTCTTAAAAATTTTATTTTTTATTTTTTTTATTTTTATTTTTGATTTTGACTACGAAATGAATATGATTTAACTACGAAACAACCTTATTATATATAAAGTTTTGCAAAAAATTATTACTTTAGTTGTTATTTATTTGGAAAATTTGTTTAAAACCTCTCTAATAAAATGAATTCTCCAACAAAAAGTTTGAAAAATGTTTGAAAAATAAAATCGTCCATAGTGCCTCCAAAGAGAGAGAGAGAGAGAGAGAGAGAGAGAGAGAGAGAGAGAGAGAGATTTCCAACAAAAAGTTTGAAAAGTGAAAGAAAAAAAATTACGTTTTTATACCCCTGAAAAAGGGAAACCACAGATGGACGCAAAATCACAAATGGAGCGTCCATTTGCAAACGTACAAGTCGCTAAAACACGAATGCGCTTTAGTGACTTGTACGTTCGCAAATGGACAAGTAAAATCCCAGATAGACTGAGTCCATCTGCAATTTTGGTTGCTATTTTTCTAATTTGGGTTTTTTGAGTTATTTTCCACAAAGTAATTAAAGGATTAGACTATTTTTGTAATTTTCTCTATTAGTTTCGATGAAACATAAGTAAATGCTCACTCATCTATGTTAACTTGCACATAAGATTCCAAAGTTCTTCATATATCTTTTGGAGGACTAATCAAGGATCAACGGCGGGATTAGCATGACACAAGGGATCTAATAGAACCAATAGTTTTTGAAAGATAAATATTTACTTTTATTTTATATTATCTTTCATTATATAGTGAATTGGGTGAAATTCGGGCATGTCAATAGATAGTGCTAATAAATTGTTTATTGTTGGAAAACCATTATCCTAACAAAGCTTGTTGGAAAAACCTTAAGATTTTACAATACATCTTTGAGTACAAAGTCAATACTATTAAGGAAGCAAATGAGTCACAACATTTCATCATTTAAAAGACTAAGATTTTGCATACAAATTATCAATGACAAAACATACATATTAGGTGTTTGAAGCAGAACCAAAGCGTCAACCAAGATCACTACCATTACAAATTTACAAGAAGGGGATTTGACCACTTTTAAGACCCATATTACACCCACTTAAAACAAATATAAATTCCAAATACTAGCATAAATAAGCATAATAACCTTTGTTAAACAGGAAAAAAATCATTGATACTATATATATATATATATATATATATATATATATATATATATATATATATATATAAGAATTTGTATATACTTGAATTGATAGCAACACAGTCCTTTTGGGTTACCCTCATAACTAGCAACTGGACATGATGACTTTTGGAGAGAGATTGAATTTATTATTTGAATAATAAATTGGAATAAATGATTTATTAATGTATTATGAAAATAATATATTAATTACAAATCATATATTTAACTAATATTTAATAAAAAATTAATTGGAATTAATTTCGGGATTAAAAGAATTAATTGAAAATGCAGGGACTAAAGTGCAATTGTTGAGCAAGAAGTTCCATAATCTTCCTAGGAAGGTGGTGGATCAAATTCCTAAGGATAATTAGGGTTTCTAGATTATCCCACGTGGATAATTAAGGAGGTGGATAATTACTAATTTGAATTAATAATATCTTATTCAAATTAGGGTTATCCATTGTATCCTATCTGCACTATAAATAGACCCATAGGGCTTCACATTTTTGGCCACTGTAAACCCTAGAAGGATAGCCGAAAATCTCAAGCCTCTTCCCCTATCTCCTCTCTCATCCTCTTGCTTAGTTTGGGTGTGATCTACTAGAGGCTAGACACTTGTGACACTTGCTCTCAAGGTTGAAGAAGACTTGGATTTTCATTGTTATTACAACATAACAATCAAAAGTATGTTTACTAACCCTAGTTATGATTTTTCGAAATTATACTAGTACAATTACGGTTTTCTGTTTCATGTTCAAAAGTTGTATGTGCAATTAGAGAAAACATAGATCCAAGAACTAGGGTTGCATGCACACATAAGAATTGTTTGTTATGCTTAAAACCCATCAATTACATATTACCGACACCAAATATTTTTTGAATGAAAGGTATCACACTAAAACGGTTGAACTTAAACAAGAGTTGTGCATTAGGGTTAAACCTAACCTTCTAAAATTATCTAATATCAGTAATATGTAACTTAGCGTATTCACTTTCTAGTTAGCTGATGTTAATGGGAACTCCTAAAATCACAAAACAAGCAACATTCGAGCATTGAGTAATCGGAATCAAAGCATAACCTAAATAGACCATCCTATCACTAACTGATCCAGTACTAGCATGCAAGTCTATAAGCTCATACAATAGGCATATAAAGGCATATCTCCTATCCTTCTATTATGAAATCTTGAGAAAATCCTTATCCTTAATCTAGCATGCTGCTCACAAATTCATAATTCAAAGCATATCACATAGAACACGTATGGGCATTTTCGGAAAACTTACTTGAGCTCGGCCGATTGCATGCACCACACTCCTTTTTTTTATTAGAAAATCCTTTAATTAAAACATTTCTTTTTATGAAAAATATATCAAACCCTCAATTTTAGTTCATACACACCCTAGAGTATGCTCGAATCCATCAAACCAAGGCTTTGATACCAACTTGTAACGTCCCAAAATCCAGAACCAAAAATTTATTTTTATATTAAATAAAACATCAACCGAACATTTTTATAAAACCATAAGGAAATCATAGTGTATCCATAATCATCCAAAATACATTAGAGTTAATAAAGCGAAAAATCATGGTGTGTGCGATACGATCATCTCGAGCCCTTCCCCATCGAGCAGGAAATACTTGAAACATAAACTAAAAACCGTAAGCACAAAGCTTAGTGAGTTCCCCGAAATAACCCATACTATACATACAATGGGCCTTTCCTGACAACCATCGGGCCCCGCTCGACATCGAACCCGCCCGAAATAGATCTGTCATTAACATGCGATGGGCCCCACCCAACACACTCATTAGGCCCCGCTCGATATACATACAACACATATAACACATGCAAGAGTCATACATACAACTAGCATACAAATAACAATAATCCATAGGTCGTCATTGGTGCGTTCGACTCGCCAAACACTTGGAGGAGACTCACCTCAATCTGCTGAAAAATAAGATAAACACTCTGACTGTTTATCCGAGAAATCTCCGCACTACATATGATCAAATAATACCCTAATTAATAATTAGGCCATAAACCATAACTAAGAGCCCAAATCCATAATCCCGACTCTTAGGGTAAAAGACTATTTTACCCCTCAAAGTTAAACCCATTCAATCAATGCCGAAACCCTTAAAATGGCCCAAAAGCAACCTATGCCCACAGTAGGTAGTACGCCCTGCGTACCTGACCTGTACGCCCTGCGTACTCGAGTGACTTCTGTTGGGCCTCATACCCAGTACGTGCAACGTACTAAGAAGTACGCCCGCGTACTGGCCAGAGTCCCTTTCCTTAAGCAAAGGTCTTAATCCATTAAGACCTTAACGCCCATACCTCAAATATAGGTCTAAATGAGGTCTTAATCAATATAGTTGGCAACTTTACTCATTTGTATGTCTTAATGGGACCCAAAATCTGGTTTTATCCATCTAGGTCCATAATATGAACACTAACTCAAGCATGCTTCATCAACACCCATCAAGATGACATTTTTATGCACTAACAACATCATAAATGCTAAGATCTAATATTTTAAGCTCCTGGAGTATCTCATACTGACAAGGATGACTCAAGGGACCAAGATATGCCCAAAACAAGCACTAGATTAGGTCTAACACATAGATTCATCAAGATAGAAACTTTATACCTCCAATGTTAGCAAAACTGATGAAGACTATGGATCTGAGAGCTCTACTCCAACTAAGGATTGAACACCAAGTTCCTTCTTCTTCTTCAAAGTGAGCAAAAACACCAAAAGTTAACCACCAAAGCTCAAGAACACTCAAGAACAAACTAGGGTTTCGTGGGGTATCTTTAGAGGGAAGGAGGCTCATGAGGGCAAGGGTCTTGAGTCCATAATGATGCTTAAATAGGGTCCAAACCCTAAAAATTAGGGTTTGTCCCTAGACAACGTACGCCCCACATACTAGAAGTACGCCTAACGTACGCGCCCATCCGCTAAAGTTTTGCTTTTCACCCTTTAGGACCAAATTTGAAAACTAATTTACAATCAAGGGTCAAAATAAGAAATACTTGGAATCTGGGTGTTACAGCGTTGGCTTATGTAGTACGACAACATAAAATGGCATTTGTGTCGTTGGTATTGAAAAAAGAAAAACGAGGATACAACCCATATAACTCTTTAGGGTCAAAAGAATGACAAATTGTTTATTCGTTTACTCGTATAATAAACACTTTCAAATAAGTTAGAAAAAAACTAATTGAAAATTGCTTATTTAATTTAATAATTGGAAAATATCATAAAAATGCTATTAATAAATAAATTTTATTTGCTCATCAAGTTACTAAACTTTTAATTGTATAAAATTAACCAAAAAACCAAAAGACTTCTACCTTAGTGGTATCAAATGATGCTCTCTTTCTTTGAGATCGAGGGTTCAAGTCCCATCGTGAATATAGATGACATCAGGTGTTAGTTTAAGAGTAGATTATATTTACCGGTTAAAAAAAATGGCCAAAAAACTTAATTTTTGGTTTTATATACCATTTAGGCATTGACTACATATTTTATTGAGAATAACCCACTCCTAACCTAGATGGACTCCATATCGCTAGTTATATCCACATAATCCATAGTATAATAAATAAAAAATAGATTGTTGGCCAATTGAATACAACTAAAAATTTATGACCTAAAGAGCAAATAAAATGTTATCTATTGTCATTTTATGACATTTTCCTTTTAAACAAACACTTAGCTATAACAATGCTACATCTTTAACATCAAAAGGTTTTTACCGTCACCTTAAATGAAACCAAAACAATAATAAAATAAATTATTAAAAATAAAATTGATTATAAAAAAAATCAAAATTAAAGTAGGAGTCCACACCACCAAATGTCATACAAGATGTCGTAGGACCAATCAAATTATCTCTTCTTTTATAGAATTTGTCCACATGATACAAAAAGAAAATAAGTTTAATGATCTATTGTATTATACAAAAAATCAAAACTGAAGTAGGAATCCACACCACCAAATGTCATACAACATGTCGTGGACCAATCAAATTATTTCTTCTTTTATAGAATCTGTCTACATGATACGAAAAGAAAATTAATAAGTTTAATGATCTATTCTACAAGAAACAATTAGAGACCGACCACTAAAATCATGACAATTATGACCATTATATAACATTATTTATAGACTAAATTTCATGGTTGGTCCTTGCAAAATTAAAAATTTCTTTCAAGTAGTTCTTATGTAACTTTTCTTGTATGAAAACATCACTTGTCTTTATGACCAACTTTGTTAATAAATTATGTTAAATGTTTGTCAAATTTCATGCATTTCTAATTTTGATTTTAGTTCAAAGGTGGATCCATGTAGGTGCCAGGGATAGCCTGTGCTACCCCTCAAATTTTTAGGTGCAGTGAATTTTTTTAGATTTTTGTGTTGTGTAATTTTTTCGGTGTGTTACCCTAAAATTTACCGTATGCTTCCGGCTTGCCATTGTTTTGGTGAGATCCCCAAATCTATTAGATCTACAATTTGTGGCTTTCTCGGCATACTTAGATTACCAAACTTAATCCTCATCGTGCTTTAACATTTATGTTAGTTTCATAACCCATACTTGACTTCACCCTTGGTTGTCACTCAAAGTGGCGAATATTGAGGGCTTTAATGCGTTATAGATTGGATGACATTCAAATGCTGGTGGCATAGAAAATCGTTGTAGAACATGGGTGCATTTATCTCTTAAAATGAGCCACAACATATCTCAAAACAAGCAAAGAAGGTGACACCTAAGCTTGAACCCAGAACCTTACTTATGCATTAACTTACGTGAGAAAATAATGTGAAGACCTGATATTGGAGATGCATATGAGAAAGAATTATAGAAAACATATGCTCAAATATTTAGTGTGGACCACTGTATGCAACAAATGAGTTTTAATTTGAATTTAAGTCGACTATTGTTGTTGATGATCTATACAAATTAAGAGTAAAAGTAATAACATTGGAAAAACAAACACGATAAGAAATCAATATTATATATGCAATCAACTGATCTGATCCGAACCAAAAATAAGTAACATCAAGAAGTTTTGCAGCTACACAATATGCTCAAAGGACAGATCAAGGGCTTGAACACTAAAAAAAAAAAAAAACTCAATCAAGAAAACGGGTGACCAAATGTTGGGTCCCGAAAAAAACTGAATCAAGAACAAAACCATTTGCTTCAATTCGGTATATGATCAGCTGCTTTGAGTTTTTTTTGTTTATTTATTCATTATATTGACAGCGTCTCAAGACGTTCATGTTGTAACTTGATAACTTCAAATCATTGGTTATCAAACAACTTGATCTTGTATAAGTACGAAATCAAACAAAATAAAATCGAAATGAAAACTTTTAAAAATATCATCCATATTGCAAATGTCATACAAATATAAAAATTTAAATAACCACAGCAAGAGTAATATAAAAGAAAAATAAATATGCAAGAACTACTTGCATCCCAAAGGATCTACGTGGCATCTCTTCATCTTGGCAACTCCTATTGCAACTGCAACGTGTATCTTGTCCATGGTTTCCTCAACAAACAGGAAAAGCTTCATTCTCCAGTGCTTCTTGAACAACAAAACTTCAACAATACCCCAAAACCCTGTTGCAAAACCACGTATTATGTCCAGACCAAACAACCACGCCTCCTTCGGCTCATCATCTGCTTTGTCTTTGTCTGGATGGATCTTAGTGGGCTCATGAGTTATTGGGTCTTGATGATTTGAACAATTCTTTGGCAATGGAGGTCCACATAGATCTTCGTTCCCAGCATATATGGATGGATCAATAAGAGTCTGCAGTTGATTTCCTGTAGGAATTCGTCCCGAAAAATTGTTGTGTGACAAATTCAAATGGCTCAAAAAGTTCAAAGCTGCCATGCTTTGAGGGATCACCCCAGTCAATTCGTTTCTAGATAAATGGAGAGAAAAAAGCTGTGTCATGTTCTGAATGCTGTCTGGAATATCCCCACTGAGATGATTATTGGACAAATTCAGACCCAACAACATAGAGAGTGCAGTTAGCTCGACCGGTAATTCTCCAACAAGTTGATTACTTGAGAGGTCCATGTTATAAACTAACTCCCAAGTTGTTGTATATTTAAGCTCAACACCTTTCATGGCCTGAATCAGATTCTCGTTGAGATTGATAATGTCAGTATCAGTATATGTAAGTAATGGAATAGGCTCAGCCATGGCATTCAACTCTCCTAAACAACGAGGGATGGGTCCCATTAAGTTATTGTGTGCAAGATCCAGAATCTGAAGGGATGAAGCTTTGCACAAAGATGGTGGAATTCCACCCGTGAAGTTGTTGTTGTGTAACCTTAAAACCTTCAAATTTGTAAGGTTTTCTCCAACCCATTTGGGTATACTTCCACAAAATTTATATCGCCCAAGTCTAACACAAATAAATTAACTTCGTAAATTCCCCAATTTTCCAGGAAGTTCACCTGTAAGGTTATTGTCATTCAAGTTTAACCGACGTAGCGATGTAAGAGCTACTAAACTCGTTGTAAGAAAGATCGAGTTTTAGAAGGTTAGGCATAATAGGAACCGATGAATTCAATCTGTTTCCTGAGAGGTCAAGGACACTTAGGGAACTTATGTTTGTTAAAACAGATGGAAACATGAATCCAATTGAACTGAAGCGGAGGTCGAGATGTTGGATGTTAGAAAGTGTACTGAAATTAAGATGACGGGAAGACAGAAACGTCTTATTTAACTCGCAACTTGACAAATGCAACTCTGATAAATAAGGGATCATGCTTAGCAAGTTGGCAAAGTTCCATGCCAAACTAATATTAAAGCCTGATAGATCTAGGAATGCTAGGGATGTCATGTTTTGAAGAAAGGGAGGGAGTGGACCTTTGAAAGAATTGAAGCCAAGATCCAGGTGTCTGATGTTGGGAAGTATTTTACTCGAATTAAGAGAAAGACGAATATCAACATTGGAAAGTCCACAAGATGACAAACTTAACTTTTTTAATGAAGGAATCATGTAAAGCACCATGTCCCAGTTTTGTGCTCGACTAAGATCATTAAAACTCAAGTCAAGTTGCTCGAGTGATGAAAGACCAAAAGTCCAAGCCATATCATCTATCATCAGCTCATAGTTTTCACTTAGATCAAGAACCTTTAAATTAGAAAGATTTCTAATTTGAGGAGGAACAATACCATGAAAAAAAGAACGAGAGAGATTGAGATACCACAACTGTTTCAAGGATCCAATGAACTCAGGGATCCGGATTCCTCCAACATCATTACCACTTAAGTCTAAGTATTTGAGATGCCTCAACTCTGCTAATGAAGAGTTAACCTCATTACCAACTAAATAGTGTCCACCTTCACTATCATCATTGTTTCCTCTAAGATGAAGGCTTTTTACATTTCCAGTTATAGCATCACAGTGGATTCTTTCCCACCTGCAACAGTCACTGCTAATCCATGATGACAACATTCCAGAGTTATCTTCAACGCTGTGTTTGAACTTGAGAAGAGCAATTCTCTCATGCTGAGAGAAAACGATCCACACTCATATTTCCAACACCCAAACAAGTATATGCGGTTGCAAGCAACAGAATACTTTTGAAAATGAGATGGAGTCCCAAACCCCTCTGAATATTCCTCATTATAAATCCAAACATGTTTAATATAGAAGAAAATTGAAGTGGAAAGCTAGGTTCTTATGATGCAGTGATGGGTTTTTCTGATCAAGAAACTAGTTCATTTATAGAGCCATACAGCAACATATTTCCATTGAAGGCTTGAAGTCAATGAAATTTGTATCTACAAGTTACTTATTGCCATGGAAGACTTGGAAGTAAATGGATAAATACATCTTCTGTTTGTCCTGGACTATATTTTTTTTTCTCTTGATTAATTAAGTAGTTTTTGGTTCAGTATATTCCCCATGGGCCATGGCAGGCATAAATATCTTTGTCCACAAGTCTAAAGAAGCTGCCGAATGTTTGTCCCTCATTACATACGAACAATATATCTATAATACACAACCGACTCTATCTAATGAAATGTAAATCTTACAGATAAATACAAATATATACAATCAATACATATGTTGGAAAATTAATTTTAATAATTTCCAAAAATGGATTTTCTCCGTTTTTGAGCACCAATTTTGGACTATAAATATAATCAAAACGAACTATTTATTATATATTCTTGTTCTCCTCCGTGATATCTTTGTTTCGATATATCATACGTCCAAAAAGGATTAAAAATTAATGAGAAATTACTTGTCAAAGTAGGGCAATTGGAAGAGAAAAGGAGTTGAGTGAGTTTTAAACTCATCCCATATTGGTGGGGGAATGAAAAGGAAATTGGTTTAAGTTACAAAGACTTGCTACCATTGTAAAACTTCTTAGAATCAAGACTCTTTCTTATTTTGCATTTTGCGCAACAAATAAAACCAAGACTAGCTATCTTTGGTTGACCAGAAAAGTTCATATATCAATATAATTGCACCAAATAAATTTATTTTGCGCAACAAATAAAACCAAAACCAAGACTAGCTATCTTTGGTTGACCAGAAAAGTTCATATATCAATAAAACAAATAAATTTGTGCAATTGCAATCCAAATATTTTGCGCAACAAATAAAACCAAAACCAAGACTAGCTATCTTTGGTTGACCAGAAAAGTTCATATATCTATAAAACAAATAAATTTATGGGGGTGCAATTGCAAGCCAAATAAATTTATTTTGCGCAACAAATAAAACCAAGACTAGCTATCTTTGGTTGACCAGAAAAGTTCATATATCAATAAAACAAATAAATTTATTTTGCGCAACACGTGAATATTTGTCTAGGATAGGTATTCGTCTGAATCTATCGCCAGATATGCCCTTTTATTTTGGATGCTAAAAAGGTTGTCTCTAAAAACAATTTGTCGATAAATAGTTGTCACCAATCCGTGACAAATTTGTGGCTATTTGGTTGGTTTCAAAGTTTCTGGTAGACAAAATGTATAGGATTACTGACGGTTTCTTAAAATTTTGTCAAGTTGTTTTATGCGACAAACTTGGATCCGACACTAAAACCCATCACACATGGATTAGTGACGTATTAGATCGTCACTTGCACCATGATCTGTGGTGGCGAGTTGCCTGTTTCTTCAACTTTAAATATAATAGTAAATTTATCTAATAATAATAATTTTTATCACAAATTAGTATGGACTTGAAATTACAATAACAATGCAAACCAAACATCATCTTAAAGGTGGAATGAACTTCTAACATTCATAAGAATGTGCATGTAATTTGAGAATATTGTAGTTGAAAATATTTTCAAATGACTAGACAACATTTGGTTGTTAAATCCTATTAGAATAAACCATATTATTTTCGACGAAACATAAGTAAATGCACACTCATCTATGTTAACTTTCACATATATAAGATTCCAAAGTTCTTAATATACTATTTGGAGGACTAATCAAAGATAAAATGCGGGATTAGCATGACACAGGGGATCTAAAATATAGAATCAATAGTTTTTGAAAGATAAATAGTTACTCTTATTTTATATTATCTTTCATTATATAGTGAATTGGTTGAAATTCGGGCATGTCCATAGATCGTGCTTATAAATTGTTTATTGTTGGAAAACCATTATCCTAACAAAGCTTGTTGGAAAAACCTTAAGATTTTACAATGAGTACAAAGTCAATACTATTAAGGAAGCAAATGAGTCACAAGATTTCATCATTTAAAAGACTAAGATTTTACATACAGATTATCAGCGACAAAACATACATATTAGGTGTTTGAAGCAGAACCAAAGCATCAACCAAGATCACTACCATTACAGATTTACAAGAGGGGGATTTGACAACTTTTAACATCAATATTACACTCACTTAGAACAAATATAAATTCCAAATACTAGCATAAATAAGCACAATAACATTATTAAACAGGAAAAAATCATTGATACTATATATATACAAGAATTACTTGCATCCCATAGGATCTACTACACAACTTCTCTTCCTCTCTTCATCTTGGTAACTCTTACCACGACTGCAACGTATATCTTGTCCATGGTTTCCTCAACAAACATGAAAAGCTTTTGTCTCCACTGCTTCTTGAACAACAAAACTCCAATAATACCCCAAAACCCTGTTGCAAAACCATACATTATATCCAGGAAGAACAACCATACATTCCTCGGTTCATCACCTGCTTTGTCTTGATGGATCTTTGTTGACTCATCAGTTATTGGGTCTTGATGATTTGAGCCATTTTTTGGCAATGGATCTCCATATAGATCTTTGTTCCCAACATATATCGATGGATCAACAAGAGTCTGCAGTTGATTTCCTGTAGGAATTCGTCCCGACAAATTGTTGTATGACAAATTCAAATGGCTCAAAAAGTTCAAACCCGCCATGCTTGGAGGGATCCTCCCGGTCAACTCGTTTCTAGATAAATCCAGAGAAAACAGTTGTGTCATGTTCCCAATGTCGTCTGGAATTCCCCCACTTAGATGATTATTAGACAAATTGAGACCCAACAACATATGAAGCCCAGTTAGCTGGACTGGTATTTCTCCTACGAGTTTATTGCTTGAAAGGTCCATATTATAAACTTGATCCCAAGTTGTCGTATATTCAAGATCAACACCTTTCATGGCTTGAATCACATTCTCATCGTAATCGATACTGGAAGAATGCCAAAATAATGGATTACCCTCGGCCATGAAATTCAACTCTCCTAGACAACGAGGTATGGTACCCGTTAACTTGTTGTATGCAACATCCAAAATTTGAAGATGTGAAGATTTACATAAAGAAAGAGGAATTCTACCCGTGAAGTTATTCTTGTGTAACCTTAAAACCATCAAAGATGTAAGGTTTTCTCCAATCCATTCGGGCATACTTCCGGAGAATTTATTGTCACCTAGATCTAATACAGTTAAACGTCCTAAACTCCCCAATTCTCGTGGAAGTTCACCAATGAAGTTATTGTCATTCAAACTTAATCGAACCAAAGATGTAAGAGCTATACAACTTGGAATGACACCAGACAACTTATTTGAGCTAAGTATCATGGTAGTTAGACGTTCCTGATTCCAAAGACACTTGGGAATTTTCCCAGTCAACCTATTTCTAGAAAGATCGAGATAATCCAAATCTTTCCTTGTGCACAATGAACTTGGAATCGACCCGTTGAAAAGGTTATTTTCCAGAAGTAACGGACTAAGCCCACCAAAATATCCTCTATTCGGAAGGTTTGTCAAAGGTCCGCTAAGTTTGTTGTGAGAGAGATCTAAGAAAGGAATGATGTTCATCTTCTGCAACCATGTGGGGAGAGGTCCTGAAATTGAAGCATTAGACAATACTAACTTTTCAAGTTTCCTTTGATTATGAAGCCACTGTGGAAATCCATTTCCGACATTGCAAGAACTGAGTTGAAGTTTTACCAATTGGAATGGAGGGACCCACTCACGTGAAACATTGAATGTCAACTTAGTGTTAGAAGAAGTATCCAATTCCTTCAACATCGAAAGGTTGGCAAAATGGGCTTCAGACACTACTCCTTCTAAAGAATTGTTGGCGATGCGTAGAGAATCGAGTTTGGTAAGTTGCCCAATTGAAACTGGAATAGTCCCATTTAAGAAATTTGAATACGCCCAAAATGTTTGTAACAAACCAAGTCTTCCTAGAGATGTTGGTATGGGGCCCATTAACCGATTGAATTCTAGATACACATCTATTAAAGCTGCTAACTTTCCAAAAGATTCTGGAATCAGACCTGTTATTTGGTTATCAGATAGATCTAATACCTCTAGAAATCTTAATCTTCCTAGAGATTCGGGGATCGGTCCTGTTAATCCGCTGCTTGATAGATCTATGCCTCTTAAATTTGATAGTCTTCCATGTGGTTGTAGAAATGTACCATTCAAACCCTCATGTAAATCCAAAGCATTTTGGGAGCATTGAGATAAATATTTTGGCGAGTCAATAATTTCTGCATCAAAATGATTGTTCGAGGCACTTAAAACTTTCAAGTGACACCATCTCCAGATTCCAACGTGCTCAATCCGCTTGAACTTGTTATAAGAAATATCAAGTTCTAGAAGGTTAGGCATAACAGGAACCAATGAATGTAGCCGATTTCTTGATAGGTCAAGGACTCTTAGGAAACTCATGTTTGTTTAAACAGATGGAAATATCCCTTCAATTGAATTGTTGCTAAGATCAAGGTATTGGATGTTAGAAAGTGTAGTGATATTAAGACAAGGGGAAGATAGAAATTTTTTATTGAACCCACAACATGACAAATGCAGCTCCGATAAAAAAGGGATCATGTTTAGCAAGTACACAAAGTTTGATGCCAAACTAATATTAGAGTATGAAAGATCCAGAAATGTTAGGGATGTCATGTTTTTTAAGAAGCCAGGGAGTGGACCTTCGAAATAATTTTGGCTAAGATCCAGGTGTTGGATTTTGGGAAGTATTCTACTTGAATTAAGAAAAGGTCGAATATCAGCTTTGGAAAGTTTACAATTTGACAAATATAACTCTTTTAACGAAGGAAGCATGTAAAGCAACGTGTCCCAGTTTTGTGTTCTACTAAGATCAAATAAACTCAAATCGAGATGCTCAAGTGATGAAAGATGAAAAGTCCATGTCACATCATTTGTCACCAGCCCATAGTTTGAACTTAGATCAAGGACCTTTAGATTAGAAAGATTTCCAATGTGAGGAGGCACATTTCCATAAACACGAGCATTAGAGAGATTGAGGTACCTCAGTTGTTTCAAGGATCCAATGAACTCAGGGATCTTACTTAGATTAAAATAATTTTCGCTTAAGTCCAAGTATTTGAGATGCCTCAACTCAGCCAATGAAGAGCTCAAATCATTACCATATAATTTGCGTTTATCGTAACTTCCTCTGAGATGAAGGCTTTCGACATTTCCAGTGACAGCGTCACACTGGATTCTTCTCCATCTGCAACAGTCACTGCAACCCATGATGACAACATTCCAGAGTAATCTTTGACACTGTGTTTGAACTTGAGGAGAGAAAATCTCTCATGATCTAAGCAAATCACACTCATATTTCCAATACCCAAACAAGTATATGCGGTTGCAAGCAACAAAATACTTATGAAAATGAGATGGAGCCCCAAACCCCTCCGATTCCCCATTATCAACCCTAACTCAATCTGATTTAGCAAAAAAAAAAAATTGAATTGGATAGATGAAATGTTATGATGAAGTTGAACCGATGGGTTTCTTTGATTAAGAAACTAATTCTTTTATAGAGCCATAATGGAAAAAGAAAAATATTGCCATGGAAGCCTTAGAAGTCAACCAAAAAGCTGCATCCACAAACATGGTCCTCTGGTCGTAGGCCATATTTCTTATATCTTGATCATTTTTTTGGATTAGTTTATAGTTTATTCTACATGCCAAACATGACTAACTTTTTCCACAAATCTACTTATTGCATTGACATGAGAGTCGGTTGAATAAGTTTTCATACAACGTACTGATGTCATAATGTTTCATTTAAACATGTAAAAATATGCATATCAAGGAGTATAAACAGAAACTCGTAAAACATACAATCAATCATATCAGTGCATGTTATCGTATGAAACTAGTGCCAAATTTCACAATAAATATGAACAGCCCTGCCAACTTCCCTGTTTGTTAATTGTTATGCAAGAGGGCTGCACCAACAAACATGCTTTGTGATTTTGTGCGTGTAATAACTAAGAAATGTAAACCAATTCACTCAAATTAGGGAAATAGTGAATCGTCTACCTCTTCCATTGATTCCTATCACAAACAACACCAAAAGCAACATGGTTTTCATCCATTGTCTCCCCATAATTCATCACTCCATTTGTCGAACACTTGTTGTGCAATTTTGGTGCGGCGTGGTAAAGGGGCCCCAATTGCAAGTCGCACGGGGCATTTCATGTCTGATATCGTTGTCTTCCAGCTTCACTATGATGTATTTCATCCTACAATCGGTGTAAAATGGTTGTATGTGCCTTTTTCCGTTCTTGAGTTTTGTTGTTCAGGATGTTACGTTTTTTTATGCATAATCTCGAAGGTGAATAATCTTAGGTTTTTGATTTAGGTTACCCCTGAAATCGAAAGATTTGAAATATAATAAAAGGGTGTTCGGCTAATCATAATAATAACTAGATAAGAAACCCGATTTGTGGGGGTTGGATTTGCTAATACTAAAGAAAATCGATGGAAGACATTTGGTTAAAGAGGATGTTATTGTTTGACCATCGTTCTTGAAAGAGATTCTTGACGATTTTGTCCTTGGTCTTCTTATGTTGCTTGTATGAGATATTGAATTTGTGATAGGTTTTGTCAGTTTGGTTGATCATAGGTTATGTGTTTGTTGTATCTATACCCATTTAAATGGTCATTGAGCTTGTTAACGTGAGTTGCTTTTATGGTAATGACGCGATTGTCTTGTATTGAGGTGGTGTAGTGTTCTATTTCCCTCCTAGAGTGGTTATTGTCTGAATGAAGTTGTGGATTTAAATTAGAAACGTAAGAGAATGAACATTTAAATATTTTTTGGCTTACCGAATGAAATGGTGAAGAAAGCACTACTAACATAAGTGAATATTAGATACAAGTTGTCCATTAACATGTGGGTACATTCAAGAAATCAAAAGAAAGACGATAGTTTGTGATTATATATATATATATATATATATATATATATATATATATATATATATATATATATATATATATATATATATATATATAAAACAACAAAAGAACGCATATATGTAACACATAACGTAAGCAAGAACAAAAAAAGATACAAAAGGTTGTAGCTGCCTGTTGAAAAAAAAAATATAACTTCTTTAGCTCCTCTTACTTTTTGGAAGATGTAAAAGCATACAGATGTCAAATAAAATCCAACAATTTCGACTATAGGAAATTAAGAGCGCGTTTATTATTAAATTTACAAAAAAGCAATAAATTGACCAAAAAAACGGTCAAAATATGCCCACTACCCCTTTTGGTATTTTGATGACAAGTACCCTTTTTCAATAATTCAAACCTAGTATCTACATGTATTATATATTCTTTCTTCAGCTAATTAGTCAATTTCTTAAATATTTTTTGAACACCACTAAAAATAAGCAATGATATAAAAAAGAAGTAAGATACCTTGGTGTAGTAATTAATTGCAACCTTTGTCACCAAGAGTGACCAAATAAAAGCTTCGAATTAGGGTGCCATAAATACATGGCAGATTCATCATCAATTTTGTTACTTCGGGTGAGAAATGTGTGAGAATGATTTCCCTTGAATATTATTGAAAAATTGAAACAAATATATATACAATTACAACATGAATAAAAGGAAACAAAATAACTAATTTACATAAGAGATTTATTCCTAATACCCCCCCTCAAGCGAATGGGTGGTGGATGAACACGTAATTGATCTCGGAACCATTCAAACAACGGTCTGGGCAATGGCTTAGTGAATATATCAGCAACCTGAAGCTTGGTTGGAACAAATTTGGTGTGTAATTTTCCTACTAAAACAAGTTCTCGAATGAAATGATGATCAATGTCAATATGCTTGGCTCTTTTATGTGCAACATGATTTTGACTCAAGAAAATAGCACTTAAGTTGTCACAAAGGAGTGTAGGACGCTCAAAAGGAAGAGCATTAAGATCACGCAAAAGATGAGTAATCCAAATAAGTTCAGCAGCAGTGTTGGCCATAGCCCGATATTCAGACTCACAACTTGAGCGAGATACAGTTGGTTGCTTCTTCGCACTCCATGAAACTAGATTGCCACCAAAAAAGATAGAGTAGCCATAAGTAGAATGTCTAGTCTCAATACAATGTGCCCAGCATAGAATAACCAATAAGCATAGACTTGACGGGGTGTAAAAAGGTGAGTCCATGATGAAGAGTGCCTTTAACATAACGCAAGATTCGTTTGACAAGAGAAAAATGGTGATCAGTAGGGGCATGAAGAAACTGACTGGCTTGATTGACTGCATAGGATAGATCCGTCCTAGTAATAGTCAAGTATTGAAGAGCACCAACGTAAGACCGGTACAAAGTAGCATCATGAAAAGGAGTTCCATCAGTTATAAAAACATCATTAGTGGCAAGAGGCGTGCCAACAGGTTTAGAATCAAGGAAACTAGCCCTTGATAAAGTATCATGCGCATACTTACTTTGAGTGAGACACAAACCTTCAGGAGTATAAGTAACTTCTAGACCAAGAAAGTAGGTAAGCTTCCCTAAGTCTTTAATAGCAAACTCATGTTTTAGGGAAGATACAAAACGAGCAACTGAAGGTTCATGATTATCGGTCAAAATTATGTCATCAACATAAACCAGAAGATACAAAAGACATGAGACTTGATGAACAATAAAAAGTGAAGTGTCAGCCTGACTACACTTAAAACCTCGAGTAATAAGAAAGTTGCCGAGGCGTTGAAACCACGAGGAGCTTGGCGAAGACCATAAAGAGCCTTATTAAGGTGACACACATGATTTGGATGGCGTGGATCAACATAACCAAGAGGCTGCTCCATATAGACCGTCTCACGTAAATGGCCATTTAAGAATGCATTTTTAACATCAAGTTGATGAAGGTTCCAACGATTTTCAACGGCTAGAGAAAGAACAACACGGACGGTTGTGGCTTTTACAACCAGACTAAACGTGTGAGAAAAATCAAACCCTAGAACCTGAGTGAATCCTTGAGCAACGAGTCGTGCCTTATGTCGCTCAATAGTGCCATCAACATTAAATTTAGTCCGGAAAACCCACTTAGAACCGAAGATATTAGTAGCAGATGGTCGAGGTATGAGAGTCCAAGTTTGATTGTCACGGAGCGCCTTGATTTCATCATCCATAGCACGACACCAATGTGCAAACTTTGAAGCTGATTTAAAACTCTTAGGTTCGGTGGAAGCAAAAAGAGCATCATGCAAAGTAGAAGGAGAAATAGCAAGAAGATCAAGAATATGCCTCGGTTTAACAATCCCATTCTTACTACGAGTAGCCATAGAATGCCCCTGAGTTGTTTGAGGCTGTGGTGGAGAGGGTTGTTGGAAAACAACTGGTGACGGAGATGGCGACTGAGGCGGCGCTTGAACCGGCGATGCAGGTGGCGTTGGTGTCGGAGCTGGCGCAGGCTGTTATGGTGGTTGGATAAATGCCGACTCATCATGGATACAAGAGGGACACAGCTGAGATGAGTTATGAGAAACAACAGGTACCGATGTAGTGCAATAACCGATAAAAGTGCATCCACTACTTCGAGGAGATAATTTATGCTCCGCATACGGTCGTAGATAGGGGTAGACACGACACCCAAAAGCTTTAAAATTGTTGTAGTTAGGTACAGTGTGAAAGACAACTTCAAAAGGAGACTTATGATCCAAAAGCTTTGTAGGAAGACGATTTATGACATAAATTGCTGATGTGAAAGCATCAACCCATCAATTTGCAGGAGCATGGGCACTAAACACCATGGCAAGTCCGGTTTCAGTAAGGTGACGATGCTTTCTTTCAACACCGCCATTTTGTTGAGGTACATAAGGACACGAAACTTGATGATGAGTGCCATTATCAAGGAAAAGCTTGGTAACTCGATTGTTTAAGAACTCTCCACCACCATCACTTTGAAATACCTTTAGCTTGCAAGAAAACTAAGTTTGAGCAAACTGTAAAAAACCAACCAAAACCTCATAAAAATCGGATTTCTTTTTAAGTGGATAAAACCATGAGAACCGTGAGTGATCATCTACAAATAGAGCATAAAACCGATAGCCATCAACAGAGGTGATAGGGGCCGGACCCCATAAATCGCAATGAACTATATCAAGGACATGTAGTGCTCGTTTATTATTTAATTCAAATGGTAAACGATGTTGTTTGGACAACGCACAAGAAGAACACATAGAAGGACTTGGTAAAATAGAATTAACACGCAAAAAATCATTTTTATTGAGCAAAGAAATAACATCATAATTAACATGTCCAAGTCTTTTATGCCATAATTCAAAAGAGGCTTTATTTGAAGAGATCACGGATGCCACCAAGGCTTGAAAAGCAGAATTGAAAACGTAAAGTCCATCCTTATGCGTGCCTGTTGCTAGTATCCTTTTGCTGATTGTGTCCTGAATAGCAAATTTGGTTCGAGAGAACAAGAAATCAACCGGGTAATCATTAGTCAACTTGCTAACTGAGAGTAACTTCTTTTTGAGATTAAGAACAATAAGTATGTTGCGTAATTTCAAGTTTGGAGCAATGGAATAAGTACCAACACGAGAGATAGGGAGAACATTACCATTACCAAAAGCTACCTTATCATGGCCATGATAAGGAGTAGAAGAGTCCATTCCAGCCGAGGAGGGAGCCATATGAGCTGAGGCACCCGAATCGACATACCAATCAGGTGTAGAGTTGGTTATGTTACACTCGGTGTTGAAGGCTTGAGCAAGATTAGCAACAGAACAAGAAGACCCTTGTGCATAATTTCCAAGATCCAGGCAGGCATTCGCATAATGACCATCATGACGGCAGAGTTGGCAATGAGGTGGTCAGCGACCACGACTCCTTCCGGCTAAGTTTCCGCGATTTGAGGAGCGACCACATCCTCGGTTTGATAAGCCTCCTCGAGAGGTGTTGGCGGTGAAGGCAACAGGGGCGGGTGGGGATTCCTGTAGCGAGGAGATGAAGAGATCGTGGCCTTCTGCTCGAGCAACGAGATCACGAAAAAGTAGGCGAGTAGATTGGGCTCGCTGTGTGGTGGAGAAAGTTTCAAAGGAGGGCCCTAAGCCACACAAGAACCAATGGCTTTTATCGTCATTGGAGACAGTCTGCCCAATTGCCGAGAGCTGATCACAGATGGCCTTAAATTGTTTGGCAAATTCGGAAACAGATAGCGTACCCTTCTTGAGCTGACGTAGCGAGTCCTTGAGATTTTATGAACGTTCCATGGAGTCATGGCTGTAGGCTGATTCAAGAGCAAGCCAGATTTCACGCGAGGAATAGAGTCCCGATACTTCTACCATAGATTCCTTAGAGAGAGAGAGAGGATTGGAGAATGAGAAGTACCTTCTGATCAAGACCGATGCATGAGTCAAGGTCTGGATTTGCAGTCTCTTTACCGTCGACTTGGATCTTGGAGGGAGGAAGAGTGGCTGAGCCATCGACATGGCTGATCCATCTTTGATGTCGCAACAATGGTGTGATTTGATTCTTCCACAAAAGATATTTGGAAGAATTTAATTTGATGGTGAGCATATCGATGAGGGTATTTAAAGAAAAGGTGTTATCAGAGGGAGAAGAAGCCATTAGAAGAAGAAAAGAATTTGCGAATTGAAGGGTAGCCGATTAGGTTTAGGAGCGATTTTTGGTTGATACCATGTGAGAATGATTTCCCTTGAATATTATTGAAGAATTGAAACAAATATATATACAATTACAACATGAATAAAAGGAAACAGAATAACTAATTTACATAAGAAATTTATTCCTAATAAAATGCAAGTTCATTATCACTGACTTTATTGAATATTAATTAAAACAATGTAATTGATGGGATTACCAAAGTTCTAAACCAAACCAATACAATACCTTTGGTCTCAGCAGCAAGCAGATGCTCCTTGGCCATTTTTCACAAGTATGATTCAAGTAAACCCCCACATATCCTTTATAACCAATGTAACATGTAAATAGACTTCTTTACCTCTTCCTCACCGTGTGACTTATTATGGATCATCATGACGCCACTTTCAAACTTCTTGACCAATACTGGACTGCAATAAAAATCAGCATATATAGTAACTGGACTTAGATAAATATAGCTTGATAAGATTTGATTTTAAAACAGACACCAATAATGAGTGTACATGAATTAATAAAGGCTTGTAGTGAGTTCAACAAGTCTAGAGCTTTCGAAACACACCACAGTCGAAAAGCCTCATCTTCCTGTAATAGAAATAGATGAAATAAAATTTAAAAACCGAGTTCCTTTAATCTTTATTAAAGTAGTGATATTTAAATATATATCACATTAATCTTGATACCATGCCTATCTCTCCAATCAGCCAAAGTAGGGAAAAATGCCACTAGAAAACATCAATATTTTGTTGCCACTTTGACCCCCTTGCATCATCCTGTGATGTGTAATTTTTGAACCTGAGAACATGCTATTATACTCGTGGTTAGTCATGTCAAAAAGAGCATCCTTCATTACCTTTACCACAATCAAAAGATCAAACGATTACTGAGTTTTTTAACAACACCCACTATCTGTTCAACCACTTTATCAAGACAAACACACAATACTTGCACACAATCACACAAACATTCAAAAACATAAACAATACCCTTGATGCAAAAAAAATGATTGCGCCTAAAAAAATAGGTATAATATGCAAACTCCTGTTACATGCCTTAGATTCTTATCAAGAAACATAAAAAAAACATGAAAAAGTAGCACCATGTGTAGCGGATTAATATCGTCTTTTGTAATCATGAAAATGTGAATAGCATTTTACCAGAAGCAAACAAGTTTCAAATTACGGAATCACTTTGCTGAAAAAACATGACTCTGCCTAAAAAAAAAACAGGCATAATATGCAAACTCTTGTTCACATGACTTACATTCTTATAAGGAAACATAAAGAAAAGATGTAAAGGTTGTCAGCAACATGCAATTATGCAAATAGATGAAGATTGATTGAAGGAAAATAAATAAATGGTACCCAATGTAATTATAAGCAGATGAATGATTAAGGCCACTACTTCCTACCCATGAAGCTTCCTGGAAGATATATATTCCCTCCACCAACAACTATGGCAACCTAAAACGTTCATACAAAATCAAATATCAAACTTAAACTTTAAAGGCTAATGCAAAAATTATTCCTATATCAACTTACTTCCATTGATTTGTTTATTACAACATTTTACTTTGAAACATATACACAATTTCAAAAGTGTATCAACTTTTATACCAGTTCAAATTATTTTGTATTTAGATGGCATTCTTTAGATTTTTCAATGTACAATGTTGTAATTGTTAGATTTTTTAGATCACAATTTTAACCCTTATAATGTTTAGATCTTTTTTTTTCTAAAAGAATTATCGTATTGAATGCTCTTAAGTAAATTGTCAATGAAGAACCATAACCCCTTTCACATTACAAAAATTTGAGCATAAATTTCTATTTTAGCATGGGTAAAAGATGTTGAAGGTCATCACTAGCCCGATAGAATCATGTTATTGTCTAGAAGAAGTTAGCATGTTCTAGAATGATCTGGAAGATTCTAGAACATTATGGAATACTATGGAGAAGTCTAGAAGATGCCAGAAGATTCTAGAATACTCTAGAACGAGATGGAAGACCCTGGAAGGCTATGGAACATTCTAGAATACTATGGAAGGCACAAGAATGTCTATACTTATCTAGGACATTATAGAACATTCTAGAAACATATAAAAGCTTGTAATTGATATAGAATATGGTAGATAGTTCTAGAATAGTCATGAATGTATGTAGATCTAGAAACTTCCTATAAGGAGGTGGAAACACCTATAAATAGGTGTGGAGCTCATTTGCTCCAAATCAATCCAACATCTAAGTATCCAAGAAAGCCTCAAAGAAAGAAAAGTGTGTAGTAGTCTCACAAAGTGTAAGTTCTCCTTAATTGTCTTAATAAAAGTCTTGTTGTTTCCCATATAAAAGAGTCGTGTTCCACAATTTGGTATCAGAGCAAGGTTTCTTGATAGTAAGAACGAGTGATTCTCATTGTATCGTGAGTAGTTTGTGACTCTGCAAGTTTAGTGTCAAAACTAGCTTGTTTGGTATTAACGAGGTACTGCCAACACGATGGGTGATCTCCAAGTCGTCGGAGGAATCAAGAAACTCAACAAAAACAACTACAAAACGTGGGAACATGTATGAAGTCCTACTTACAAGGACAAGATCTATGGGAGGTCGTTGGTGGAAGCAAAACTACACCACCAGAGGAAGACGTTAATGGTGCTTTGCGCAAATGGAAAATCAAAGCAGGCAAAGCAATGTTTGCCTTGAAGACCACAATCGAAGAAGAGATGTTGGAGCATATTCGGGATGAGAACACCCCGAAAGAAGCTTGGGACACGTTTGTGACGCTTTTCTCAAAGAAGAATGATACGAGACTACAACTTTTGGAGAACGAGCTATTATCAATCTCACAACGTGACATGACAATTGCTCAATATTTCCACAAGGTCAAGTCGATATGTCGGGAGATTACTGAACTAGATCCGCAATCCGTCATTGCAGAAGCTCGAATGAAGAGGATCATTATCCATGGACTGAGGCCGGAATATACAAGCTTTATTACTGCTGTACAAGGATGGCCCGTTTAACCATCACTTGTAGAATTTGAGAATTTGTTGGCCAGCCAAGAAGCTATGGCTAAGAAAATGGGAGGCATCACGCTGAAGAGTGAAGAAGAAGCACTCTACACAAGTAAAAGTCGGAGGAATTTCAAGCCACCTTTTAAAGAAAGATACAAAAATGCTGACAAAGGGAAGAGTCAGCCAGGAACCTCACAACCATGGAGATCTCAAAAGACCGACAATAAGAGTTCTCGGGGGAAGAGGTTCGAAGGCAACTGCAACAATTGTGGAAAGTGGGGCCACATGTCCAAGGATTGTTGGTCAAAGAAAAAGTTTGTGAAAAGCAATGTAGTAACTTCCAAAAAGGAAGTAGAGGATGAATGGGATGCTGAGGCACTATGTGGTATAGAAGAGAATAAGACTAAAAGAGGAAAACTAATGTTCGTGGATGCCAGGGTAAATGGAGGATACACCAAGGCTTTAGTAGATACAGGTGCATCCCATAATTTCCTTGCTAAAGATGAAGCTAAGAAGTTGGGCATCAAATACACAAAAAATCCAGGCCGGTTGAAAGTCGTCAACTCTTTATCCAAGCCTATCATTGGTGTTGCATATGGAGTACCTCTTAAGATAGCAGAATGGGAAGGCACCATAGACTTGACAATGATGCATATGGTTGACTATCGCATGGTATTGGGAATGGATTTTCTAGACAATGTACGACCCTGGTCGTTTGATAGAGATGATACCATGCGTATCACTAAGGATTCAATAATTCACATTGTACCCTTGAAGAGAAGTAGGATTGGATCCCAAATCCTATCAACTATGCAACTCGACAAAGGTCTCAAGAAGAGTGAGGCAATGTTTCTGACAGCCTTGAAGGAGGAAATTGTTCCCTCAAAGATGGACATTCCGAAGGAGAAGAAGAACATAATGTCACCAGGGTTACATAAAAAGTCTCATCTTAGACGAAAAATGGAACATGTAATGGAGAAACTGGATAAGGCGAAAAACAAGAAAAACACATTAATTCGTAAGAGAAAAGTAGAATTTCTCAACAGAGCAACATCTAAACGAGATGAGCAGATCAATAAGGGATCACGTCATAACATGTTAATATTATGGGAATTTTGCAAGGCTTGTAAAAGGGACAACTCACATGCTTACAAGTTTCTCAAAGGGAGGCATAAGAAACTACACAAGATAGTTCAACAAGGCCAGGAACAATATTATGCTGCAAGAAAATGCAACCACGAATGTCGTTGTCAACTACGAAAACAATATATGAAGCAACGACTGCAACAACTAAGAAAAAAACCAAGCATGTGGAAGAGAAAAGTTCTCAAGGAAGAAATCAATATGCGACAGATCAAGACTGATAAACAAATAGCGGAATTATTCACCAAAGGGCTGAGTAAAGGAAAAGGTGAAGGTTTTAGATGTCAGCTCAACATGATACGAAGAATGGGGGCTAGTGCTGAGGGGGAGTGTTGAAGGTCATCACTAGCCCGATAGAATCATGTTATTGTCTAGAAGAAGTTAGCATGTTCTAGAATGATCTGGAAGATTCTAGAACATTATGGAATACTATGGAGAAGTCTAGAAGATGCCAGAAGATTCTAGAATACTCTAGAACGAGATGGAAGACCCTGGAAGGCTATGGAACATTCTAGAATACTATGGAAGGCACAAGAATGTCTATACTTATCTAGGACATTATAGAACATTCTAGAAACATATAAAAGCTTGTAATTGATATAGAATATGGTAGATAGTTCTAGAATAGTCATGAATGTATGTAGATCTAGAAACTTCCTATAAGGAGGTGGAAACACCTATAAATAGGTGTGGAGCTCATTTGCTCCAAATCAATCCAACATCTAAGTATCCAAGAAAGCCTCAAAGAAAGAAAAGTGTGTAGTAGTCTCACAAAGTGTAAGTTCTCCTTAAGTGTCATAATAAAAGTCTTGTTATTTCCCATATAAAAGAGTCGTGTTCAACAAAAGATATTATGACGTTGTAATTGAAAAAGAAAAAGAAATATACCTCAATGCCAACCGGAGTAACATCTGGAACCTCTCTTGCAATAGCCATTGTAACCTATAATTGAAAAAGCAGAGCATTATATGCTAATAATATATCATATAATCGCATATTATTGAAAAGAAAGAACACCCTTTCTTAACTTTGGATCTCTATTTTGTTGACCATCTCCAGAAAGTGATTCTCCACTTACTTGAAGAAGCACCCTTTTCCACTTAACGAAACCACTGGCTTTTGCATTTTCATTCAAACTAATCCCAAAAGAATTGAAAAAAAGTACATTAGGGATGTATAAGTGAGAAAACAAAAGAAGTAACCAATATAAATGGGAGATTAGAACTTAAAGCTCTTTGACCACCCAACAATGCCTGAACATAGCAAATAATAGCTACTATTTACCCTAAAATTAAAGATTAGAACTTAAAGCTTTAGATCTAAAAATGGATTTATTTGTTGGTTCTTCATTAACTCAATGCCTGCAATTTCAAGAAAATGTAAACTAACCTACCTGCAATCGTTCCATTTGAGCTCCACCTCACAGTTCATTAAAATGAACATATCCTTAGAGCAACTCCAACGGACCTGCAAATTTGTGTTTTATAGGTCCATATTCCTCCAACGGATACTCGTGGGTTCTTTTTGGTTGTCAACGGTTGCTCATCGGGTTATATTTTTAGGTGGTCGTTGTAGTCTAAGCATATGATGTATCAGTTGGTGGATAAGTTGGCGAGTGCTATTTCCAATACCTTCACCCCATTTTCTATATCTCTAGGGGACGCATACTCCTCAGGTTTACGACTATACTCTGAAAAATTAATAATACAACTTCAAATTCTAACAATAACAACAAAACTCCCATATTTCCTATATTACCCTTTCCTTTAAATTTTATCCACCATTAATTCCACAAACTGCAAATTTATACAATATGATGTCCATGGGTGTTTTTCTGCAATCAAAATATATAATTAATCTAAAAAAAATGAAAATATAAATGAATAAGTTAAAAAGAGAAAGCAAAAGAGGTACCCGACAATAAAGAGTGAATCATTATAATTCCTGAAGTAAGTTGACATTATAATTATACAATGACTTTTGTTATTTTGGAAAATAAAAAGATTAAATTAATCAAAACTTGTAAAATCTTTGAAAAATATTACGTAGGCGAATTATATGGATGATTTTAGCGTCAGTTAGTGGTTCCTTTTATCCCAATAAAAAACATTTTGCAAATCTTTATATCAAGAAATTACACAAACACAAATGAGAGAAGAGAAAATAAGTACCTGCATCTTGTACCGATTTTGAAGATATTCACATTTGTACATTTGCACAATTGTACACTCTTTGTAAATCTGAAGATCTGCAAATCCATAGCAAAAGGAAACAAAAACATCAAAATTCATATTGTTTTGAACTTAAACCGTAGCAAATTTGACCAAAAGTCAAAATCTATATCCCATGAAACATCCCAAAAATCATGACAAAAAAAATTCATTTTTAAACCATTAAATCAACCATAATTATTAAAATCATTCCATCAAAACATAAGTCATAGTATTCCAAACATCAAATCAGAGTATCAAAACATCAGAGTAAACATCCCAGGCTAGCACCATTGAGTAAAACAGAAACTGAAAATCGAATTAGCATAACCCCATATCAACGATTGCTCTAAATCATTTCTAAAAAAATCCAAAAAAAAAAACAAAAATTCATCAACAATCAAAATCATTATGTCATAAGAACAGAGTGAAGAGATCGAACTCTTATGGAGTATTAACATGTTGAATATCTGCTTCACGAACTTTCAGAGAATCCTTGAATGAATATCTCATTGACCCTCGTACATACATCTCTGTAAATTAAGATTTTCTCAATATATTTTCTGAATTATAGATGAAGAAATTTCATAAGAAAGTGATATAAGATGATACCTTAAGGGCATTGACAATTCCATCAGTGATTTCAGGGTCAATTACTGGTTCATCTCCTTGAATATTCTCATTTGTTGTCAAACGGTCAAACAGGTGGAATTGCCATTTGTTTTCATTTAGGCTTTGACAGGAGTAACTGTCGCAGCTAGCATTCTAACTAGGAAATTCTGTACTCTTGTAAACATTATCTACTGTAAACTCGTAACCCTAATTCATGTTATGTTTGAAGCTTAACCTATGGAAACACATTCAAACCTAGATTCATCAAGTAAAGTTGAAAACCCTAAAAATCCTGGTTTAAGTCTTATATGGACTAGGGTTTCCTTATTGGGCCTAATGGGCCAATAAGCTTCCATTTTGACTATTTTGGACTTAGAACTCTTAAAATGGGCTCTAATTGGACCCACTCTCATGAAACTTAACCTCTTTGGGCCTTATAAGCCTAAAATGGACTAGTTTATCTTTAATAGGCCTTATGCGGCCATAACTAATCCAATTAGCTTTAATGGACTCAAATCCATTCTCTTATACAAAAATTGGGCTGTGAGCTACCATAAGGGCCCAATGGGCCGTGAGTTTTCCTTATGGGCCTCATGAACTCGAGCCAAGGCAAGAATGGGCCAAAGTGATTCCTTCCTCCTTCCTTAGCTCATTTCGGCCCAAGTAAAAAAAAATATAAAAGAATGGATAAATGAGGGTTGATAATTGTAGTGCCACCTTACAAATATACATAGGGTATCCATGTACCATTCTCATGTTTCCATCCATGTCAACTCATCTCACTCTCTCCCCTCTCCCCTCTTCTTGTTTCGGCCAAAGACACACAACATACACACACACTACACACAAATTCTCTCCATTTCTCTCTAAGGTCATCTCCTTCCTTCCTTCAAGGAATTCTAAAAATTTTTGCTTAGATTCAAGAGTCTTCATCAAGTGTTGTCAATCTTTGGTAAGTCTTTACACATCCAAGCTTCATAACTTCACTCTCTTGTTAGATCATTCCTTTACACAAAGTTTTTGGTGTTTATACTCTTAGAAATCTTCTTGAGTTCGAGATCTACTCAAGGAAGTTGCTAGAACCAAACTCTTCCATTTCTTTCTTCAAAACTGAACCCACAAACCTAAGGTGAGTTCATACCCCTCTATTTTCGGTTTTCATATGATTTATGGGGGAGAATACAAGTAAAATGTGAATATCTATGTGTATTTGTATGTTATGTGTGATTTCTTGTGTTTATGTGGTAAATATGTGCTAAAAATGTAATATATTTCGAGATCTATAGTTCAAGAAGGAAAAATATGTGATCTGGGTTATATTTCACTTAACATGTCAAGATAAACTACAATACAAGCTTTATAATAAACACACTACAACATAAAAATTTGTTATTGGACCATTTTTGATAAATAAACAAAAGATGGGGAAATAGATGTCATTCACGATTTCTACAAGGATCAAAAGGTCAAAACAGCTAAAATAAGAGTTTTTATAAATACTAGGCTTTTTAAAGGACTAAAAATGTAAATTTTAGCCTAATGGGCTAAAATTTGGGCTTTTCGGCTATTTAGGCCCAAAAATGCGAAAAATCAAATTTAAGGGGCTGAAATGGAAAGTTTTCTCAAAACAGGGGCTATAAACGTATATAAACCTATTTCAGGGGTTAAAATGGTCTTATTTATCAAAAGGGACTAAAAATGCAAAGATTTTGGATTTTGGGTAAAAATTGTAAAAATTGCGAAAAGTGTGGATTTAAATGCAAATCTTTTAACTAAGGGGATGAAATTGTGCTAAATAAAATTTTGGGCTTCGAACATCATTTAATTAAGTGTTTAGGTTAAAAATGTCAAGAAAAATAGTTCAAGGACCTAATATGTCATTTTTAATAAAAAGGGCTAAAAATTGCCAACTTTACCAAAATAAGGGGATGAATTGGTCAAACTAATATTTTTAGACAATTATGTTAATAATGAAATAATTGGGTCAAGATATATGAAAATTTATAGCTTATGGGTTAAATAGAAAAATATCTATTTTTTTTTGTTAAAATCTATGAATCGTTATAAAACAAATTGGTGATTTTTACGACATATCGATTAAACAATTTCGCAACACTAATACTATACAAAACAAGTAAACATCCTAATTGATGGGCTTGAAAGATTCTAATCATGCTTATTGGGCATTCGTGACCCATTAACATGACTTTTGGGCCTAACATAAATAATACATGTTATTGGTCCTCTTGTGGCTCAATTACATGCTTAAGGGACCCTCAATGTCTTTTACATGCTATTGGGCCTCAGTGGCCCATTAGCATTGCTAGTAAGGTCCAAAAAAATCTTATGCGAAATGGGCCAACGTGTCTTTTGTATACTCGACAGCCTTAAATAACATACGTAATTAATAGGGCCTAGTAGTCCTCTTCTCCTTGTCTGTTAAGGCTTACCTTATCTTCAAGTAAACTAAAATCAGGTCATTAATCAAGGTTAATCAAATTCATTTGGATTAAGTGAGTAATAACGGACAACACCAATAAGTGTCGGTCGTAGTCTGTAGTTGTAATCAAAGTCTCCTGGAGGGAGAGCGAGAGTTTGTGTATAGATCTATATGGGGGTGACACCCCCATGTAGGACTGTTCACTATTCGGATAAAACCGAATTATCCAATTGGACAATTTGGTTCGGATTTTCGGATTTTTGGATTGGTTTTTAACAAAACCGAATTATTATTTTGGATTTGGGATTGGTTTTGCTTTATAAAATAAAAACCGAATAATCCAAAAAAACCGAATAAACATTTATTATTTATCTATTTATAATATATATTCATAGTTATTTATTAATTTGGTAACTTATTTTTTCAAATAGGTTCAAAACGTTTCACTCGATAAAAAAAAACATTAATATGTATTTTCTCTCAAAAGTTTTCTATCTATAAAATATTTAACTATAATATATCTTCTTAGTAGTTTTTTAAAAATTTCAAAATGCAACTAGATAATTTGTTTTTAGTTCTTGTGTAAAGTTGGGTAATATTATAATTATATATCGTTTTAAAATGTTTCGTTTTTTGAAAACCGGATTATAAAAACCGATCCAACCGAATTGTAATTGGATCGGATCGGATTTGAATTTAGATTGGACTATTCAGATGCATGTTTTGAAAACCGAAAATCAAATTGGATTCACTTGATTGGATCGGATCAAACCGATCCATCCAAATGAACACCCCTACCCCCATGCCTAAGCTGTTCGCTACAGTAGACTCGGCCAGTCTAGGGCGACAAAATCTTAAGATCAATTCTGGTGTTCATTAGAATGCCAAGACATACGAACTAGTCATTATCATGCATTGTTATAACGACTCACATAGAGATCCAATACCATCTAAGTAATAAGGGGAAATCATATTCATTCGTTGTGACGATACAATAATAGAAAACAATCATAATATTTTATCGGAAAACATCGGGTTTTCCGGGGAAACCAATCTTGTTCACTTGTTCTTTCAATAAATATAATGCAAAACTTCTCATTTATACACGTTTTGAAATCATTCCCGCATATACTTACAGGATCATCACAACATTTTCATGAAAAGTCTTATTACAGAAAATATCGGATTTTATGGGTTTTAGAAACGACATAAACTATTTTACATCAAACCTACTTATGAATTCACCAACATTATATATGTTGACCGTTTTCAAAATAACTTGTATTCTCAGGAAATCTTGAGAACGAGGAAGCATTCCAGTGTGTTGAAAGTTTCTTTTGTAGTTGCTAATCATCAAACACTTTATATTTTGGGATCATGTAATGTAAACCATGTACTTGATGTAAACAATGCCAGTTGTACTATGAAATGTTTGGTGATGAATGTGTTATGTTTCATATATACTCATTGTGATGATATTTCAATTTAGGCCACGTGAGCCCTCAGACGTTTCCGCCGTCTGGTTCGGGGGTGTGATAGGCTGGTATCAGAGCTCTGTTTATAGTGAACTGACATATCTAACCACACATTGATATGCAACTATAAATCCATCAAGGGGCTAAATAACTCTGAATAAAACAAATAAAATGTGTTAATGAACACTCTTACTTGTGCGACTTAGAAAAACGAACATAATAACAAATCAAATAAGATGATTGGGAGAACCTGACATCCCGGTTAAACCAGGGCTATTCACATTCGTATTAGGGATGAATGTAGCCTGATCAACTACATTTCTTTGTGATACAACTAACACATGCCCTGGGACGATCGCGATGGTTAGTAAACCTAAGGTATACCCCATTATTAAACAAGAAGAGCGCATCAACCTAACCTTTTAAATATATAAATAATAAACCTTAGGAGTAATAATAGCTTATTCACGTACCCTCTCGCGGACAGTATGGCCGACTTCCATCATCCTGGGGATCTGTATTTCCTTAACCAGGGAAATAACAGATGGCTGGAAGAGGAACTTGAAGAAGACCCCGAGGAGGAGTCTGAAGAGGAACCTAAAGCGGAAGTCGAGGGCGGACCTGCCGAGCCGGTGGTAGACTTGGAAGAAGAAGAAGCCGAAGAAGATTCCGAGGGGGAGTCCGAGGAAGAACCCGGAGATGACGATGACATTGGTGATTCGGACGCAGAGTCCGAAGTCATCAACCCCCTACCCGATTAGGGTGCCTGCTCACCGGATGGGCCCTATTGGCCCCACGCGTCCATGAGGTATTGATATATGGAGATGGAGCAGACAGCAGGGACAGCGACCCCCATTCAGGATGGCTAGGGAGCTCTATGATCTGAGATACGGAGGACTAGCTGACCGGGCACTACCTGTTATGGTGAGGCGGTTGCCGGATACCGACGACCTAGCCCAGGGAACTGCCGAGCAGCTGAATCAGACGCGAGTCGCGGTGGCAAGAGCGGAACGAGAAACTCAAGAGGTAATCCATAACTTTCAGGTACGTCAAGCAATTTGGGAGGATCGACTATGAGCCACAGAACGACAGGTGGTGTGTCTTCAGGGCGCATCCACATCATCAGCCCCACCATCCGACGCATCCGAGAACGCTTCGGACCGGTAGACCCCTCTATCAGTGTTAGGTTTCTTTTGTACGCACTATATTATGTACTACCGACTCCATGTGTAAGTGATTACACTACTCATAGAGTCGTTATGCTATCGAACTTTGTACCTCTATGTATGCTCTTTCGAGCAAATTTTTTCATGTATCAAAGTATGGATAATATTAGTGGAAAATATTATGTGTTTATTTGTGATGTTGTTATCTGTTATGTGTTGTATGTTCTCATTGCTTAGTGTAAATTATGGAAACGCTTAGATGCGCAAACCAATTCACGAAATTCCCAACTTAAAACAATACATACTCAACATCTTTCTGTTCCGTAATAGCAAGATGCCACAAAGACCAAACCGTGGAAATAATCAACCACCGACACCACCGGAAGTCGACTTAGTTGCGTTTCAAGCAGATGTATCTACTGCAGTCGCAGCAGCCATGGCGCAAATCCACCAAGGGAATAATGGCGGAGGAAACAGGCAGGGGCTAGAAGTTCAAACAACAGAATAACTCAAGGACCTACCAAGACATGCTCCTACAAAGATTTCACCAACGCCAAGCCACGAACCTTTAATGGCACAGGGGGAATGATAACCTAAAGAGGTGGATTGAAAAGGTGGAATCGGTGTTCGAGATATGTGATTGCCCCAAAGAGGTCAAGGTGAAGTTTGCAGCATGCACATTTGTTGATCAAGCTCTCTCCTAGTGGAATGGACATGTGGAGGCCATGACTCTCCTTGTAGCCAATGTCATGCCGTGGGTGGAATTGAAGGAAATGCTGACGGCCGAGTACTACCCGCGTGGCGAAATTCAAAAGATGGAACAAGAATTGTGGAACTTGACAATTCATAACTCCAATATCGACGCATACATATCCAGGTTTAGCGAGCTATCCCTTCTGTGTCCGAGAATGAGCACCTCAGAAGGGAAAAAGATTGAGAGGTTCATCTGAGGATTGACTGAACCTATCCAAGGGAATGTCATTACGGCAAACCCTGAGACGTTTGATAGAGCCAAAAGATTGGCCAAGAAACTGTATGATCATGGCAGCAAGAAGAGTGTTAAGATTGTGGAAGCGGATGTTAAGATGGAAGAAGAGAATAGGAAAGGGAAGAACAACAAGAGAAGAGGTAAACACAACTCAAATTCATCTAAGAAACAACAGACAGTGACTGTCCATGCAGCAACCCAAGCTACCATAACACCTCATGCTCTAGCCTCATCCACACCAAATGCTCTGAAACAGTACACAAGGAATCTTCCCATGTGTAACAAATGTAACTACCATCACCACGGGGAATGCAGAGAGATGATGTGCACAAGATGCAACCAGAAGGGCCATACAGCAAAGTATTGTAGGACCCAGCTTCCACAAAACCAGATGCCCAACAACAACAACAACAACAAGAACAACACAAAGGATGGAGCCAGTTATACCTGTTATGGGTGCGGGAAGACTGGACATTTCAGAAGAAATTGTCCGAATGCATATAACCAGGCAACAGGAGCAGCAGGAAGAGTGCTGACTATGGGTCAAGGAGAAGCGGTTCAGGATCCCGCTGTTGTCACTGATACGTTTCTCCTTAATCACTCCTATGCATGCATCTTGTTTGATACCGGAGCAGAGCGAAGCTTTGTGAGTAATAAATTCAAACACTTGCTTAAACAACAACCCCAAAAGCTTAATGAAACATTTACAGTGGAAATGGCTAATGGGAAAACAGAATCAACTGGGGAAATCTATTTAGGATGTACCATAACCTTAAATCAATACGCTTTTCAAATAAACTTGATGCCTGTAACTATTAGGAGTTTTGATGTGATTGTCGGCATGGACTAGTTGAGCCCTTATCATGCCGAAATTATGTGTTGCGAGAAGGCCGTTCGCCTTCATCTCCCTAAGCACGAAACCCTAATTATATATGGGGACAAACCCAGTACGAACCTTCGTCTTATCTCGTGCATTAAGGCATGAAAGTATCTACAAAAGAAGGACTTGGCGTTTTTGGCTCACATAGTGGATAAGTCCAAGGAAGAGGTCAATATTCGAGACATCCCAGTGGCTTGCAACTTCCCGGATGTCTTTCCTGAAGATCTTCTAGGGATACCCCCAGAAAGACAAGTCGAGTTCCGAATTGACCTGGTGCCAGGAGCTACGCCCATTGTCAAATCACCTTATAGGTTGGCTCCTGCGGAGATGCAAGAACTGTCAAGCTAACTTAGTGAATTCTTGAGCAAAGGATTCATCCGACCTAGCTTTTCACCCTGGGGAGCTCCGGTCCTTTTTGTTAAGAACAAGGACGGATCCTTTAGGATGTGTATTGATTACAGAGAACTAAACAAGCTCACCATCAAAAATCGCTACCCACTTCCACGAATCGACGATCTATTTGACCAGCTCCAAGGAGCAAGTTACTTCTCTAAGATAGATCTGCGATCCGGATACCACCAACTCAAAGTCTGGGAAGAGGATATCCCCAAAATCACTTTCCGAACTTGCTATGGACATTATGAATTTGTTGTAATGCCCTTCGGTCTAACGAATGCCCCTGCCGCATTCATGGACCTGATGAATCGAATCTGCCGACCATTCCTCGACAATTTTGTCATTGTTTTCATCGATGATATCGTAGTCTATTCTCGAAGTGAAGAGGAGCATGGCCGACATCTCCGGCAAATCTTGGAAACCCTATGAACCGAAAAGTTATACGCAAAACTCTCTAACTTGAGTTCTGGCTCCGTAGTGTGAACTTTTTGGGTCATGTTGTCACTCAAGAAGGGATACATGTGGACCCTTCTAAGGTCAAAGCCATAGAAGGATGGGCGGTCCCAACGACACCCACAAAAATTCGCCAATTTTTAGGTCTCGCAGGCTATTATAGGAGATTCATTCAGAACTTCTCCAAAACAGCCAAGCCACTTACCATGCTTACACAAAAGGGCGTGCCATTTGAATGGATAGAAAAGCAGGAGGTTGCCTTCCGAACTCTGAAGCGAGCTCTCTGTAGTGCACCAATACTATCACTACTAGAGGGAACAGAGGACTTCATAGTTCACTGCGATGCTTTGAATCAGAGTTTAGGTTGTGTACTCATGCCGCGTGGAAAGGTGATAGCTTATGCATCCCGACAACTAAAGACACATGAGGTGAATTATACCACCCATGATCTCGAATTGGAAGCTGTGGTCTTCGCATTGAAAATTTGGAGGCACTACCTTTATGGTACCAAGTTCACCATTTTCACCGACCACAAGAGTCTCCAACACATTTTAAATCAAAAGGAGTTAAACATGAGGCAACGAAGATGGGTTGAGCTGCTAAACGATTATGAGTGCGAAATCAAGTACCACCTAGGTAAGGCTAACGTGGTAGTTGATGCCTTGATTCGGAAGGAATAATCAAATCGTCGTGTGAAGAATCTTTCAATAACCATTAAATCCCATCTGTCCTCACAAATCAAAGTAGCCCAGTTCGATGCCATGAAGATATAAAATAGAACAAGCGAAGCGTTACGTGGAATGGAAAAGAACTTCGAAGTCAAGGAGGACGGAGCATATTATTTCATGAATCGAATTTGGATCCCTAAACTTGGGGGATTCAGAGAAGTAGTCATGAATGAATCCCACAAGACACGATACTCCATCCATCCGGGTTCAGATAAAATGTACTTGGATATCAAGCAGCAATATTAGTGGCCTAACATGAAGGTGTAAATTGCCACTTACGTTAGCAAGTGCCTCACCTGTGCTAAGGTGAAGGTAGAATATCAGAAGCCCTCGGGACTATTACAACAACCAGTAATACCCGAGTGGAAATGGGAAGGATTACTATAGACTTTGTGACCAAATTACCCAAGACAACATATGGATTGGATGCCATATGGGTAATAGTCGACAGATTGACAAAATCCGCTTATTTCCTGCCAATAAAGGAGTCATACAAGATGGAACGATTGACGAGAATCTACATCAAGGAAATTGTGAGACTCCATGGAGTACCAATATCTATCATCTCAGATCGAGATAGTAGATTTACTTCATGCTTTTGGCAATCGCTTCAGAAAGATATGGGAACACAAGTCGACATGAGCACTGCCTACCACCTACAAACCGATGGTCAAAGTGAGCGAACCATTCAAACACTTGAAGATACGCTTCACGCATGCGTGATAGACTTTGGAAGATCGTGGGATACCCACTTGCCTTTAATTGAGTTTTTGTACAAAAACAGTTATCACTCAAGCATCAAAGTTGCTCCTTTTGAAGCCTTATATGGACGTAAATGTAGATCGCCGCTGTGTTGGGCTGAGGTAGGTGACAATCAGCCAGCGAGAGGTCAGACACCAAACAATGCATTAACATGACCATAATCATATGCGAAACGACCGAGAAGATAATTTAAATCAGAGCTCGACTACAAGCATCACGAGACCAACAGAAGAGCTATGCTGATAAACGGTGAAAGCCCTTGGAATTCCGAGTCAGGGATCGGGTGTTGTTAAAAGTCTATCCCTGGAAAGGGGTGATTCGTTTTGGGAAATGGGGAAAACTAAACCCACGATACATTGGACCATTTGAGATTCTTGCCCGAATCGGTCAAGTTGCTTATAGACTGCAGCTACCTACCGAACTTAGCAGTATACACCCCGTGTTCCATGTTTCAAATTTGAAAAAGTCTTTATCCGACGATACTCTCGTCATCCCGTTGGAAGAAATCGAAATCAGCGAGAATCTCCTGTTCGTGGAAGAACCCGTCGAGATCATGGATAGGGAGGTGAAGCGTACTAAGCAAAGTCGCATTCCAATAGTGAAGGTTCGGTGGAATGGGAAACGTGGACCGGAATTCACATGGGAACGCGAAGACCAGATGAAGTAAAAGTACCCTCACCTATTCTCGCATTCTCAAATCTAGCTTCAAAAAGAATTTCGGGATGAAATTCCCTCTAACGGGGGGATGATGTCACAGCTAGCATTCTAGCTAGGAACGTCTGTACACTTGTAAACATTATCTACTGTAAACTCGTAACCCTAATTCATGTTATGCTTGAAGCTCAACCTATGGAAACACATACAAACCTAGATTCATCAAGTAAAGTTAAAAACCCTAGAAATCCCGGTTAAAGTCCTATATGGACTAGAGTTTCCTTATTGGGCCTAATGGGCCAATAAGCTTCCATTTTGACTATTTTGGACTTATAACTCTTAAAATGGGCTCTAATTGGACCCACTCTCATGAGGCTTAACCTTTTTGGGCCTTATAAGCCTAAAACGGACTAGTTTATCTTTAATAGGCCTTGTGGGGCCGTAACTAATCCAATTAGCTTTAATGGACTCAAATCCATTCTCTTATACAAAATTGGGCCATGAGCTACCCTAAGGGCCCAATGGGCTGTAAGTTTTCCTTATGGGCCTCATGAACTCGAGCCAAGGCAAGAATGGGTCAAATTGATTCGTTCCTCCTTCCTTAGCCCATTTTGGCCCAAGTAAAACAAAAAAATTATATAAAAGAATGGATAAATGAGGGTTGAAAATTGTAGTGCCACCTCACAAATATACATAGGGTATCCATGCACTATTCTCATGTTTCCATGCATGTCAACTCATCTCACTCTCTCCCCTCTCCCCTCTTCTTGTTTCGGCCAAAGACACACAACATACACACACACTACACACAAATTCTCTCCATTTCTCTCTAAGGTCATCTCCTTCCTTCCTTCAAGGAATTCTAAAAATTTTTGCTTGGATTCAAGAGTCTTTATCAAGTGTTGTCAATCTTTGGTAAGTCTTTACACATCCAAGCTTCATAACTTCACTCTCTTGTTAGATCATTCCTTTACACAAAGTTTTTGGTGTTTATACTCTTAGAAATCTTCTTGAGTTCGAGATCTACTCAAGGAAGTTTCTAGGACCAAACTCTTCCATTTCTTTCTTCAAAACCGAACCCACAAACCTAAGGTGAGTTCATACCCCTCTATTTTCGGTTTTCATATGATTTATGGGGGAGAATACAAGTAAAATGTGAATATCTATGTGTATTTGTATGTTATGTGTGATTTCTTGTGTTTAAGTGGTAAGTATGTGCTAAAAATGTAATATATTTCGAGATCTATAGTTCAAGAAGGAAAAATATGTGATCTAGGTTATATTTCACTTAACATGTCAAGATAAACTACCATACAAGATTTATAATAAACACACTACAACATAAAAATTTGTTATTGGACCATTTTTGATAAATAAACAAAAGATGGGGAAAAAGATGTCATTCACGGTTTCTACAAGGATCAAAAGGTCAAAACAGCTAAAATAAGAGTTTTTATAAATATTAGGCTTTTTAAAGGACTAAAAATGTAAATTTTAGCCTAATGGGCTAGAATTTGGGCTTTTCGGCTATTTAGGCCCAAAAATGCGAAAAATCAAATTTAAGGGGCTGAAATGGAAAGTTTTCTCAAAACAGGGGCTATAAACGTATATAAACCTATTTCAGGGGTTAAAATGGCCATATTATCAAAAGGGACTAAAAATGCAAAGATTTTGGATTTTAGGTAAAAATTGCGAAAAATATGGATTTAAATGCAAATCTTTTAACTAAGGGGCTGAAATTGTGCTAAATAAAAATTTGGGCTTAAAACATCATTTAATTAAGTGTTTAGGTCAAAATGTCAAGAAAAATAGTTCAAGGACCTAATATGTCATTTTTCATAAAAAGGGCTAAAAACTGCCAAGTTTACCAAAATAAGGGGCTGAATTCGTCAAACTAATATTTTTAGTCAATTATATTAATAATGAAATAATTGGGTCAAGATATATGAAACTTTATAAGTTATAGGTTAAATAGAAAAATATCTATTTTTTTTTGTTAAAATCTATGAATCATTATAAAACGAATTGGTGATTTTTACGACATATCAATTAAACAATTTCACAACACTAATACTATACAAAACAAGTAAACATCCTAATTTATGGGCTTGAAAGATTCTAATCATGCTTATTGGGCATTCGTGACCCATTAACATGACTTTTGGGCCTAACATAAATAATACATGTTATTGGGCCTCCTGTGGCCCAATTACATGCTTAAGGGACTCTCAATTGCTTTTACATGCTATTAGGCCTCAGTGGCCCATTAGCATTGCTAGTAAGCTCCAAATAAATCTTATGCGAAATGGGCCAATACGTCTTTCGTATACTTGACAGCCTTAAATAACATACGTAATTAGTAGGGACTAGTAGTCCTCTTCTCCTCGTCTGTTAAGGCTTACCTTATCTTCAAGTAAACTAAAATCAGGTCATTAATCAAGGTTAATCAAATTCATTTGGATAAAGTGAGTACGAACGGGCGACACCAATAAGTGTCGGTCGTAGTCTGTAGTTGTAATGAAAGCCTCCTGGAGGGTGAGTGAGAGTTTGTGTATAGATCTCTACAGGGGTGACTCCCCCACGCTTAAGGTGTTCGCTACAGTTAGACTCGGCCAGTCTAGGGCGACAAAATCTTAAGATCAATTCTGGTGTTCATTAGAATGCCAAGACAGACGAACTAGTCATTATCATGCATGATTATAATGACTCACATAGAGATCCAATACCATCTAAGTAATCAGGGGAAATCATATTCATTCGCTGTGACGATACAATATCAGAAAACAATCATAATATTTTATCGGAAAACATCGGGTTTTCCGGGGAAACCAATCTTGTTCACTTGTTCTTTCAATAACTATAATGCAAAACTTCTCATTTATACACATTTTGAAATCATTCACGCATATACTTATAGGACCATCACAATATTTTCATGAAAAGTCTTATTACAGAAAATATCAGATTTTCTGGGTTTTACAAACGATATATAATTATATATGTTGAATATTTTCAAAATAACTTGTATTCTCAGGAAATCGTTAGAACGAGGAAGCATTCCAGTGTGTTGAAAGTTTCTTTTGTAGTTGCTAATCATTAAACACTTTATATTTTGGGATCATGTAATGTAAACCATGTACTTGATGTAAACAATGCCAGTTGTACTATGAAATGTTTGGTGATGAATGTGTTATGTTTCATATATACTTATTGTGATGATATTTCAATTTAAGTCACACAAGCCCTCAGACGTTTCCACCGTCTGGTTCGGGGGTGTGACAGTAAGAACAAAATCATCAAAACTTAAGATAGAGAAAAAGCTAAGGAGAATGTGATAAAGATGGTAGGCTATTGTTTTTTGAACCATAACCAAAGAAGATAACTCAACTCTGAAGCACATCAAATTAGTTAGATACAAATTAAAACAAAACATTCTACATTTCTAAGGTAGGAGAAGTGAAAAGACATTTAAATGCCTGTATAATCATGTGTTGGAAAATCCTTTCGTTACTAACCTTGAAATCAATACCCGACCTTGTCCATCCGTTCCTTCTAAAGCATACAAAGCCTTTAAATTCTTCATTACAAAATATTCAAGAATGTGACGTCATCAAAATAGAAGTGATATTCAGTAAATAATTTCTTCTTTCCCTCGTTTACACCACCAAAAAAACACATAAGAAATAGCGATGAAATCTAAAGTGAATAAAGTTCAAGGCCTTTACCTAGACAATGGTCTGTGTAGAGATCAAGAATTAGGGCGAGAGAAACAGGAAGCAACAGGCAGGTCGACTGGGGATCTGATGTGAAGTCTACAAAAGGTGGAGAAGAAGTGCCTTGGCATCATGTACTACAACTGCAATTGAAGAAAGCAAAAGTAAATCTTTATGACTATAGACAATAATTTATGCAAGAACATAAAAAAACGATGAATAACAAATGCAAATGATTAAACCATTTGGGATGTTTCTGGAAAACATGAGAAACGGGAGAAGCGGGGATAAGAAATGAAGAAGTATCTGAGGCGGTGGAGGGATTAATCCCAGAGAAGCACGGGAAAAATAATTACACTGATAGGAATTTGATTGGTTCGAGAAGCGGTGAAGCTAATCTAGAAACAACACGTGTCCACCAAGAATATAGATAATGCAATAAAAACATCCAAGGCAGAAAAGAGACGAATTTTAACATCCATAAATAAATAGGGAACCAATTTTGCAAAAGCCTTAGGAACTTTAGTGTTCCTAAGGATTGTTCTTCTTTATATATATATATATATATATATATATATATATATATATATATATATATATATATATATATATATGTTAATAATAATAATAATAATAATTAAAAAAGTTTCATACCGAAAAATAAATGTTTGGATATATTATTTTTTAAAACCAGCTTATAGTGGTGTGGAACTAGAGATAAGTAATTTTTTATAAGTTATTAACCCCTAACTAGGGGTGAGCATTTGGACCTGTGGACCAGATTAGACCGGACCGTTTTTCTGGACCACTGGGCCGGTTTTCGGTTTTAGTATTTGAGAAAAACCAATTTGGTTCTTTTACTGCTCTGGTTCGACAGGTTCCGAGTAAAAACTGGTTTATTTTAAAAAAAATTATTCAGTAAAGTTTTTTAAATAAATGTATCTCATTCGTTTTAAGTTGAACTAACATGAGGTTTTCTCTAATGTGCAATTTAGAGTTTTTAGATGATTTTAGACTATAATTTTGTTTTTTTTGGTGTTATATTCGATGGGTTACAATCTTCCAAAGATGAGATATGAAAGCTGAAATATTTCAGCTTTTCAGCAAGAAATTTAAACTTTTGTATTCTGTGAAATTCTTTAAACAAGCACATCTCATTCGTTTTAAGTCAGATTGAAATGCGATTTTTTCTAATGCGTAATTTAGAATTTGTAGATGATTTTAGACTATCATTTTGTTATATGCGATGAGTTACAATCCTTCAAAGATGAGATATTAAAGTTGAAATATTTTAGCTTTTCAGTAAAAAAATTTAAACTTTTGTATTCTGTGAAATTTTTTAAACTAGCATATCTCATTTGTTTTAAATCGGATTGACATATGGTTTTTTCCAACGTGCAATTTAGAATTTGTAGATGATTTTAGACTATAATTTTTTTTTTTGTTTTTGGTGTTATATTTGATGTGTTACAATACTTCAAAAATGAGATATCAAAGCTGAAATATTTTAGCTTTTCAACAATAAATTTAAACTTTTGTATTATGTGAAGTTCTTTAAACAAGAATATCTCATTTGTTTTAAGTTGGATTTATATATGTTTTTTTTCAGCGTATAATTTAGAATTTTTAGATGATTTTAAACTGTAATTTTGTTGTTTTAGGTGTTATATTCCTTGAGTTACAATCCTTCAAAGATGAGATATCAAAGCTGAAATATTTCAGCTTTTGTAAAATTCTTTAAACAAGCATATCTTATTTGTTTTAAGTCGAATTGACATGAGGTTTTTTCCAACGTGTAATTTAGAGTTTGTAGATGAGTTTAGACTATAATTTTGAAACATCCCAAAAATACGGTCCAAAAATTTCATTTTTAATCATTAATAAAAACCATAAGTATCATTCATCATATAAAAATACTAAATCGAGTATCTCAAAAATATCATAACATCTGTAAATATATCAAAATCATATGTCAAAACATAAGAGTAAATCCTACCAGGCTAAAAGGCTGTGGTGTGTGCTATGAAGTCATCCCAAGCTCTTCCCCTTACTAGCGGAAGTACCTGAAATCAAAACCAAAAACTGTAAACAGGAAAGCTTAGTGTGTCTCCCCAAACTACCACATACCCTACACATAATCACATAATAGCATACATTGGGCCTTGCCCACTACAATGGGCCCCGCCCGGCATCGCACCAAAGTCCGGTATACATATAACATATCAAAAAGCATATAACATAAACACAAAATATAAACATATAAGCTAAACCTTCCTCGGGCTTGCCCCGACATCGGACCGAAGTCCGAAACATATAAACAAACATATGCAAGAATCACGAAGACATCAAGCGTACAAACATTCCTTGGGCTTTCCCCAGTATCGAATCGAAGTCCGAAAACATATAACCTACATCAGGCTAACCCCGACATTGGACCTAAGTCCGACATACGCTAACATACATGAACGGACCGACATTGGTGCCTTAGACCCGTTCCTACTGGAGGAAAACTCACCTCACAAGCTGGCTACTGAATCTCTCGGTAAGGAAATCTCTATCGTCTGCTTCCGCGACTCCCCAACTAATATTATCACAGTAACACATAGTCAATATCCAAAATCATTTTTAGGGTAAACTGACTAATTTATCCCTGGTCAAAGTCAACATTCTTCGTCAAGTTCAATGTCCTAGGTTGACTCAACTCGTCGAGTTCTACAATTCAGAAATCCTGAAATTACGATCCAACTCGTCGAGTTCCTCTATGGACTCGACGAGTTCCTCAGTCTGCTTGGGCCTTCTTAATGGATTAAGCCCATACTCTTCAGATCTAAGCTTCTTACCTCTCACGCACTTTGAGAACATCATTTTAAGGGTAAAGTTTTCAACTTTACCCGTTAATACCTCTACTTCATGGGTTTAGCTCAAACCCTAACCCTTTAGGACCTAGATCTTGGTCCACAAGCCATCCATACTCCAAACTATGGCATATTCACTGAGATCTAGACTCTAATCACTCAATGAACACGTAAAGTTCGTAACTTTCCCCCCATACACGACCTTTTGGAGCTTAAAAGTCTAAAATGACAACTTATAGCATGCATGGAGCTTCCATGGCCATAAAGTTTGCACCTTTATGCCATGTGAGCCCCTCGAGGTCATAGATCTGAAGGTATATGCACTTGGGACGTCCATGTCCCCAAAATCATGTTTCTTGGACCAAAAACTCCATAAAGTGATAACAAGGAGATCTAACAAGCTACTAAGCAAGTTTGAGACTTGCTTACCAGAAAATGAAGAGGACTTGACGCTGTTTCTGGACCTACTAGCTTCCTTTTGAATCCCCAAGCTCCTCCTTCTTCAACAAGATTCAAAACACACAATATTCACTCAAAAACAATTCACAAGCTCATGCAAGGCACTAGGGTTTCGGGGATTAGGGTTTGGGAACTAGAGGCTGGAAATGAGGCCAACAAGTGGGGATTAAGATACTTAAATAGGGTGCAATACATTGAAATTAGGGTTTCATTCTAGAATTCCTACTCGCTGAGTTGAGGGCTCTCAACTCGTTGAGTAAATTGTTTAAAACCCGCGTCCCTTTCTAGTCTCTACTCGGTGAGTTTGGGCTACCAAATCGTCGAGTTGCTTTATAAAAATGAAAGAATTATTATTTAAATGCTTACCAAGAACCAGGCGTTACAATTCTCCCCCACTTGTCTTAGACTTCGTCCTCAAAGTCTTCTGCGTTAGGAAACAACTCCAGGTAGTGCTCCCCCATTTCCTCCTCGGGCTCCCAAGTCCACTCCGAGCCCTTGCGGTGCTGCCACTGCACCTTTATTGGCTCAACCCTCTTGTTCCTTAGTTTCTTCGTCTTCTTATTGAGAATAGCTACCGGTCTCTCGATGTAATTTAAGTTATCATCAACCTGAATATCCTCTAGGGGTACAATCGCTGAGTCATCCACTAAGCACTTCCGCAACTGAGAAACATGGAAATTGATGTGGATCTGGCTGAGCTCTACTCGAAGATCCAAATGGTAAGCAACCCGACCTAACCGAGCCAAAACCCTAAACATATTGATGTATCTGCGGCCCAGCTTGCCCCACTTCCTGAACCGGATGACACCCTTCCAAGGTAACACCTTCAGGAGGACCATGTCGCCCACCTGAAACTCCAAGTCTGAACGCAGCTTGTCGGCATAGCTTTTTTGCCAACTCTAAGCAGTTTGGAGCCTGATCTGGACCTACTGGATCCTCTTAGTAGTCTTGAGTACTACCTCAATACTCTCCATGACTCTCTGACCGACCTCGCCCCAACAGATTAGGGTCCTACACTTCCTAGCATAGAGCATATCAAAGGGAGGTCGGTCTATGCTGGAGTGGTAGCTTTTGTTATACGAAAATTCCGCTAACAGAAGATACGTATACCAACTGCCACCAAAATCTAAAACACATGCGTGTAACATGTCCTCGAGAGTTTGAATCGTCCTCTCGCTCTGCCCATCCGTCTGAGGGTGGAAAGCGGTGCTGAAGTGGAGACCAATACCCATCTTGTCGTGAAACCGCTTCCAAAATCTGGAAGTGAAATGAACATCCCGGTCTAACACAACCGAAACAGGCACTCCATGTCGTGCCACTACTTCGCGTATGTAGATATCGGCCAACTTCTCAGCCGATATACTCTCTTGGATCGGGATGAAGTGAGCACTCCTGGTCAACCGATCAACGATGACCCATATTGAATCTACTCCATGTGCGGTCCTGGGAAGCTTCGTGATGAAGTCCATAATGATATCTTCCCATTTCCACATGGGAATGTCTAACCGATGCATCTTTCTGTGTGGGCGCTGGTGTTTGGCCTTGAATTTCCTGTAAGTCAAACACCGTTCTACGTACCATGCTACGTCCCGCTTCATGCAGGGCCACCAATAGTCAGGGTGAAGATCCCGATACGTCTTCGTAGTCCTAGGATGTATGGAGAACCTAGACTTGTGGGCCTCATCCATCCGAACCTGTTGTACTCCGCCCCAATACGAAACCCAGACCCTCCCATTCAAGGTCAACAACCCACAACTATCGTAATCAAATGAGGCCACCTGGCCTATAATTCGCTATCACTTCCGGCGCTCCTCCTTCAGGTCCTCGACTTGTACCTCTCGGATCTTCTTTAGCAACAGAGTAATCACTGTCATCCTCAGACATATGTCTCGAATCGGGTCCCCCACTGCCTTGTGGCTCAGGGCATCGACCACCACATCGGCCTTGCCTGGGTGGTAAAGGATCTCACAGTCATAGTCCTTCACCACATCTAACCACCGATGTTGCCTCATGTTTAGATTTGGATGATCCATGAGGCACCTCAAACTCTTGTGGTCAGTGTAAATGGTACAATGAACCCCCATAGAGGTAATGCCGCCAAATCTTGACGGTGAAAACCATAGCCCCCATGTCTAAATCATGTGTCGGATAGTTCGCCTCGTGAGGCTTCAACTGCCTCGAAGTGTAAGTTATCATGTGACCCCCCTGAACTAAAACCACACCCGTGCCCGTGATCGAAGCGTCACAGTAAACCACGAAGTCATCGACGCCCTCTAGGAAAGTCAGAATCAGTGCCTTGCATAACCGCTACCTGAGAGTCTTAAAGGCCGCTTGCTGCTCAGGCCCCTAACAGAATGTCACCGACTTCTTGGTCAGTTAAGTCAAAGGAACAACAATCTTGGAGAAATCCTGGATGAATCTCTGATAGTAACCTGCTAGACCAAGAAAACTCCGAATCACAGTTGGAGACCTCGGAACCTCCCACTGTATCACAGCCTCTATCTTGACCGGATCGACCAGAATACCCTTCTGGTTGACATGGTGCCTTAGAAACTGGACCTTGCATAACTAGAACTCACACTTGGAGAACTTTGCCAAAAGTCTCTCTCTCCTCGGTGTCTCCAGCACCTCCCTCAGGCGCTCCTCTTGCTGCTTCCGAGTCTTGGAATAAACCAAGATATCATCGATGAAGACTATCACAGACTGATCTAACATCGGTCTGCACATGCGGTTCATGAGGTCCATGAACGCGGTAGGAGCGTTGGTGAGCCTAAACGACATCACCACAAACTCATAATGACCATAGCGAGTCCTAAAAGCTGCCTTCTGTACATCGTCATCTCTGACTCGCATCTAATGATAACCCAACCATAAATCAATCTTGGAGAACCAAGATGCACTCTATAGCTGGTGAAACAAATCATCAATCATCGGGAGGAGATAACGGTTCCTCACCGTTACCTTATTTAGTTTCTGGTAGTCTATACACATGCGATGTGACCCATCGTTTTTCTTCACAAACAACATCGGGGCTCCCCATAGTGAACTGCTTGGCTTGATAAATCCCTTGTCTAGCAATTCTTGCAGCTGCGCAGACAACTCCTGCATCTTGGGAGGAGCCAACCGATATGGTGCCTTGGCTATCGGAGCCGCACCAGGGACTAGGTCAACCCTAAACTCAACCTATCTCTCTGAGGTATCCCAGACAAATCTGTCGGGAATACTTCCGGGTACTCTCGCACGACCGATACATCATCCACTGTTGCCTTACCTTTATCCAAGGTATTTATGAAATAAGCGACATAACTTGCGCAACCCTGCTGAAGGTAGAGCCTCACTCTCGTTGCTGAACTTAAGGTCAGTCCACCTTGCGCCCTCTCGCCCTGAATCACTATCCCTCCCCCACTAGGAGTCCAAACCCTCACTAGTTGCTGGTCGCAGTCAATCACTGCCCCATTGGGGCTTAACCATTCCATACCAACTATAACCCTATTCCCTCATAGGGGAATAGGGACTAGATCCGCAGAAAACTGCTCATCGAACAATTGCAGTGTACACCCTCGGTGAACCCTTGCGACCCGAACGGTACTATCATCTTCTATCTCTACATCAAGTGGGAAATCCAGCTCCCCTGGAGCCCTTATGAACCGCTTGATGAACGCGAGTGACACAAAAGATCGGGTAGCTCCCGAATCAAAAAGTACTAAAGCTGATATACCGTTCACTAAGAACGATCATGTCACCACGTCGAACATTGCATGTGCCTCCTCTGCTATCAACTGAAAGGCCCTGCTCTTCACCACATGAACCTCTGCTTGGACCTGACGAACGTCTGTAATACTCAACTTAGCAGGAGCAGGTGCTGCCACCTGCCCTGCTATAGCTAGACTCGGACACTGGGACCACTTGTGTCCCCCCTGATTGTACTTAAAGCAAATCAGATCTCATACTGTCGGGGTGGTGGTAGTAGCTGTACAATCTCTACTCACATGTCCAGTTCGTCCATACTTAAAGCAACCTGAACTTCCTGCCTTGCACGTCCCCTCGTGCAACTTGCCACATTTGCCACAACGGTTGCAACCCTGCTGGCTCCTATATTTGTGATCTAACACCTTGGGCTTCTTCCCCGCACTCCCTGACCAAGCCCCCTCTAGTTTCCTCTTCTTCTCCATCTCCAAATCCAAATCTCTCTCTCTCTCTCTCTCTCTCTCTCTCTCTCTCTCTCTCTCTTTCTCTCTCCCCCCTCTCTCGAGGCCTAGCAATCATGTCTTCCAGCGTCTTGCAGCTGGATCGGCTCACAAACTAGCGGATATCACTCCGCAACATCTCATGATATCGGTCCTTCTTCATCTCCTCTTCCATCACGTACTGCGGAACGAGAAGGGCCCTCTCCCTGAACATAGCGGTGATCTCAGTCACCGTCTCAGTCGTCTGCTGGAGATCCTAGAAATCCCTAGCAAGTTGCCGCACCTTTATCACAGGTGTAAACTTGGCTCTGAACCTAGCCTAGAAGTCAGTCTAGGTCATAGTGTCAAGGGCAGCGTCACCTATAGCATGCCCAACCTCCTCCCACCAGTTGCGTGCCCAATCCTTTAGGAGACAGAAAGCAAGTTGGACCTTGTCCCCCTCGAGACATTTGCTGGTACGGAATGCGTCGGCGACATCAGCCAACCATCTGGTGCTAGCAATGGGGTCCCGAGCCCCATGGTAGTCGGGAGCTCCACAAGCTCTGAACTCCTTGAAAGTCAGTGTGTGCGACCCCATCATGGCCGCCACCTCGGTGCGAAATACACTCAGCCTCTCATCCAAAAGCTCCAAGATACCATCCTTGAGCGTGCCGAAGATCACAAAAGTCTGATCCAAAATATTGCGCATGATCTCAGATGAGATGAACTCGCTCCTCTGGTCATCTAGCTACCCAGCTCCAGAACCCGAGCCCGATTCCTCACCGGCACCTGAACTGCCGATTGGTCTAGTGCATAGTACCACCATACTGAAAAACACATCATAACAACATCAGAATGCTCATCACATCTTAAGGGATCAAATATACTGCAAGTTCCCTGAATTCATCTTAGCCTTCCTTGATTCGAGTACGGATCCTCTGCTTTAAGTAGTACAGGCCCATACTACCTTCCACATTATATGTACTTTCCTCAAGAATTGCCTTGACTTCACCAAGTCCCTCCTACTACTACTGCTTCGTGTGCTAATCTCATCCTAGGCTTGCCCTAAGGTAATCACCAACTCACTCTCCGCCATTAGCTGCATAAGCAGTCGCTGCTATCTCCCCTTAACTAGTTTGTGAATACCATTACATATCACTAAGACTAGATAATTCTTTGAATGAGAGGTCCTACCCTATAATGGTTAGACTCAAACGAGAGCTGCGAAAAAAGGCTAAAGCTAACCTTCTGAAATTATTTAGTCCTCTCAATATGTAACTTAGTGTATTCGTTTACACATAATCAAGCATATCGTAATCAGGCCATCATATCACTGACTAATCTGTACTAGCATGCAGTTCATAAAGCTGATACACATATAACAAGCACATAAGGCATCATTCCTAGATCCGTAGTCCTAATCTAGCATGTAGTTCCATAAGCATATTATAACATAAACTTGTATGGGTAATTTGGGATTACTTACTTGAGCTTGGTTGATTGCATGCATCACACCTTTTTCTCTTTTCAAAATTCATTTCTTTATTCAAAGTTCTTTTTATAAAATTTTTTTATACCAATTCCTTAGTTTGATTTTAGACACACCTGAGAGTGTGCCCGAATCCCTCAAACCAAGGCTCTGATACCAACTTGAAACATCCCAAAAATACGGTCCAAAAATTTCATTTTTAATCATTAATAAAAACCATAAGTATCATTCATCATATAAAAATCCTAAATCGTGTATCTCAAAAATATCATAACATCTGTCAATATAGCAAAATCATATGTCAAAACATCAGAGTAAATCCTTCCAGGCTAAAAAGTTGTGGTGTGTGCTATGTAGTCATCCCAAGCTCTTCACCTTACTAGTGGAAGTACCTGAAAACAAAACTGAAAACTGTAAACAAGAAAGCTTAGTGAGTCTCCCCAAACTACCACATACCCTACACATAATCACATAATAGCATACATTGGGCCTTGCCCACTACATCGGGCCCCGCCCGACATCGGACGAATCCGGCATCAGGCCCCGCCTGGCATCGGATCGAAGTCCGGTATACATATAACATATCAACAAGCATATAATAAAAATACATAACATAAACATATAAGCAAAACCTTCCTCGGGCTTGCTAAGGCATCAAACCAAAGTCTGGAACATATAAACAAACACATGCGAGAATCACGAAGACATCAAGCATACAAACATTCCTCGGGCTTGCCCCGACATCGGACCGAAGTCCGGAAACATGTAATCTCCATCAGGTTAACCCCGACATTAGACCAAAGTCCGACATACGCTAGCATATATAAACGGGTGGGCATTGGTGCCTTCGACCTATTCCTACTGGAGGAAAGTCACCTCACAAGCTGGCTGCTGAATCTCTTGGTAAGGAAATCTCTATCGGCTACTTCTGCGACTCCACAACTAACATCATCACAATAACACATATTCAACATCCAACATCTTTCTTAGGGTAAAATGACTACTTTACCCCTGGTCAAAGTCAACATTCTTGGTCACGGTCAATGTCCTAGGTTGACTCAACCCACCGAGTTGACCCATCAACTTGCCGAGTTCTATAATTCAGAAATCCTAAAAGCGCGGTCTTACTCGTCGAGTTCCTCTATGGACTCTACGAGTTCCTCAGTCTGTTTGGACCTTCTTAATGGATTAAGCCCATACTCTTCAGATCTAAGCTTCTTACCTATTATGCACTATGAGAACTTCCTTTTAAGGGTAAAGTTTCCAACTTTACCCGTTAATACCTCTTCTTCATGGGTTTAGCTCAAACCCTAACCCTTTAGGACCTAGATCTTGGTCCACAAGCCATCCATACTCCAAACTAAGGCATATTCACTAAGATCTAGACTCTAAGCACTGCATGAACACGTAAAGTTCCAAAATTTCCTCCCATGCATGGGCTTTTGGAGCTTAAAATGCTAAAATGACAACTTATAGCATGCATGTGGCTTCCATGGCCATAAAGTTTGCACCTTTATGCGATGCGAGCCCCTAGAGGTCATAGATCTAAAGGTATACCCACTTAGGACGTCCATGTTCCAAAGATCATGTTTCTTGGACCAAAAACTCCATAAAGTGATAAAAAGGAGATCTAACAAGCTACTAAGCAAGTTTAATACTTTCTTACCAGAAAATGAAAAAGGACTAGTCGTTGTTTCTAGATCTACTAGCTTCCTTCTAAATCCCCAAGCTCCTCCTTCTTCAACAAGCTTCAAAACACACAATATTCACTTAAAAACGATTCACAAGCTCATGCAAGGCAATAGGGTTTCGTGGATTAGAGTTTGGAACCTGGAGGCTGGAAATGAGGCCAGCAAGTGGGGATTAAGATGCTTAAATAGGGTGTTGAACCCCAGAATTAGGGTTTCATTCTAGCAGACCTACTTGCCGAGTTGAGGGCTCTCAACTCGTCTAGTAGATTGCTTAAAACCTGCATCCCTTTCTAGTCTCTACTCGACGAGTTTGGGCTACCAACTCGTCGAGTTGCTATATAAAAATGAAAGAATTATTATATAAACACGTACCAGGAACCAGGCGTTACAAATTTTATTGTTTTTGGTGTTATATTTCTATGAGTGACCATATTTCAAACAAATGGTATAACGTATAAACCATCAAAGTTTGACATGCCCAAAGGGTGCAAGAAATAGAAACATATTCATTTTCAAACCCAAAAAGTATTCATTTTTAATGAGTTGTAATGTATTAAACTCAACAACTTATTCGTTTTAATGAGTTGTATACTTGTATCAAACCTAAATGTAACACCCGTTACTTGAGGTAATGATAATTATTCAATTTATTTTTAATTAATTGTTGGACTATGAAATTAATGTTGGATTGTTGAGTTGAGCCCTTTGTGTGTGGGCCGTTATATAATTGGGGCTGTCTGAAGATGTACGCTGGGCTTAAGCTTGGCGTACGCAGGGCATAATGGTGGCATTGGATGCGGGGTGTCAATACGCGTACGCGCAACATACCAACGAGTACGTGCATCGTACACGAGCAGACTCAAAACCCTAATTTTTAGGGTTTAAGCCATTTAAATACCTCATTATGTCCCAAACCCTAGCCTCCTTACCATCTTCTCAAACTCAAAACCCTAGAAAGCCAAACCTTCTTCATCTTTGTGTGATTTTGATCTTGTGAAGTCCATTTTAGCGGCTTGAAGCTTGGAAGGAGAAAGAAGAAGTTGGTAAAGAAGAACTTGAGTAGCTTGAGCTCAAGGATATGATATATCATCCTCATCTAGTACTCATTTGAGGTAAAATGCTCACAACCTGCCTCATGTATGCTTAGATCTATGGTAAAGGTGTTTTGGACTTTTTTTGTCCCAATAATGGATTTTTATGGTCCAAATCCGTTTCTAGGCTTAGGGTTGCCACCCTTAGTGCTATATGAGTCCCAAGAAAAGAAAAATTACCATCTTGAAGGTCTTTTTATGTCCATGTATGAGTTTTAGTCATTTATGTGGAAGTTAGTTGCCATATTTCAAGTTTGGGTCCATTTAGTGGTTTGCAAGTCACCAAGTAATCGACTTTAAGGGTTAAGATACTTTAGTGGACTCAGATCTATGTTTGGAGCTTAAGTTCTTAATGGATTAATCCTTTTAGAGTTTATGGCTTAACAAGCCCGTACGCCCATCTTACAAGCCATGCAAGCTATACACTTAGCGTAAAGAGAAGTACGCCCCACGTACTCACTAGATATGGGTTTTTCTTATTTCAGCCTCGGTTTAGGCCGATCCTTGGACTTCTTAGCTATTGGGCCTTAGTGGGCCATTAGAAGTCAGTTATTGGGCTAATGACATGTTTGGGCTTAAGGGAACGCCTATTTGAGGAGTTGTGCCTAATTTAGAAAATTGGGCCATAAGTGGGCCATTAGTGGACTTGGAAAGGCTTTATAGAATTGGACCATTGATGTTATGGATTTGGGCCTTAGTTATTGTACGAATTAGATTAGAGGTAAAATGGTCATTTTATCCAAAGAAAGATTATTGAGTTTTGACTAGGTGTTATTTTGCACTAATAGCTCGGGGAGTCGTCAGAGCAGCCGTTAGAGATTTCGTACCATGAGATTCTGCATTCAGCTTTGAGAGGAGAGTTTTCCTCCTGTATGAATGGGTCAAAGGCACCAATGCCGGCCCGTATATGTATGCTAGTTTGTTCCGGACCGAGGTCCGATGCAAGGCAGTGCCCGATGTAGGTTTATTTGTTTTCGGATTCCGGTCCGATGTTGGTCGGTGCCCAAGGAATGTTTGTATGCTTGATGTATTCGTGATTCTTAAATGTGTCTATATTTTATGTTTCCAAATTATGGTCCGATGTCGAGCAATGCCTGAGGAATGTTTGCATGCTTTTGGATTTCGGTCCGATGTCGGGCGAGGCCTGAGGAATGTTGATATGTTTATGTTATGTGATTATTTATATGTATTTGTTGATATGTTTATATGTACACCGAGCTTTGCTCGATGCCGGGCGAAGCCCGATGCCAGACTCTGTCCGATGCCGGGCAGGGCCCATGATATGTTATTATGTGATTATGTGTATGATATGTGGTAGTTTGGGGAGACTCACTAAGCTTCGTGCTTACAGTTTGCAGTTGTGGTTTTAGGTACATCCGGTAGCAAAGGGAAGAGCTTGGGATGACTACATTGCACACACCATGATGTTAGCCTGGGTTGTTTACTATGATGTTTTGATACTCTGATTTGATGTTTGGAATACTATGACTTAAGTTTTGATGGAACAATTTTAATAATTATGGTTTATTTAATGGTTTAGAAATGAAATTTTTGGTCATGATTTTAGGGGTGTTTCGCTATAAACGCATTCTAACAAATTGTTGTACCGGTCCAAATGGGTCCAAGAACCGGAAAACTTGGACCTGGACCCGGTAAGTCTCATCCGGTCCGGTCCACGGTCCATAATATTCTCCGAAACTGGCTCGATCCAGGAGCCAGTCTGGTCCGGTCCAAATACTCATCACTACCCCTAGCATATCAAAACTCCTTATAATTTATAGGTGTCCAACATCTCTAGGAAACATTTTTTTGGTCATTTTACCAAACACTAAGGGCGTTTTTGTTGTGATGTATTTGGCTGCATTCTTTTGTAATTGGAATTGAATTCCAATTACAAAGTGTGTTTGACTAGATTTTTATAAGGAATTCAATTACTAAATGAAAAAAAAAACAATCCCTTCTCTAGTGTAATCAGATTCCTTGGCCATAAGAGAAGAATTCAAATACAACGCGTGCTCCATATTTTGTGTAGGCAAAAATACCCTTTTCCTTTCAACAAAAAAAGAAAGCAATCCCAATTCCATTCATTTCTCGCTTTCTTTCCATGAGACACCAACAAACTCACTTGGTGATTCCTTTGCTTTCGTGAAGAAGTAGGACCTTTAATCCATCGACTTTGCTGATCCTCGCCATCTTCATTCATCATACAAGTATGTGAATGATTTTTGATTTCATTATTATCTTCGTTCACTATAGTTATCTGATTCGCTTGCCACATTCTAATCAGTGATTCTTGAATTGCTTCTGATTTCTTGAATCAATTTCTGAGGTCTTCATCATCTTCGTTTAACATAGTACCGTTGATTTTTGATTTATTGAATCGTTTCTGATTTCTTGGAAAAAGTCGATGTCGATTTTTGATTTCTATGTACTACCGACCCCAATCCAAGTTCACATTAAATCTATTATCAATTATAAATACCCGCTAGTTCAATTTCTGTTTGTTATCCTCAATTTCGGAGATGGCTTTTGGCAAGAAGTATGAATAAAAATGATGTAGTTCCTGTTATCCTATTAATAACCATGTTTTTTATGTTGTTACTTGAATTTGTTACAGGTTATGTCTTGACTTAGTTTAACATGTAGATGTAGGTTAAGGAGAAGGAAAGTTGTTCTGGCATATTGGAACCAAGTTATGTTATTGGTTGTATGGTTTATTATTACCTTGTGTAATTTGATAGGTAAATACAAAAGTAATAGACCACGTATACTGTGTATACAAACATGAAGTGGCCAATCTCCACCATGAAAATTCTTCCTAATTGATGATGATAAATCATAAATTGTAAATTCTTAACAAGTAACATGACATAAAATGATGGTGGCAAATCGACATTATACTTGAATTCCATCTCATTTTTCAAAATTTCAAACTTCTTTTCTTATTCTTCTTTGTGTTCTTGAGTTGGTGATTGGAAGAACATGGTGGATGGGTAGTTGTTAATTAGGTTGAAAGCAGGAGAGCATCTTAGGATATACATGATATGAGATTGATCTATTATATATTAGTAAAGTATGAGTGAAACTTCAAATTTAGGAATGAAGATTGAATGTACTTGTAAAATCAATCTGTGTCTATTTGTGGTTATTATATTACTGTTTCAATAATTTACTTGAGTTGATGTTCGGTTGACACCTAGTTATGTATAATAGAAGAATAATTAGAGATATATTATATTTGAAATAAGGGTTTGTTTTGGAAAATTCTTATTTTGATTGTTAAAAATTCAATTACATTTTGTATGATTATGTCAGCTGCAAGGAGTATCATATGATTGAGGTGTTGTTTGTTTTTTCGAAGCGAAAATGCCTGAAATATTACGGACCACATCTACAACTCTCTGCAGCAGAAGAGGTGGACCAAACAGTTGCAACCTGTAATAACAAGTCTGTTTGTTTTTTAACGTCTGTAGGCTGCTATAGTAAACTAAAATTAACCATAAAATAGTTAAAAATAATTCTAAATCAAAATTTTATTTAGTTTAATCATATGTAAATCAAATATAAAGATCGTTGTGATTTTATGATTTTTAAAGACTTTTATATAAAACAATTAAACATAATATTTGCTAAATAATAATAAATAAAATTTTTAATTAATCAAACATGCACATTTTGTAAAATTTTCAAAGACGATGATGATGGGTTTTGAAATATAAAATAGAGAGTTTTCTTAAAAACAGGAACATAAACATTAATAAAATAACTAGTTTATTTTAGATCATTTTAAAATAGTGCCATCAAGGATCCTTTAACATGGGTTAAAATGATAGATAACCAACCGTAAGATGCTTTAGAATGAAAGCCTTTATAGTCTTTGAACCCGCTCGGAATCATGGTGTTGATGTATATGACAAAAGACAAGAAACTTGATAGTCTCTACAAGTATCCACCACCAAGAGTAAGGCACAAGGATTTCTAGTTCCCTTGTATTTTGAGTTTCTTAAGCCTTTAAGTGCTTAACATAAATAATAATTAAAGGAGAAACACAAAGGATCACCAACACTTGCAATTAGCTTTAAAAGGAAGGCAAGAGTGAGGGAGAAAGACACCTATTGTTTCTTCTTCTTTTCTAAAGGAAAGAATGACTAATTTGAAAGACTTTACACATTTATTTATACTTCCATGCAAAAGGTAGAACCCATACTTTCATTTAATGCCAAGGTATGGATACTTGTAAATATTATATGTGTAAAAGGGAGGTTGACAAGCAACCTCCCATCCCTTCTCCTTACCTATGATTTTCATGACCAAAAAGGGAGGGAGACATTGTTGACTTTTTTGTTAGATATTGTAACATCCCAAAAATCAAGGTAAAATTTTCATTTTCAAAACCAAGCCAAAAACCAAAAATGTTTACATAACATAGTTTCCAAAAGTTATAATCACAAATCAGAGTATCCCAAAATTAAATATCATAAAATCTGAAGGATGTGCACGATCAAGCCTTCGATTTTCCCCGATCATCTAAAGTACTTGAAACCATAATAACAAACTGTAAGCATGAAACTTAGTGATTTCTCCCAAAATACCACCACATAACATATAACATATACAATCATGCATGTTGGGTCCAGTCTCTTATCAGACTGGAATACCCTCTGGTCCATAACCATCAGACTGGATTACCCCTGGCCCAATCAGTCATTGAACTAGAATTCTAATATACAACGGATCCAATCAGTCATTGGACTGGAATACCCTCGGGTCCACAACCATTGGGATGGATTACCCTCGACCCAATCAATCATTGGACTAGAATGTCTCGGCCTAATCAATCATTGAACTGGAATGCCCCAGTTTGTTGGCTCACACACATAGCAGTAAAGCCTCAACCCAAAACCGTACTATGTCGACATATGAAATAGATAAACATATAACCAATCAACAGATAAATAGGAAGATATACAAATCACTACCGCATATCAACATCCTATATACCAGGATATTGATTGATGTGTGAATAAAGTACCTACTTAGTTTTAAATTTATAACCAAATAAACTTTTACTATCTATGCACCTATAGGCAGTGTACCTAGTCAGTTTGTAGTGTAGCTTAGGTAAGTCGAGTGTCAATCACAAGGAACGGGATTCAATTTAATAAATTAACTAGTCTAAGCAAACCATTAATCAAACTATGATTGGAGGGGGGGGGGGTTTACTAATTTTAAAGATCAGAATAACTTAATTTCAACTAGAAAACAAGCAAGAGACGAAAACAAAGTAACTTCAAAAATTAAAATAATACTTCTGTCTAGATCCAATTTCACTTTATCCTATGGTTGATTTCTAGTGGATAGATTATACTGTTTACTAATTATCTAGATATTATGGTCAAATATCTAGGCTTATCAATTTATGGATGACAAAGCAATGGTCATACACAAGTTAAGCACTAAATTGATAATAACATAATTGGACTATTAATGATATTAGTTACTTTTCTTTAGTCAAGTTAAGCAACCAAGCACAAATTAATGCTAATTATGCTCTCTAACACCGTTAAAGTTACTAACTTCAATTACTTTTAACTAAGATGTGATTAATCCTAACTATAACTATTTAATGGTCATAACAATTAGGAGATAGATTCATGCAATTAATATGATCACTTAACACACAAAATCTAATTTACGAGCAATATAAACTAGAACTAAAACATACTAGGGTTTATATATATATATATATATATATATATATATATATATATATATATATATATCAAACACAAGTAAATCAATAATAATCATCCAATAAGTGAAATCAACACATAAGTAGCAAGCTCATCTTCAACAAATAGAAATAAAAGGTGTTTAACCTCTCATTCTACTAGAAAAACACATTAGATCTAAGCAAAATAAGATAGACTTAAGTTTAATATGCAAACAAACTAGATCAATGTTGAATATCTTCTAAATCTTCTTCAATCCTTGAGCTCTCTTGAATTTTGACTTCCTTTTGGTTTCTAAGGGTTTATTAGTCGCAAATAACCTCAGAGAACCGAATGCATCCTCCCAAAATTTTGACCTAATGTTCAGGACTTTATATTTATGGAAATCTGACCACCACGACGTGGTCCATAAGTTTTTCCCGTATCTACCAAGTCAGCATAAGGGTCACGATTCTTCCGATCACCACGTTGCGGTTAACCCACCATGACGTATGTAAAACCACACTATATCGACATATGAAACATATAAACATATAACCAATCAACAGACAAATAGGCAGATCTACAGATCACTACCGCATAACAACATCCTCTACCCCAAGATACAGATCTAACATATCACTATAGTAAAGTAACATCCTATATACCAAGATACAGATATAACAGATCACTACAACATATCAACATCTGATATACTATATCACTACAACATAGCAACATCCTATATACTAGAATACATAACATAGTGGGCTGGCGTTGGTGCCTTCGACCCACAAGTATAGTTAAGAAACTCACCTATCAGCTTGAAAAGATAGCTAAACAAAACACTACTTTGAATACCAACTCTACAGGTCATATGTACAACTAATAGTGACTTGATCTCAAACTAGTGCTTAAAATACCCAAAATTCCCTTAAGTCAAACTTGGTCAAATGTCAAAGTCAGAAAATCAAAAGGTCAAAGAAATTCAAAGCTGACTGAGTACACCCTACATACTCAGTCACTATGCTGGGCATAGTCGAGACTTATCCAAACCATGGGTTTAAAAACCTGGTACGCGCAGTGTACCTCCAGGTACACCCAATGTACCAGATCTAAATTCCTAATTCATCATTAAGTCCTTATTTCAATAAGGCAACGCACCAAACTTCAGATCTAGAACCAAAACATTGTTCTAAGTCATAAAGTTTCCACCATTATGACTTTCCATGGCTATAAATGGTCCACAAGCTAAAACCCCAACTTATTAATCCATTAATACATCATAACTCTTGCATGGAAGGGACAGAAGGAAGAAAATCACATTTTTATGACTCAAAACACCCAAAAATGTCCGAAAAGAGAACTCATTTGGGTTAGAATAAGCCATACTCATGGATACCAAAATTATGGGAACAAAAAGCTCATAAAATCCAAAACTAGCTAGATCTAACAAATGCATCATTAAGGTTCAAGTTTTATACATTTTGGAGTTGAGAAAAACAATGTAGGCTCTAGATCCACAAGCTTGAACTCCAACAATCAACTATCTTAAACTTCTCTTTCATCTAAAATGCACCCGAAACACATAAAAAGGCTCAAGATTTGCTCTAGAGGCCAGGGTTTCGAGTTGGAGGCTCAAGAGGGTGGAGGATGATGTTAGGAAAGACCCCAAAGGGGTTAGAGTCCTTAAATAGGGCTCAGAACCATGAAAATATGGTTTTTACACTTCAATTGTAAGACTTTATTATTCTAGAAATGGGATTTTGATTTTCATTTAGTATTTGGATATTGGAACATTATAACAACAACTATTAGATAATGTTTTGATATATTGAGATACAGTCATCACATTAATACTTGTTGTGTTCTATGTTAATATGTTTAATCCATGAATAATGTTATTATTCTAAAGGTTCATAGTCGGTTATAACTATGGGGGCAATTATAAAATAAGACTAATGTAACATCCTATTTTGGATCGACCGTGATTAGGGTTCATGGGATTCAACCTGGGCAGGAGGAAGTCTCGGGGTTGCGACGAGTTGCTAGAAGCGTAGGGCATCTCGTCACCTTTACGTGGATATAAGGTTCATTAGAAATAGAGTTATATCGAGGAAGCAATGGAAGTTTGAAGTTTTGGCAGGATAAATCCCTTATTTGAGAAAGGTGGCAACTGAGTATGCTGGGCGTATGTGTGAGTACGCTTAGCGTACTCATGTGCGTGATTTTTAAGCTGAGCCACCTAATACGTTGGGCGTACCAGAGAGTATGCTGGGCATACTAGGCACTGAATGAAAAACCCTAGTTGAGGGGTGTCCATATATAAAGAATGAGATGGCCTCATTCTTGGCCACCATCCTCAGATTGCAAACCCTCTTAAACCGTAAATCTTCATTCATGGAGCTTGTGAGTGCATTTGAGAGCCTTTGGGTGTTTTTGTGTGTTCTTGGAGTGAAGAAGAAGCTTTGGAGAAGTAGGAGTGAGAGTCAAGGTCCTTGGATCCGAGCAAATCTATGTTGGGAGCTTCATATAGATGTATAAAGCTTCAAGCTTTCTCACTCTTTTGTTTTGTGCATCTTAGTAGAGTATTTTAGGATTTTGTCCCAAAATTTGGAGACTTTATGAGATATTGAGCTTCAGAGACTTTGATCAACCCCTTTGAGTGTATTTGGTGGTGTAATGTCATAAAAATCAAGACTTGGACGTTGGAATCAAGCCATGCATGAGATATGATCATTTTGTGAAAGAAGAGTGAGAGTTTTGTGTGTTTGTGACCTTATCAGCCATGCCAAGGCTTAAAGTCACTAACTTTATGAAGTAAGAGCTATTAAGGAGTCCAGATCTGTGATATGAGCCAAGGTCTTAACGGATTAAGACCAAATGAGTAGAAAGAATGAATCTGGGAAGTACACTGAGCGTAATTCCAGTACACCCCGCGTACTGACCAAGTGTCCCCGATGGACAATCTGGATTCGTGAGTACGCTGAGCGTACCAAGGGAGGTACGCCCCACAAAACCTCATTGTGGACTTTTTGGGCTAAGTCTCATTTTGGGCCTTGAGTGTTGGGCCTGGAGTTTGGGCTTGTCGCAATAGAGTTTTGGACCAGAGGAATATATATATATATATATATATATATATATATATATATATATATATATATATATATGTGTGTGTGTGTGTGTGTGTGTGTGTGCGCTTTGGCCCCTTGAGTTGGGCTTGCCATTTAGCTTTGAGAGTTGGGCCTTGGAAGAGCCCATTTATTATTAGGCCTTGGTGGGCCCAATGGGTTTTAGGTTATTGATGGGCTAGTTAGTGGACTACCTTTACACCTAATGAGTGAGAGTTTGGACTTAATTCCTAATTGGGTTAATTGTGGGTTTGGATCAGAGATAGACACCGGTGCGCAACAAAAACATTTATAGGGGTTGTTCATCATCCGTTCTCACTATACTTACCATGAGTGGTATCTTTATGTGACTGAGATGTCTTATGTGTTTACCTGTGTATTGTGATATTATGCATTATTTCTTTATGATTTATGATGAGTAGTATTATTATGAGCTTATTGAGTTAGGACCAGAGGGTCCACCCGAGTTTTGGGACCACAGGGTCCCACTGAGACACATTGACCGGAGGGTCTTATATGAGTATAGCCATGAGAGACTATTGAGATATGTGTGGTATTTTGGGGAACTCACTAAGCTTCGTGCTTGCCGTGTTATGTGATATATGTTTCAGGTTTTCTCAGGATCGCGGGAAGGCACCGGCTTGATTGTACACACCAGAGAAAGAGTTATGTTTTGAGGATCTTGGATTATTAATCAAAAAATTATGGAGTTGCGTTTTGTAAATTAAATCAATGGGATTTTTGTGAAATGTTTTATGAGAATTATGTGATTTTAAAATGAAAAACTTGTTTGAAAATTTACGGTGTTACAACTAATATGAATTGGATTTGTTGACTCTCACTAGATGAAAGTAGGCAAGTGGTTGTAACCAAGTTTCATAGATACTTTTCAGGGAGCTAGTATTGAACTGACCCGCACCAAGATCATCTCATGGATCGCTATCATGAATGATACTTGATTAAAAGGTACTATCTTTGTATCCTTAACACCTGAGTTACATAGTGAGACTTAAGTGTAGGGAGTACTATGCTTTGATATGGTCAAATGATGTTCCTTAACCGGGCAGTTATAAAAGCCATTTTCAGGTATGGTGTGAAATATGCAAGAGGCTTATCTAGTCAAGATGGGTTTTGTTCCTCTTATGTGTTGAGAGTTAGACATCTAAGGCGCCTTACCAAAAGTTGAACAACTAATGAGATTGATCACGATCCGTATCTCATGTTCAACATGATGTCACCAATTGTAGCTTTGAGCTTTTGGGAATTGGGCGTTGATAGAATGGCACAAAGTCGTATGTTGTTAGGGGTGGTGAAATGTTGCTAGACGTTCTCGACTGTCTATATCAATCTAATATGAGTCGTGCACAAGTGGGAGATTGAAAGGTCTAGTATGTTCAAGAGTCATATTAAAGTGATATTGCTAATTAACATATGATACTAATGGGTCACACTAACAACAACCTGATATAGTTGATTATCTATTAGAAATTGATTTTAATAAATATTCACTAAAAATATTATAATTAATTAGAAATTATTTATTTCATGGAAATATTAATTTTCAATTGCAAGTAACATAATATATCATATGGTATGATTTATTAAGTCATGTACATTATTTTAGACTAGATGACTTTTGTCTTTTAGCTAAAGCCAAAGTTTATATTTTATAAAAAAAGTTTACAAAATATATAAACTTTTGTCTTCTTTTATATCTTTATAAGAATGAATAAATGAAGCACGTCCTTTTGATTATTTAAATCAAAATAAAGTACGGATTAAAGTTATGGGACACATTAGGGACATCGTAGGTCTTAAAGTGCTAAGACCTTATGGGTATTACTTTTCTTTAAGACCATAACATGAAGGCTTTCATTTTTGGTGCTTTTTTAGTGTAAAAACATGACCTCTCTCCCCCTCTTACATCTCTATAGTTTTTGGTCATAATCTTGAAGAATACTTGCTTATGTTTTGCTCTCTTGAAGTTCATATTGGTAATGAACTTCAAGCTTACGAGTTAAGAGTTTATGGACTAGAATCTACATCAAGTGGAGTCATTGTTGGTTTCTTAAAAGGTTCCACATTCTTCATCAACTTCCAAGCCTCCAAGAGGACCTAAAGAACAACAAAGGTTGTTATTTCTTCATCCTTTCTATGTTTGGTATTTTAATCTTTCTATGAATTGCAAGAAGATCCTTGGTGGGTATAAAATGCTATGTTATGTTCGAAATTTAAGTCTTCCGTTTGCCATATTTTTCTATTTTATGAAACTATTTTTAAAATAATACCCAACACCTCATCCCACTGCTGATCCAACTACAAAAAATGAAGAAGAAGATTCGCAACCCATGATGGAGATTCAGAATACCAATCTTTGTTTGGTTCGAATGATTGATCAGTATCCAGAGCCATTATGAATGCCTGTTCAAACCCTAAAAAACTCTGTATTATCAACTGCACTGTCTTCTTCATTCGTAGTTCTAATAAAATGGATTTCTCTTGCTGTTTCCACTGTTGTCTTCAACAAAAAACGATGGTGGTCACGTTTTAGTTAATGAGTTCAAAAATGAGGAAGCTTACAAGGAAGTAATTTGCCCAAATTCTGAAGTTGCAAGTATCAGGTACCTTTTATGAAGTTTCGACTGATCAAGTGCTTCATATGTTCAATGAAATGGGGGCATCAACAAGTTCTTACAAGGATACGTCATTTTATGAAGTCGAGTCTTCCTTTCATATGGAGTTTTCTGTTAGGGATCGTGTTATGTTGCTTAACAGGATGAAGCTTAGGGCTATAAAAAGTTAAACTTGAAATATATTTAGTCATCGTAGGAATGTACTATGGTCTGAATGTGGATTATGCCACACATCTTTAGGAGGAGTTTGAAACTTCAATTACTCACACCAATCTTTCTAATGGTGTTCGGAGTGCTCGTTATTAGAGTCTGATTTTGTAAGAGGTTTATCGACAAGAGATGATTTTTGTTCCTTCTGATGTCGAAACTGCTGAGTTTCCGATTATGGCTTCCCCAAGTGTAACATCCCGACTTCCATCTATTAGAATTATTCTTTTAAGTATGTTTTTCCGTTGGAACACGACATGTTGGAATCCTCACCACTGCATATTGAAGGACTTTGGATCACATATAATTATGGACCAACACGACAAGTTGGTGTAGGGAAACTCAGCGTGTTGGCAGCTGGATTCGAAACCCTAAATTTTAGTGTTTTGCACCCTATCCCTTTAAGTCCCTTGGGTTGATCTTTTATCAGCCTCTATACCCCCATATCGGCCCTTGTGAACCCTAATCATCCTTCCCTCTCATTTTTGAGCTAGTGTTGTATTTTCGGAGCAAAAGAAGAAGAAAGTTGGAAGAAGAAGCAAGGATCTAGCAAGCAAAGCTCTCATCTTCAGTTTGACACTCTTTTGGACCTTTGTAAGTGCCAAAGATCCAATTTTTATTCCTCTATGTAGATAGATATTGAGTTTTGTCCCCTTTTCTCCTTATTCTTGGATGTTGCAGTGGATGGATCTCATAAAGTTTGCAACTTTATGAATCTCCAGGTCAAGGTGACCTTATAGTTGTTTGGATCTGGTCTTTAGCAAAGTTTTGATGCCATGCATGGAGTTTAGGTCACATTTATCCTTTTTCACCCATTTTAGGTTCAAGACATGCATTGGATATGCATGTCTATAAAGCACCAACCTTTGGGTTGATTTTGATGCTAGAATCTCTTCTGGAAAGGTTGGGTTCCAGATCTCAAGGATTTTGTGCTTATTGGTTAAGCCCTTGAATCTTTAAGATTTATGGATAGGTTTTTGAGAACTTGGAGTAACCCCAAAGGATAAAGTTGGAAAATTTATCCTTTTTGATAGCATTTGAAGTTATATCTGATTCTTGGAGTCCCTAGAATCATAGGAACAACTGAATGTTTTAAGCTCAGGAAAACTCAACGAGTTTGCAAGCCAACATGGCGTATTGGCTGGGATTTTCCCGACCCTCTGATTACTGTGGGGACTTAACGAGTTTATTGGTGCACTCGACGAGTTGGGTCAACATGGATTGTTGACCTTGACCGTTGACTTTGACCATTGTTGACCAAGTTTGACTTGTGAGGGCATTTTGGATATTTCACGATTTTGATGGAATTGGTCATGTGGTGGTTGTAGGCATTTAAGTCGGGAGCTGAGATTTGGAGTCAGACCTTATCAGTTCTGCACTACGTGTGAGGTAAGTGTTCCCCATTGCAACATCCAAGAATAAGGAGAAAAAGGGACAAAACTCAATATCTAGCTACATAGAGGAATTAAAATTGGATCTTTGGCACTTACAAAGGTCCAAAAGAGTGCCAAACTGAAGTTGAGAGCTTTGCTTGCTACATCCTTGCTTTCTTCTTCCAACTTTCTTCTTCTTTTGCTCCGTAAATACCACACTAGCTAAAAAATGAGAGGGAAGGATGATTAGGGTTCACAAGGGCCGATATAGGGGTTTAGAGGCTAATAAAAGATCAACCCAAGGGACTTAAAAGGATAGGGTGCAAAACGCTAAAATTTAGGGTTTCACATCCAGCCGCCAACATGCTGAGTTTCCCTACACCAACTTGCCGTGTTGGTCCATAATTATACGCGGTCCAAAGTCCTTCAACATGTCGTGGTGAGGCTTCCACCACCTCGTGTTCCAATGGAAAAACATACTTAAAAGAATAATTCTAATACATGGAATTCGGGATGTTACACTTGGGGCAGCCATAATCGGAAACTCAGTAGTTTCGACATCAGAAGGAACCAAAATCACCTCTTGTCGATAAACCTCTTACAAAATCAGAATCTAATAATGAGCACTCGAAACACCATTGAAAGATTGGTGTGAGTAATTGCAGTTGCAAAATCCTCCTAAAGATGTGTGGCATAATCCACATTCAGACCATAGTACAGTCCTGCAATGACTGAATATATTTCAAGTTTGGCTTTGTCTAGCCCTGAGCTTCATCCTGTTAAGCAAAATAACACGATCCCTAACAGAAAACTCCATATGAAAGGAAGACTTGACTTCATAAAATGACGTATCCTGGTAAGAACTTGTTGATGTCCCCATTTCATGTAACATATGAAGCACTTGATTAGTCGAAACTTCATAAAAGGTACCTGATACTTTCAACTTCAGAATTTAGGCAAATTACTTCCTTGTAAGCTTCCTCATTTTTGAATTCATTAACTAAAACGTGACCACTCTCGATACTTTGTACTATCTTCAGACTTAATACTAATAGTGATGGGCCCAGCCAAGACTAAATTGATGTGTTCAATTAGAAGTCTGATGATGTCATCACGAGTCAGAAATCAGGAAACAAAATCTTGGACAATGAGATTGATCATAATCCATCCCTCATGTCCTGATGATATCTTGAAGAACGGAGGAACATTTGTTATCTTATCTTAGGACACGTTTCTTACTAGATCAGAGTTTGATAGCAACTTTTGGAAGCTACAATTTGCTGATCGATTCAGAAATTATACTGGCAATTAGAGTTATAGACTTATCTAAGCGGGAGACCGTTGGATTAGGTGTCTAAGCGCATAACTGAAAATTGGTATATACTTGAATTGATAGTAACACTGTCCTTTCGGGTTGCCCTCAAACCTAGCAATTGGTTATGATGACTAGAGAGAGAGAAAGAGAGAGATAGAGAGAGAGAGAGATAGAGAGAGAAAAAGAAAGAAAGAGAGAGATTAATCTATTATGTGCTTAATAAATTGAAATAAATAGTTTATTAATATATTCTGAAAATAATATATTAATTAGAAAACTATTATTTAATTAATAATTAATTAGAAATTAATTAGAATTAATTTTGGGATTAATGGAATTAATTAAAAGTGTAGGGTCTAAAGTGTAATTGTTCAATAGTTGAACAAAAGGATCCAGAACCTTCCACCATAGGTGGTGGAAAGTTTTGGAGGGATATTCTAGGGTTTCTAGAATATCCCATATGGATAAATAAGGAATGAGATAAATACCATATTTGAAATATTAATTTAATATTCAAATCAGGGTTATCTAGGGTTTTTTATGCCACTATATACAGACCCTTAGGCCTCTTATTTTTTGTGACTCCTTCTCCTTAAGAGATAGACGAATATCCTACTCTCCCCTCTCATCTCTCTTAAGCCTCCTTCTTGCTAGCTTAGGTGTGAACCATTAGAGGCACAACAATTGTGGTGCTTGTTTCCAAGAGATCTACAAGGAAGGAATTATTGTTATAGACTATAATAACAATAAGGTATGTAATCCTAAACCATTTCTTATGTTTTTTGAAAATAGCATAGGATTTCTAGGGTTTCTTGTTTAATGTTCATAGTTATAGGTTCAATAGTGAAAACATAGATCCTTTAGGTTGCATATGAACTTAAGGGTTTTAAGTTTATTTGTTTTACCTATTCTATCAATTGACGACTTTATGTCCGTTATCAACGTGAACACCACACCATTAATGGCGTGTTGGGCATGGTTTGAACCATAACTGACCATGGTTCTCTCTCTCTCTCTCTCTCTCTCTCTCTGACAATACTAAATACATAAAGTACAAGTATAGTAAGATGATGCGAAGTCTGATTGTTTTCCATAATAGAAATTTGGTGTAAGGAAACACTTGGAATTATAAGAATCGTGATGAACACTTTCAAATTGAAGTATTATGGTGGTACTCCCAAAATCTCAATTGGATAAGATTAAAAAAAAAAGAGACAAGAATAGAGAATGTTAGATGGTATGATTTTCGTGTGTACTAGAAAATGATGACCAAAAAATGATTATAAACCAGCTTTGGGCATTCTTTTTATGACTCTCATGGTTTAACGTTTTCTGCGACTTTCATTTATATCGCTAAGGCTAAAACTCGCTTTATCGTAAATTCACTATTTACGCTTCTCGGTATTGTGCCAGTTCCGTCGCGAAACTTCAACTGGTTATAACTTCTTCGTTATAACTCGGATTTCGGCGTTCTTTATATCCCCAGAATCCTGGTTTCGACCACTACAACTTTATGTAAAGATATTGGGCTTATCTCACACTTTAATTTTGATGCTTATTTTTATCCTTTATTTATTATACATTTATAAATAAGTAATAAGCACACAAATACACATAATTCACATAATACTCAAATATTTCATCTTTATTACTTCAAAAAGAATTACAATAGTTGACCTAGACTATTATATTGTCTAAAAATGTTTAGCCCTGAAACCCGGACGTTACAAGTAATAAAGATGTAACGATGATGTGACAACATTTTTGGAATGGTCAAGTGGTTACCATTACTAATAGCCTCAAAACTTATTATGAAGTTATTCTATTATGATTTGTGACTTAACTCTTTAAACACTTGAACATTGTTATTTTTTAATGATTATTTTCCAATTTTTTAGGATATCGATAATATTTATTTTTAAATAAATTCTCTTACAATTTATAGTCCCCCAACTACTCTTCGATGAGTCCCTTACTAGACCAATTAGTCCCTAGTTCCCGATCGACTAACCAAAAAAGGTTTATTGACTTTTACAACCCTGCATATATCATGTTTTAAATTTAACTTGTTTCATCACCATCACAAGATGCGATACTTAGTGTTCTTGGCATGAAATATATATATATATATATATATATATATATATATATATATATATATATATATATATATATTTGTTGTAACTAGTTTGTATTAGTTTTCTCTAACATATGTTCAGGGAATCAGTTGAGAAAAATCGCTAAAAATACAATTATTTTGATAAAAGTTGCTTTTATCAAGTAAATTCATTGAATTTGATCCGAAGGAAGAACATATGATTGTATTGTTTTCCCAAATTATTTACTTTAATGACACTAAATGCATGAGGGTGATAGTTATGCCTTCATTCAGTTCAAATTGTAAAAATAAGTATATATATATTTTTTTCAAAATTTAAATACCTTGAGCTTATGGACTCGGCCTATGACCAAATCACAAGCTATGACATCCTCTAATTTTTCAGAACCAAAAAAAATTTCTTTACGCTTTAAAAACCGTGATACTTCATTTGAGGAAAATCTGAGTATATAAAAATCTTTTACGTACAAGATTGTCTCAAATAAAATCCTAAGGATATCATAGTCAATACAGGTACATAAGTTATTGTTGGAATAGTGTCTAAGGCTACAACTATATTAGGCAAGTATTTGACCCGGTTGTGCATGGTCCTTTTGGGTTGCCTTTACCATAGCAACTTGATAGGATAATTTATTAAGAGAGAGTAAATATTATTAGTATATTATGAGAATAATATAAAGAGTAATATATTATTATTTGATTAATATAAGTCATAAAATTAATTGGAATTAATTTGGTGACTTAAAGAGATTAATTAAACAAGAGGGTATAAATTGTCAATTGTTTGATAGTTAAACTTTAGACTGTAAATCCATATAGATATGGATTGGACGGATTCTAGAAGCTAAGGATAGCTTCAAATCGTCCAAGGGGTTATCTAAGGAATGGATTTGGATAGCCTTAAGAGAAGATTATCCAATTAGGGTTTAGGTTGTAACCCTTAAGGAGTCTACAAGTATAAATAGACCCTATGGCTAAGGGAAATCGTGACTTCATCTAAAGTAAGAGAACCCTGGCCGATATCCTCCCCTCTCCTCTCTCCCAAATCATCCTCCTTGCTATTTGGTGTTTGTAAGCCATTAGAGGAGTGACAATTGTGACTCTAGAAGCTCCAAGACAACAAGATCAACAAGGAATTCAAAGGTATGATTCTATATCTGTTTTAACATTGTTCTTATTCCTAAATAGTCATTAGAAGTCTTGGATTCAAAGCATGTTTAATTAGAAAGCCTAGATCCAAGCATTAGGGTTTTGCATGCGCACATAGGAAAGTTCTTATGGCAAAAACCCATCAGTTATAGCGTAAAGACCTAATGGTCCTAAACATCATTGCAGGTGCTCTCTTAGTCACTCAACATCCATGATTATCAGGAAGTTAAGCCATTTAAAGGAAAATGATTGACTACACTGCTAGGGGCTTCCTTGGCTAGTGAAAGTCATAAAGGCACCCGAGCCATCAAAGTGTTTGATGAATATGGTATCCCATTTCATCTACGTTTGTAGGTTATGAACCCACACTAGCAATGCAATTCATAAGACCGTCTAGAATGATCAAGTGTTCTCGTCTTACTCTGGGAGATGACCAAACATACCATTAAAGTTGCCTAATTTGGGCCCGCCATTTCTGGTCATCCAAGAAGGAATACGATTTGTACTCTGGTACATATTTCGTACAATTGACAGCTAAAAGTGTCACAAAGCAGAATTCTACAATGCTCCTAATACCAACTCTGTTTTGCAACACTATCCTATCTCAGTGTATATATTTAGCACAAAGTATTTAGGTATTAATATACCTTTATTCTTCTCTTTAATGATACTTCTATTATTATTATTATTATTATCATGTAATATATATATATATATATATATATATATATATATATATATATATATATATATATATATATATATCTTTTAACATATATAGAACCATGTCTGGTTCACATATTGTATATCCTCAAATACATTTCTAACATGTAATCCAGACAATAAGAATATAGCTCACATATAAAATCCTAACAAATCTTTAATACTTTAATTAATACTTGTATTAAAATTATGTTCATGAAAGGGATTATGCACTCACTTGACTTAGGTGGGTGACTGGATAATTCGGCAGCCTTCCGCCTTTGACTTTTATTTTGACGTGACCTAAGTATGATTTATAATGAGTCTTAGTCTAATATTCTTGGTGACTAATGATAGTTTAGATTCCTCAATAATCCCAAGGTCTACATAAAGATCTATCAAGTAAGGAACAACCAGGTAGGATCATATTGGAGGTATGATCCATTTGGTATACATAGTATACTGTTTGGAAATCCCACTTAAACACATCACAAAATCCAGCATAGTCATCATTCCCGTAAGTAGATAAATCAGTATAATGACTTGGAATTAATGATAAATCTTATTTATAGGTTCATAGTAAAGACTATGAACATAAATATAATTTACACTTGAAAGTGATATGAGTGTAGCTTAACTTACAAAAATTTTCTAGCAAAAACCAAGAGATTACATTGGCATAACTCCGACCCAAACACTTGGAATCTCTGACGACTTAGAGTTCCGCTAAAACTACTAAATACTAAAGAGATTTGGGATTCAAGGAGGAAGTTTTCAAATAGAATTATTTTGAATGGTGTGTGGAGTGAATGAAGGATGAGCCTCTATTTGTAGCAGGTTTTGACCATGCACGTCGTGCCTTTTAAGGTGCACGTCTCGACCTTAAGGTTGCGTCTCCCCTGTTATTTGTGCTATGTTTCGGCTTCTCTGTGGTCCGCGTTGCCTCATTCTAGAAGTACGTGCTGCGCAAAACATAGATTTTGTAAATTCCGTAAGTTCTTCATACGAGCTCTATTTTGGACGTTCTTTATATCTACGTGTAGCTATCGAGGAGATCTACAACTTTCATTTAGACCCCGTCGGATAATTCTCAATTTATTTTTAAAATTATATTTTTATAGGCTTGGACTGTTAAAATTCGTATAAAAATCACAACTCTTCCATATGACATCCGTTCTTTACTGTCTTTATATCGACAAGATCTACGACTCTCGTTTAGATTGTTTTTCCTAACAATCGACTGATTTGAATTCTGGTTTATGTGTTGCACACTGCTACGGTCCAGCTTTGAAAAATCATAACTTCTTCATACAAAGTCAGATTTGGACGTTCTCTTTATGCACGAGTTCGCTTTTTCAATTACTACGACTTTCACTTAGGTTATTTATTCTAAATAATATACTATTAAAACATTTATTCCCGTGACAAATAATTATGCTATTATTCTTTAATCATCTAGCCCTATCTTGCGGGCGTTAAACAACCCATACCTTGAAATCGTAGTCCATTAAGGCTCACTTTGATTTAGTGGTTAGATTGGTCCTTTTTATGGTTAATTTATGCATAATAATCACAAAATCATTAAATTCAACTATATTTGTCTTTTTATCAATTTTATAACATGAGATACCGGTTGATTTTTTTTAACAACTTTAGAAACTTCGATACTTTGAATCGTAGGAAATAGAGACACAACCATTAAAATGTCAGGAACGGCTATAGCCGTACTGTAATATATACAATCTAGGAGAAATTAAATTGTCTCTGTTGGATTAGATGTCTAAGCCCATAATTATTATTGGTATGTATTCGACACGAGAGTAGCATGATCCATTTAGGTTGCATAACACCAGGACAATTTGTTAGGATGGACTCTTGAGAAAAGGTTACATATGATTTATTAATATATTATAGGTTATAATATGTTAATATGAAATCATAAGCTTTAACTATTATTGATCAAGAATTAATCTAGTGATCAAAAGAGACTAATTAAATCTATGGGGCCTAATTATGGTAATTAGTTATATTTATATGTGTTGGGCTTATGATCCATGTTGGACCAAGTTTATGTATGGACACACAAAGAGTTCGGCCACATGAACCATGGATCATAGAACCCATGGGTATGGATTTGGGTTATAACCATGACTCTTGAAATCCTACATATAAATACATACTCCATAGCCTAAAAACGCCTACTTCTAGTTCTTGGAGTTCTTGGGGGTGTTTTTGGTGCATGGAGATTCTCTCTCAAGAGCCACCTTTGTCCTAGGTGAGTTGTGAGCCATTTGAGGCATTCATACTTTTGGTGCTAACCTCTTAAGGCCAAATACAACAAGGTTTCAAACTGCATAAGTGGCATGTCATCCTAACTAGTATTTCATATTATCTATGTCAATTGCATGCTAGTTATATGCTTAATGCTTTGGAAATACCATTACATGTATAATTAGAGAAAACATAGATCCAAGGCATTTAGGGTTGTATGTGCACCATAGGATGTTGTAGTATACCATAACCCAGTAGTGGTATCAGAGTCATGGGTTGTTTTTCTATTATATTTGATGTTATTATTGGTTTTCGAAGCAAAAAAAATCGATTTTTCTGCATTCTGTCAGCCTGAATCGCCGAGTCCACTGGGTGACCTGACAAGTTGCTTGAAGATTGTCTTGGACTCGTCGAGTGCATCAAGTGGCTCGATGAGTTGGCAGTCCTGAATGTAGATTTTCGAGTTTTTTTGGCCTGTTTTGGATTAGGATCATTACAACAATATGTTTTTGTTCATAAAATTTGATTTTGATGCTATAGTAATGATTATCCTCATCCAAATTAAGGATAATTATCAAAGTTTCAAGATTTGTATTAGTTTATATGTTTAGCTAATTTCCTGAAAATTGTTGATGTGAATTAACTTTACTTATGAGTTTAATCTAGATCATAGAAAAAATTATTTGATTATTGTGTTAATTGGGATAATTGATATTAATGGTTTTTATGAATTCCATAACTTGTCTCAAGTTATGGAAAATGAAGAGTTTTTCATTTAAAAGCACATTAAGTCTCATAGGTTATGAAAATGTAAGAGTCTCTTATTTTTAATGTTATCATAAAATAGTTTTATGTCTTCCATAACATGTCCTCAAGTTACGGAACATGAAAAGTCTTCCATAAAAACCGTATTAAACTCATAAGTTATGGAAACCAAAAGTTTTTGAATTGTTCAAAACTTGCCCTCGTGTTTTGGAATTTGTAAAGTTACCCCCTATGTATACTTTAATTCCAACCCCTAGAATTTTAAAAGTTTAAAATTCAACCCTTATAATATTATAATATTATATGTTTAACATATATATATATATATATATATATATATATATATATATATATATATATATATATATATATATATATATATATATATATATATAAGAGTAAGTCAGTCTTACCGTTAGTAGACCTCATTCACGAAGCCGGTCTATAAGGTGGTATAAAGTTACTGCTTATTAAATGACAATTTAATGGGTGTCCACTCTCACGCACCGCTTCCTTGACTGGTGGAGGTTCGTTAGCTGAACGAGTATGACATGACATTAATTCTCCCTTCATTAAAAGTATAATGATAAATACAAAGTAACTAATCTTTATTAAATTCCCAATCTTAGTTACTTTAGGAAAATGTGAATTTGGTGCTAACCCATGAAATAACACTTTGCACCTTGTTAAGTCATTAGTGGAGCGTGTGTGGTTAACCGGAACACTAATCTGGGGCTGACAATGCGTAGCAAAGGGTAGCTTGATGTTAATAATAGATCAATGGAGTGTGTGTGGTTAACCGGTACATTGATTAGGTGGTTGTAACATTAAGTGTACCAAGTTAATTTGCATGGTTATTCACTCCTTGTTTGTGATCCTCAACATCCCAGTCACAAACTTGAAGGGCACAATCGAGATTTAAACATGTAATTGAATAGTTTAATGAATCTCAAAAGATCTAGGAGTTTCAATTCATTTATAACCTAATGTTAAATTTTGTTTTTCATGATGGAAATTGGTAAATCGTCATTTACGTACCTTCAAATACTTTGTAGCTTGGATTACGGCATCCCTCTTCCAAATTATAAAATATTGTGTTTGGTCCTAGCCTTAATATTTCATATTGGGTGTTATATCAAGGACTTAAGTCAACTAAACTTGAATTTCTCCCTCATAGATGTCTAGTTATGACAACTATGGTCTTCCTTATCCTTTTGGATAAAGCTTTCCTAAAGAAGATGATATCCCACATAGCGATCAAGGTGAAAGATTAATCCCTTTATCATGCATTAATGGGACTAGAAATCATACTTCACTTCCTCCACCTCCTCCAATTATTCTCCCTAACCCACAAGTTCTTGAAAAGTTCAAGGTCACTCAATCCCTATTAGCAATCAATGTCTATATGTGCTCACATCTTGGAGATGAATTCACATATTGACAAGATAGGAGAGTTGGGTGTCGAATAGACCTGACAGTGTATTCGTGTCATGAAAACGTGTCAGCCACGAATTTTACACGATGAGAAATAAGCTTTATCTCAAATTTTAAGATGTATTCGTGTCGTGTATTCGTGTCGTGTCGTGTCTCTCACAGATTCGTGTCTTCGTGTCTGAAATTGCCAGGTCTAGTGTCGAAGTCTCAAGGAAGTTGGCTGTTGATTGGGTTCTTCAATCACTTCCTAAGTCATATAGTGAGTTCTTTATAGGACTACTATGTGACAGACCACGACATGACCCTTATCAATCTTACATATTTGCGTGTTGCTGCTGAATCAACAATGATTTGGAGCGCTGGCAAAGAAAATTTGATTGGAAGATCTACTTCCCAAACTTACATGGTCATTGACAATGGAAACATTGGAAGTCCAGAAAAGTCTTATCTTCCCAACGGAAAGGGATCGACCATAGTCAACCTGGTTGACCAAATGGTAATGAGAAAAGCTAAGTTTGAGATAGTCCCGTGTACCATTACTAAATATTCCATATGTTTCCATTGCCAAAAGAAGGGGCATTGGTTGCGAAGATACCCTATTTACCTGAAAGTTCACTAGAGGGTAAAAGTCAATAATTTGACTATGCTTCAGGTAAAATCCACTATCTAACTCTATTAAGTTCCTATTTGGAGATTCTTGTTATATGATGTGACTAGGTCACATTTTGATGTTTTGTAGAATCGAAGAAAAGAAAAAGAAGCTTAAAGGAAGAATAAGCTAATTCTGATCGTGAAGAGATGGATTTCAATTGCATGATCTGAAGATCAGAATTTTGAGCTGCTGCTAAGAGTTATGATAGATTGCTTAGGAAGGGATAACAACATAGTTTTCATATGTATTTGCATTGTAAGGATAAGTTCTTCCGCAATTTTAAAATAAAAGGAAAATTTTAATTTTTTTTATTTTAAGTAACCTTACAATGGAATTTGTGAAAAATTGTTGTTTATATGATTCCATTGATAGCAATATTGGAAAATGGTTATGATTCATTCGTTTGTGGCAGTGTCATAATTTACCAAATAAAGGAAAGATTTTCAGTCATGCAACTTGTATTGTATGATGAATGAGAATTTTCATCTTTGGAAAGTAAGACTAATTCCTTGTTCACATGTAGATGCTTGTCAAGTGAAGGACTAGGAGATCGGGTACACTTGGTTGTGTGCTGATCAGGTCCACCATAAAGAACGATAAGGCTTTTCGTCATGATTTACTAAAGTTTAGTAAATATGGTTGTGCTTACAGGTTTAAGTATAATTCTGAAACATTGGAAAAGTTTCAATGTAAGACATGACGAATGAGCATAATTAAATTAGGCAGAAAGATAAAAGTTTCTTCAATCTGAAAAGATGGGAGAGTACTTCAGGATCATGTTTTATGATCATCTTAAAGATTATGGAAAGCCATATCACAATTGATCCTCTAAGGACATCTTGGTGCATTTGTTTGGATAAGAAGAGAAATCGTGAATTGTTGAAATGGTTAAATCAAAAGATGAATCATACTTCGTTCCAAAATTGAGTCTTAGAGTAACACTCTAAGATCGAGCCTTGAGTGACATAATGTTACGAAGGTTTAAAAACACTTATCAAATGTAGAGTAAAATGTTTTCTTACTCTTGTACATTTGAAATCGGTAAGTTGTGATGTTTTTGATAAAATAAAAGACCAAGTAAGACCAATAGTGTGAAGTGTTTTTTCTTGATAAGAATTTGCACTAACTCTTGATTATTTTTTTGTCAAGGAATGGTTCTTGAAAAGAGAATCTCATATGTCATGCAGTCAGTGGGAGTCTTAATGATCTTGAAAAGGGTCTCAAGAAATAATCAAGAATAAACCTGTTGTTTATCACTAGTACACGACTTGCGGTTTGTAACCTATCATGTTGACATATTCTTGTTTCTGTGCCCATTCCAGTTAAAAGGTGACTATGAATGTGAGTTCTATGAGTTCTCAATTGTTTGCATGACAAATTGGAAGACATGGTAGACCCTTGTGCTACCAAGTGGCAAGAAGTTAAGATTGAACAAGTTCAGTTCATATGAGTTTGGATTTGTCACTAACCTTGTCTTATAATTATGGTTTGAAAAATTCACATGGATAGGAACACATACACCATAAAATCTGAGTGTCATAAGGTTTCTCTCCGACTCATGAAAATGATGGTGAGGAAACGATTTCACTAAGTAGATTTTAAAGAGATAACAATTATGGGATTTGCATTCTCAAATTCGATTATGATTATGGCATCCCTCTTCATAATTCGAATTGTGAGAAAGGGCAAAAGGTCTAAACATTATGATTACGACATCCCTCTTCATAATTGTTTAGAAACACATGTGAGTTATCTAAGGAAAGGTGTATGATTTTGATAAAGTCTTATCAAAGAATCTCGTATTAGAAATCTTAACTTTGAAAGAAAGTCAATAAAATATTGATTCTAAGAAGCCCAGTTGATTTTTGGGTACATGTCAAAGCTAGTGGGAGCATAAGTGATGTGCTAGTAAAGTAATTATTATGCTAGTGGGGGCATAATCAATTATTGTAAGTGTTGCAAGTTAGCAATGTTAATTATAGAAAACAAAGGTTTCAATTCGCCAAGTTGCAGGGTTTGAAAAGTTGTTTTGCTATAATTAAGGGAGAGAAATTCATACTTCATTTCATTTCTAAATGCTTAAATTGAGATTTTAATCAAATTTAGTCAAGTATATATTTGAATGTTATGTTGAAATGGTTTAGCATAAGGAAATTCTATATATGGAAATATTAATTGCGTTCTCAAATTCGATTATGATGATGGAATCCTTCTTCATAGTCCGAATTTTGAAAACATGGCAAATAGAAAATTATAACAAAAGACTGGTCTAGGATTATGTCTTTATGTGAGACATTATGAATCGTATCTCATATGCTTCGAGTATAGGATCGATTGCATATGCTATAATATTTCTATGTGTTTTGAATTTTCCAAATGCCTAGGGCATTAAGAGGGAAAAAGGACTAGAACTGAATGATGACTAAAATGATTAAGCAATTTTCGAAGAAAATTAGAGGCTTACCAAAGATTGGTTGCTCATGAACAGTTGGAAGTATAGTGTTAATTTTGGAAGAACCTTATTGACATATTCTGAAAAGAGGAAACTCTTGTTTAGAAGTGATAGTTAAAATGGGAATATGGAAATGTTTCCATAGGAGGAAGTTATTCATTAAATCTGTGTAAGATTAGAAAACTTAATGCAAAAAGGATGTTCAAAGGAATGTACTTTGAACGTGAGACATCTTTTCCATGGAATTTCTCTCGATGGGAATACTTTGTAATATATGTTGCCAAGTCTTTGTGACTTTTGTGCATAGTCATTACAAGAGGATCATTGCATATAAGTTTAAGAATCTAACAGATTTCAATAAATGGCAAAGAATCTTGTATTCTTACATGTATCATAAGGATTTGGAATTGTGAAATGAGCATCATTGAAATGTTTTCAGTTGAGCTATTCCACAAAGAAAAGACCATAGGTAAACATAGTGTGCATGTTTGTAGCATGGGGCAACTATTGTTTTAGTTCAAGTATTAAGTTTATTATTTGAAACATTATACAATGAATAATGAGTAATCAATATGACTCAAAAGTTTTTGGGTCATATAGGATTAGTATTATTCTTGTGTTTCACTTTGCATGTTTTGACTTCCTGAATAACTAGGTTATTCAAACCGTCCATATTCGATCATACTTTGGAAGTAGGTAATGAGGCAAGACTTTCATGAATGGGTCTGTAGTATGTCTAGGTGTTTTTTTAACATAGATGCAGTATTCATGAATGCTCCTGGAATAAGATTTGAGTATTGGATTAAACCCACGCTCATTTGAATCACTTCATGGATTTTATCACGAGTGATCATGAGACGATAATATCTTCTATTCTTCAAACGGAGAGATATGAGTTGCAGTTTACAAGTCGGTTGCACATTGATAATGTGAAAACGCACCAATAACTTGGTGTTATAAAACACATTGTTGTGTGTGATTTGATGAGTAGATAGAGCAAGCATATAAGTCGAAGTTTATCCATTACTATTACCCTTGGAGGGATAAAAGTGATATCTGTGGGCCCTAGATGATTTAGTGATGACAACCCCAAGTGCTCGGTCGGGCCTGGACTGGTTCAATTTGTTCAATTAGTCGGTCGTCATAAATCGGAAATCGGAAAACAACAAATGGACAGAGAGAATGATTATAATCCATGTCTCTGTCCATATGATATCTAGAATGGAGGAATATTTGATCCCTTATCTAATTGACACGTCATTGACTAGGTCAGAGTTCGACAGCGACTTTAAGAACTACGATTGCTAGTTGGGTTTTGGAGTCTTACTTGCAATAATAGTTTTAGACTTATCCAAGTGGGAGACTGTTGGGTTAGATGTCTAAGCCCATAACTATTATTTGTATGTACTCGACCCAAGAGTAGCATGGTCCATTTGGGTTGCATAACACCATGACAATTTGTTAGGATGGACTCCTGAGAAAAGGTTACATATGATTTATTAATATATTATAAGTTATAATATATTAATATGAAATCATATGTTTTAATTAGTATTGATCAAGAATTAATTTGGAATTAATTTAGTGATCAAAAGAGACTAATTAAATCTATGGGGACTAATTATGGTAATTAGTTATATTTATATGTGTTGGGCTTATGATCCATGTTAGACCAAGTTTATGTATGGACACATAAAGAGTTGGGCCACATGAACCATGAATCATAGAACCCATGGGTATGGATTTGGGTTATACCCATGACTCTTGAAATCCTACATATGAATACAAACCCCATAGCCTAAAAACGCCTACTTCTAGTTTTTGGAGTTCTTGGAGGTGTTTTTGGTGCATGTAAATTATCTCTCAAGAGGCACCTTTGTCCTAGGTGAGTTTGAGGCATTCATACTTTTGGTGCTAAGCTCTTAAGGCTAAATGCAACAAGGTTTCAAGCTACATAAGAGGTATGTCATCCTAACTAGTATTTCATATTATTTGTGTCAACTGCATGCTAGTTATAGGCTTAATGATTTGGAAATACCATTACTTGTATAGTTAGAGAAAACATAGACCCAAGGCATTTAGGGCTATATGTGCATCATAGGATGTTGTAGTATACAAAACCCAACAGTCTCCTATCTTTTATAGCTACAAGTATTCCTACCCACTAAAATTATGACAAGTGTCATCATTCCACCATTAAATTTAATTTTGTTTGATATATTTCTACTATATCCTTAATGAGATAATTAAAAAAATATGGAATGATGACAATTGTCATAATTTTAACGGCTAGGAATATTTGTAGGAATAAAAGGAAAAAGGCAATTTAATTTTTCATAATCTAGTGTTTGATTTGAAACAATCAATCAAATAACTAATTGTCACCAAATGACTTCTAGCCCAGCGGTATCAGATGTTGTCCTTCTCCTTGAGGTTGAAGATTCAAGTCTTATTAATTGTTGACATAAGTTGAATTAAGGAGTTGGAGTATATTGACATAAGTTGAATTAAGAATAGGGGTATATTAAGTTTGCCGTTCAAAATAAAAAAATAAAAAAATAAATAACTAATTGGACCAATGAAAACCAAAAAACCAAATATAATATACAACTTATTAACTCAACATTAAAGAAAAAAATCCCTATAAAACTACAGCCATCGGAAAGATAGTTTGAAAGAAATACATGCGGTTAACTCATTTTCGAACCAAAAGTAGCAAAGAGAAAGAACATCAAGATGTTGAACTCTCCTGAAATTCTTGCAGCTTAACAATATGGTCAATGACGCATCAAGAGCTAGAACATTGAACAAAAAAGAAATGAAAAATACTACCTATAGACATTTTTGGGGTTAAATTCCAAAATATAGACACAAAAAATTGGATTTCCGGGTATAGACATGGGTTCCGCGGAGGTAAGCTACGAAGGCTTCGTGGAATCCACTATAGCTCCACGGAATGACAAAATCGTAAATAAATCAAGATATTAAAAAAAACTCAAGATCCATTCCACGAGCTACCTCTGATGAATGCACTCATTCTGCGGAGGTAGCTCCGAGGAATGCATCTTCAATTTTTTTCCCATATCGATTCTTTAGGATTTATACTCATTACCCAACTAATTATTTTCAAGAAAAGATTATGATAATATGAATTTTTCTTGACAATGTTTAAAATGAATGTAAGATGGAAAAAATGGCCTTTTGATCGGAGATCTTACATAAAAGAATCCTTGGAGGTGATTTTTTTTTTTTTTTTTCTGAAGTTCCATTCCTCGAAGCTAGCTCCGCGGAATCAGTTCATTCCTCGGAGGTAGTTCCGCGGAATAGATCTTGAGTACTTTTTTTTTTTAATATTCTGATTTATTTACGATTTTGCCATTCCGCGGAGCTATATTGGATTCCATAGAGCCCTCTGAGCTTACCTCTGCGGAATCCATGTCTATACCCGGGAATCTAGTTTTTTATAACTATATTTTAAAATTAAACCCTAAAAAATGTCTATAGCCGGCATCAACAAAATAGGTAGACTAATTGTCATACAAAAATAAAATCCCAATACTAGTATAAATAATCGAGAACAAACCATTCGCTTCAGCACGTCAGTACTGTACTGAGTTGCTTTGATGTTCTTGTTTACTGATCCCATATACTAATCTCACAATGTTCTTATTTTCTTGTGACTCGATAACTCCTTGCAGCATTTAAAAAATACTTGTTACTCAACATAATTCAATTCCACAAGAATCTAATCTAACACTTGATCTTGTATAAATACCAAATTTTAAAAAATATTCGAAATTAACACTTTTAAACAACACATGTACTATAAATGCCATACAAATATAGATTCCAAATATTAGTACAAATAAGCATAATATCGGTAATAGAAAAAGCAAACTAATCATTTATAACATATACTTGGTAATTACATGCATCCCGAAGGATCTATGCGTCCATCCTTCCTCTCTTCAACTTGGCAACTCTTACCACAACTTCAACATGTATCAAGTCAATGGTTTTCTCAACAAACATGAAAAGCTTCCTTCTCCACTGCTCCTTAAAGAAAAAATTACAATAATACCCCAAAATACTGTTGCAAAACCACACACTATGTCCAAGTAAAATAACCATACATTTGTATTGATGGATCTTCGTGGGCTCAACAGTTGTTGGGCCTTGATGATTTGAGCAACTCTTTGGCAATGGAGGTCCACATAGATCTTTGTTCCCATCATATATGGATGGATCAATAAGAGTCTGCAGTTGACTTCCTGTAGGAACTCGTCCTGACAAATTATTGTGTGACAGATTCAAATGGCTCAAAAAGTTCAAACCTGCCATGCTTGAAGGGATCATTCCTATCAACTCGTTGTTGGAGAAATCCAGAGATTCTAAGTTATTCATGTTTCCAATGTTGCCTGGAATACTGCCTCTGAGATGATTATTAGACAAATTGAGACCCATCAATGTATAAAGTGCAGTTAGCTCAAGCGGTATTTCTCCGACAAGTTTATTGCTTGAAAGATCCATGTTATAAACTAATTCCCAATTTGTTGTATATTCAAGATCAGCACCTTTCATGGCTTGAATTACATTCTCATCATAATCGATACTTCCAGAATACCAAGGTAATGGGTTGATTTCAACCATGGCACTCAACTCTCCTAAACAACGAGGGATAGTACCCGTTAAATTGTTGTGTGAAACATCCAAAATTCGAAGATTTGAAGATATGCATAAAGATTCAGGAATTCTACCGGTGAAGTTATTTCTACGTAACCTTAAAACCATCAATGACGTAAGGTTTTCTCCTATCCACTTGGGTATATTCCCAGTGAATCTATTATCACCCAAATCTAAAACATTTAAACATCGTAAATTCCCCAATTCTAGAGGAAGTTCACCTGTAAAGTTGTTGTCATTTAAGTTTAACCGGCGTAACGATGTAAGAGCTACAGAGCTCGGAATGACACCAGACAGCTGATTTGAGCTAAATATCATTGTAGCCAAAGTTTTCAAATTCTCAAGGCACTTCGGAATTCTCCCAGTTAACCTATTTTTCGAAAGATCAAGAAATTGCAAATTTGTCCTTCTGCACAATGACCTTGGAATCGACTCACTGAAAAGGTTATCTTCTAGAAATAATACACGAGAAATTCCTCCACTAGGAAGGTTTGTCAAAGGTCCACTAAGTTTGTTGTGAGAAAGATCTAAGAAAGAAATGTTCATCTTCTATAGCCAGGTGGGGAGAGGTCCCGAAATTGTAGCATTGGACAACACTAACAGCTCAAGTTTCCTTTGATTTTGAAGCCATTGCGGAAATCCACTTCCGATATTGCAAGAACTGAGTTCAAGACTTTCTAATTGGAATGGAGGGACCCACTCACGTGAAACAATGAATTTCAATTTGTTAGAAGAAGCATACAACTCCTTCAACACCGAAAGGTTAGAAAAATGGGCTTCAGACAATACTCCTTGTAAAGAATTGTTAGCGATATCTAGAGAATGGAGTTTGGAAAGTTCCCCAATTGAAACCGGAATAGTCCCATTTAACAAATTTGAACCAACCAAAAATTTTCGTAATGAACCAAGTCTTCCTAAAGATGTTGGGATGGAGCCAGTTAACCAATTGAATTCTAGATCCAGATCTGTTAAGGTTGCTAACTTTCCAATGGATTCTGGAATTGAACCATTCAATTGATTAAAAGAAAGGTCAAGTTTGTGAAGTTTCCCAAGAAATGTTGGAATGAGACCTTTTATCTGGTTATAGGATAGATCTAATACTTCTAAAAACCTTAATCTTCCTAGAGATTCGGGGATTGGACTTGTCAATCTGCTATGTGATAGATCTATATCTATTAGATTTGACAATCTTCCAAATGCTTCTAGAATTGCACCATACAAACTCTCATGTAAATCCAATATCTCTCCAAAGCATATTGAGAACATTCTGATAAATTTTTTGGTGAGTCAATCATTTCTACATTAAAATGATTGTTTGAGGCACTCAGGACTTTCAGGTGACACTGTCTCCAGATTCCAACATGCTCGATCTGCTTAAACTCGTTAAACGAAAGATCGAGTTCTAGAAGGTTAGGTATTAGAGGAACCGATGAATTCAACGTGTTTCTTGAGAGGTCAAGGACTCTTAAGGAACTCATGTTTGTTAAAAATGATGGAAACATGCCTTGGATTGAATTGAAGCTAAGATCCAGATGTTGGATCTTAGAAAGTGCACTGAAATTATGATGAAAGGAAGATAGAAATGTCTTATCGAGCTCACAACTTGACAAATGAAGCTCTGATAAAGAAGGGATCAAGTTTAGCAAGTGTGCGAAGTTCCATGCATGTCAGACTAATATTGAAGTGTGAAATATCAAGGAACGCTAGGGATGTCATATTTTGAAAAAATCCAGGGAGTGGACCTTTGAAATAATTTTTGCTAAGATCCAGGTGTTTGATGTTGGGAAGTATTTTACTCGAATTAAGAAAAGGACGAACATCGGCATTCGAAAGTTGACAAGATGACAAACATAGTTCTTTCAACGAAGGAATCATGTAAAGCAACATGTCCCAGTTTTTTGTTCTACTAAGATCAAATGCACTCAAATCGAGATGCTCAAGTGACAAAAGACGAAAAATCCATGCCACATCATCTGTCATCAGCCTATAGTTTGAACATAGATCAAGAACTTTTAAATTAGAAAGATTTCCAATGTGAGGAGTAACAAGACCACTAAAACCAGCATCAGAAAGATTGAGGTACCTCAGGTGTTTCAAAGATCCAATGAACTCAGGGATCCGACTTCCTCCAAATGAATTCGCACTTAAGTCCAAGTATTTGAGACGCCTCAACTCTGCCAATGAAGAGTTCACCTCATTACCAACCAAGTACTGGTAGCCTTGATCATCGTATGAATATGCTTTGTTTCCTCTGAGATTAAGGCTTTCGACTTCTCCAGTGACAACATCACACTGGATTCTTTCCCACCTGCAACAGTCATTGCCAACCCATGATGACAACATTTCATAGTCATCTTTGACATTGTGTTTGAACTTGAGAAGAGCAAGTTGCTCTTTCTTAGAGCAAACGACACTCATATTTCCAACACCCAAAAAAGTATATGTGGTTGCTGCCAAAAAAATACTTATTAAAATGAGATGGAGTCCCCAAACCCTCTGATTCCCCCATTATAAACCCTAGAACAGTTTAATACAGAAGAAAATCGAAGTGGAAAGATAGGTTCTAGTGATGAATTGATGGTTTTTTTAGTTAAGAAACTTGTTCATTTATAGAGCCATAAATGAACAGCAACATATAGCCATGCATGGAAGACTTGAAGTCAATAAAGATTTGTATCCACTAGTTACTTCTTGCGATGGAAGACTTGGCAAGTAACGGATAATCAATCAGTATCCACAAACATCCTCTTCTGGTCCCATACTATATATATTTCGTTTATGTGGTGTTTGGCTAAGTTTATTCTTCACGGCAAACTTAATGTAAATATCTTTGTCCACAAGTCTACTAATTATTGCAGCGACTTAAAATTCGATGGAATATATTTTCATACAGCTGAGTCAAAATGTTCATGCTTTCAAGCTCATCTAAACATGTAAAAATATGCATATCAAGCAGTATAACAAAAACTCGTAAAACAAATTTATATATAATGAATGATGAATGTGTCTCAATTTCAAAGTTCATGAAATTCACATACGTAATTGCTCCCAGCAGGCTCACATCAAGTTCTTTAAATCTTAATAACCTTTCTTTATGATTATGTCATGATAAAAAAAATAAATAAATAAAAAGAAAAAAGGTTATCTCTATGGACGTTATAGTTGTCCTCTGGTGGCTATATACAAGAATAACTGGCAAAAGCTCCACAACAAATTAAAAAAATACGTTATTTGTTGCCCCCAAAAGCGTTTGTCGCACTAAAGGCTTATGTTGGTGCAATGACGGATCCAAAACCAAAACTAAGGGGCCAAAATATATAAAGGAAAAATATAATAAAAATTAATAAAAGAATATGATTTTTTTAGTTTTTTTCTTGGGGTTTTTTTCTGCAAGAATGGGTGCCAAAGAAAACTTAACTGAGGCCAATTGTTCAATTACATATTCAATTACATAACAAAATTCTTTTCCGTTTTGCTAAAATTTCCCATGGGAGCTATTTTTAAGTGGGCCATACACCCCACTTGTGATGCACTAAATCCGCCACTATGTTGGTGATTGCATCATTTCAACTCCGTCTATCAATTTAAGTAATGATCCAACAACTAGGAGAACATAGGAAACTCTGTGTTGTTTTCCCTCTGGTATGTAGCCGCTAATGAGTATCCGTCGCCAATAAAGGCGTCACCGCTAAAGAGCGCCGACAATAAAACCCCCTCCATCCTCACTTTCGTTCTTGATCTTCTGTGTCTTCTCTTCTTTTCTCTAATCATCACCGTCGACCTTATCAGAATTTCGCTGATATCTTCACAATTTCACCCTTCTTCTTTTCCGTTTTTTCTCCTTTTCTTTTCATTTTCTGTTTTCCCTACTAAATTTCCAGCATTTGTGTTGGTTGTCGGGATTTTCAGATCCCCACCGTTCTCATCGGCGTATAGCACCACCACCGCTGTTCTCGTCGTAATTTCGATTTTGTAGATGTGTATTTGTATGTGTCTTTTGTGTTTGTAGATGTGGATGTGTATTTAAATGTGCATTTTTATGTATGTATATTTTGAATGTGTATATATATATATATATATATATATATATATATATATATATATATATATATATATATATGTGTGTGTGTGTGTGTGTGTGTGTTTTTATGTGCATTTGCATGTATATGTGTATTTTGTATGTGTATTATGTATTTATATTTGTATTTGTATGTATATAGAAATATGTATAAATAGCGGCAACACTTTTAGTGGCGACGGAGAGCATTACTGGTGCGTTGACGCACCTGTATAGGTGACGAACCATTAGCAGCGACGAAAGACAATAACGGCAACCAATGGAGCATTAACATCGAATGACAACCCTTCAGCGGCGACATGTCGCCTCCAATACCTTTAGCGGCAATGCTGTCGCCACTAAAGATCGATATTCTTATAGGCTTAATGCATCCAAATAACTAATATTAAGTCATTATCATCTGTTAAAATATCTACTAAAATCTCAAAAAATAAAATCTTGTTTGTAAAGTAGCTAGGGACTTTCTAGAATTTCCCATATAATAATTTTTTTTCAAGTTTATGTTAAATTAGAAATTTCATAAATTTAGGGACCCATCATATTTTATAAAAATCAATAAATCATTAATTGCCTAAAATCCAAATTTTATTACCTGAGAGGCCACTTAACAAGTTTTGATACTCGAATACTTTGCATTATAGAGAAAACTATTTAATTATTCAAAACTATTTTAGTAAATTGTATAAAACACAAATTATTTAACGTATAACAAATACTAACCTTTGAATATTTTGGGGTTAGCTAGTAATTTTAAAAAAACACAGAAGTTGCAACGTAGTCAACATATAAATTTCAAATCTTCACGGACCTAAATGTAAAATTAAGAATATTCAAAGTAAATAGCCAATAAATTTAATAGTATTTCTGGAATGAAATGAGAAGTATCAATGACTATAAATATGAAAGTGAATGTAGAAAGGGAAAAGCTTCCGTATTGGCTTCTTTAGCCCACGTTATAAGGCGTGTTTGGCAAAATTGGTTGGTAGCGGTTAGCTTGTAGCTTGTAGCGTTTTGTTAAACGCTACATGAAGTAGTATTTGGATTTTGAGCATTTTGTTTAAACTAAACGCTAGAAGCTTGTAGTGCCGAACGAGACTTTTTGTTCAAAATGGAGCGTTTTGTCAAACGCTAGAAGCTAAAAGGGCGTCATTTTCCAATAATCATTCTTGTAATATATTTACTAATGCATCTAACCTCTATTTTGGAATCATACTTTCGAATTTTTATCCATTAAGGCATCATACTTTCAAATTTTTTTTTTCTAATTTAGGTAAGTTCCAATGTCTTTGAATCTTGTATCCATCATGTAATGAGTCACAAAGCCTAAGGTCACCTATTTACATCACACTTTGATTATATTTCCCGTTTAAGCATTGTACTTTTACTTTTCTTGATTCCAACACCCACAATCATTTTTCTTCTATGTTTTCCTTCCCACTCTAAAGCATATCCATTTTAAGGTCAATTTAAAATTAACCAATACATCATCATAATCAATTTTCTTCTATGTACATGTAGCCTGAATGTACATGTACATGAAAGTACTAAAAGAAAAGGAAGTGACATAGAAGATGCACATGATGAACTAAGTACTTAAATATTAAACATAGGATAGGACCAAGGTATGTAACTCAAATAAGTCCTTTAATCTACAATTAGCTATTGTTGTTGATGATCAAGACAAAAAACAAATAATACAAGTAAAAACATTGGAAAAATAAATACACCGAAGGAATAAGTATACACAATCAATGCCCACCTATCTCTATCAATCTGGAAAATGCTTGAATCAGATCACATGATCCAGAAAAAGGAGAATGTAACAAGAAAATGACGATACCACCAACAACAGAAAGTGAGGTGATTTATAACTTAAATCTGCACCATAACTGCAAAAAGAGAAGATATGCAACTCGAAATTGGTGCAATGATGTTAAAAATATAACCTAACAACTTCATATTGTATAAATACCAATTCCAACAAAAGTTTTGACCTTTCACCCAATCATCAAATTAAAACAAGAAAACATAAAAAAAGTTACAACAGCAGGCCAAGAGCAGGAGTGATAGTAATAGTAGCAGCAGAAGGTTGAGAGCGAGAAAAAGGTATTTCAAGTTGAAGCACTAGTACTCATGGATCTTGTAAACACCAATACAATTCAATTCCTCAGTAATCCATTCTAACAACTTGATCTTTTGTATACATACAAAATCTAACAAATATTTAGAACTCAACACTTTTAAACAACACCTATATTACAAATGTCATAGAAATATAATAAAATCCAAATAGTATTATAAATAAACACAATAAAAGTCATAAAAAACAATATAACCATTGATAGCATATATTTAGGAATTACTTGAATCGCAAAGCCAAAGGATCTACACAACCTTTCTTCATCTTGACAACTCTTACCATGACTGCAATGTGTATCTTGTCAATAGTTTCCTCACCAAACAGGAAAAGCTTGTGTCGCAAATGCTTCTGAACCACAAAACTCCAATAATACCTTAAAAACATGTTGCAAAACCATTGATTATGTCCAAACCAAACAAATCATACCGTTTCCAACTCATCAGTAACTGCTTTGTACTTCTTTGTGGGCTCATCAATTGTTCTGTCTTGGTGATTTGAGCAATTCTTTGGCAATGGAGCTCCACATAATTCTCATGGAACTTCACCGGTAAGGTTGTTGTCGTTCAATTTTAACCGATGCAATGATGATGTAAGAGCTATACAACTTGGAATGACACCAAACAACCGATTTGAGCTGAATATCATGGTAGTCAGACTTCCCAAATTGCCAAGACACTTTGAAATTTTCCCAATTAACCTATTTTTAGAAAGATCAAGAAAACACAAACTTGTCCTTTTGCACAATGAACTTGGAATCGACATATTGAAAAAGGTTATTTTCCATATATATTCCCTCATGCCAAGAATGATCTCCCCTGTTAGGAAGGTTTGTCAAAGGTTTGATAAGTTGGTTGTAAGAGATATATAAGAAAGAAATGTTCATCTTTTGCAACCATGTGACGAGGGGTCATGAAATTTAAGCATTGGACAATACCAACTTCTCAAATTCTTTGGATTTTGAAGCCATTGTGGAAATCCATTTATGATATTACAAGAACTGAGATCAAGGTTTGACAATTGGAATGGAGGGACCCACTCATGAGAAATATTGAACGCCAACTTAGTTTTAGAAGTATCCAATTCCACCAACTCGGAAAGGTTAGAAAATGGGCTTAAAACACTTCTTCTTATAAATAATTGTAGGAGATATCTAGAGAACGAAGTTTGGCAAGTTATTGAAACTGGAAGCGGGCCCGCTAAACAATTAAACTCTAGATTTAAATCAGCTAAAGTTGCTAGGTTTCCAAAGGATTCTAGGTTATAAGGTAGATCTAATACTTCTAAGAACCTTAATCTTCCTATAGATTCAGGGATTGGACCTATCAATCCATTACTGGATATATCTATGACTCTTAGATTTTCAAGTCTTCCAAGTGCTTTTGGAACTGTACCATTCAACTGCCATGTAAATACAACCTCTCCATAACATATTGGGAGCATTCTGATACATTTTTTGGTGAGTCGATCATTTATATACCAAAAGGATTGTTTGACATGCTCAATGCCTTTAGGTGACACTATCTCCAGATTCCAACATGCTCAATGTGCTCAAACATATTAGAAAAAGATCGATTTCTAAAAGGCTAGGCATAACAAGAACAAATGAATTCATCATGTTTCCTGATATGTACAAGACTCTTAGGGAACTCATGTTGGTTAAAACTAGGGGTGTTTGCGGTGTGGTTTTGAGTCAACCGCAAACCACACCGCATATGCGGTTTGAGGTTTTTTTGAAACCGCAAACCGCACCGCAAACCGCACCACAAACGTTCAGAACCGCGTTAAGCGGTGCGGTTTGATGCAGGCGGTTTATGCGGTTTGAGTGCGGTTCGATAAGTTGTTTAATTAATAAATTTCACAAACCAAAATATTTAGGTAATTTTCGTATTAGCTTTTTAAAAACGAAAAATTTAGGCTGGATTTGATCCTTTTGGAAAAAGATAAAAACAACCCATAACAAGTAATTTGAAAGTATCTACTTTATGTGTAAGTTTAGTACTTTAGTCAAGTAATTTCATATATATATATATATATATATATATATATATATATATATATATATATATATATATATATATATATATATATATATATATATATATATATATATATTCTAACTGTATTTTAATTTCATGTTCGATGTAATAGTAAATCATATAATTATGTCATTTTCATTAAGAATTCTTAATAACTTTAATTGTAATTTCTACTTACAATCATACGATGCTAATTCTATATATAAAACTAAATAAACGAACTCTTATTTTATTTATGTAGAATGATTATATATATATATATATATATATATATATATATATATATATATACACACGCACACACACACACACACAGCGCAAACCACACCATGTAGTGTGGTTTACAAAATTAGAAACCACAGACCGCACCGCGAAAGTTCTAAACCACGTTATGCGGTTCGGTTTGGTGTGATGGGGATGGTTTATGCGGTTCGGGCGGTTTGGTGCACACTCATAGTTAAAACATACGAAAATATGCCTTCAACTTAATTAGCACTAAGATCCAGGTGTTGGATGTTACAAAGTGTACTGAAGTTAAGATGGGAGGAGTTATGATAGAAACGGAAACGGTTTATCAAACCGAGATCTTGAGAAATGCAGCTCTGATAAAGAAGGGATCATGTTTAGCAAGTTTGCAAAGTTCCATGCATAAATAATATTATAGGTTGAAGGAATGCCAAGGATGTCATGTTTTGAAGAAAGCGAGGGAGCGTACTTTTGAAATGTGTAACGCCCCGATTCTCAGGTATTATTTTAAATAAAAACTTCTTGGTTTTGGCCCTACTCGACGAGTCAGTAACCCTACTCGTCGAGTAGCAGCGGGTGGGATCGCGAATTAAGTGAGCTACTCGGCGAGTCCTTTGTGGGACTCGGCGAGTAGGAGCTGGAAAGGAGAACCCTAATTTCTGGGGTTTGCACCCCTATTTAAAGAAGTTCAAGCCTCTTTCAGTTCCTTGGCAGCCCCCTTTGCATCTCTAACTCGTGTATATGTGTGCCTTTGTGTGTTGAAGCTTTGGGGAGAAGATTTTGGTGTGGGAGTTTGGGGAAAACAAGTGATTGAGGCAAGGAGCTGGGAGGAGATCTGAATTCTTCTGTTGTGTACATCTCTTGGGAAGGTATTAAACCATTACCCTTAGCTATTTCAGTCTAGACCTTATCTTTGAATGAGTTTAGGGGTTCTATGAGGGTATCAAGTTGGTATGACAATATATGGGCTAGATCTGAAGTTGTAACTTTAGATCTGGACCCTCCTTGGAGCATACAAGCATAAAGCTCCAACTTTAGTCAAGATTAAGGTTCCCTTGGTCCATGAACACCCATTAAAAGTATGGTTTTGGCATTAGGAGCTTATGAAGCAATGCATGCACGTAAAGTTTGCAACTTTACGTGATAAGCAGGCCTAAGGGGGTTGGATCTACAAATTTGGGGCCTTGCAATGGCTTAAAGACGCCTGCATGTTTACATGACTGAAAGGACCCGACGAGTCGCGAAGCCGACTCGGCAGGTCATATGAAGATGTGCATCGAACTCGACGAGTGGGATGAACAACTCGGCGAGCCAGATGAAGGAAACAGTGAACTCGACGAGTTGTTTGAACAACTCGAAGAGTTAGATGAAGATGGCCATGAAACTCGACGAGTTGAAGAACAACTAGGCGAGTCGGATGAGTTTAACCAAGGATATGGTTGCGTGTATACCCGTTGAGTTGCAAGGAGGAAACTCGATGGGTGGCCTTAAGTATTGATCGGGATTCAAAGGAGCTCGACGAGTCACTCTGATGACTCGGCGAATTGGAATGTGCTCCATGGACTCGGCGAGTGGCCGAGTGTACTCGGTGAGTTGAGGTCAACACGGATTGTTGACCTTGACCGAGGACTTTGACCTTGATCAGGAATTTACTAGGAGGTTATGGAGTGCCTCATAAGGGTAAGGACTTATGAATATATTGTGCTATGGTTATAGGTGGTGGAGCCCGTGTCAAGTGATCTGATAGTTGGAGTTTACCTTTCTAGTCGACATCTGCGAGGTGAGTTATCCTCACTATATCGATAGGGTCTACGGCACCAAGGCCGGCTGTGATATCCCCATTTTCACGGCCAGAAAAGACCGATTTGTTTATGCTTTGTTTTATAAAATCAGAGTAATCTTTTAAAGAAAACAGTTGCGGAATTTGTTCCCAAAACAAAATATGATAAAAATTATCAAAGCATTTCTTTAAAGAAATGTATTTTCATTATATAACAAAATCTCGGGATGTCATGTTCAATACAGACCAAAAGCATAAACAGAACAAAATATACCTTACAACAGTTATTCATAACTACTGACCTATAATCCAAAATCTCTCGTCAAGTCCACCAACTTATACTCTTGTGCCATTACCTGTAATGCAAAGAAAACTGAGTTGGTCAGGCTTGGGAGTCTGGTGAGCATATAGGGTTTTCAACCCACAATAATATAGTTATTATATTCAACCATCAAACAATCAACTCAATTACCCATCCCTATTATCTTTCTTAGGATTTTACCCTAGGAATTCAATTACCCGTCAGTCATTCATTCCTAAGGATTGACCTAAGGAATTAGCACAAAATCTATTGCTACATAAGGTGCATCTACCAACATCATCCTTTAAGCGCCTCTGCCAGGATTACGTCATACACTATGAAGCGCGACTGCCAGGTTTATGACATTCTCTTTTAGGCGCATCTGTCGACATTATCTTATAAGCGCATCTGCCAAGATTATCCTATAAGCGCATCTGCTATTGTTATGACAATCTCTATTTGGCACATCTGCCAAGATCACGACATTCACTACTTGGTGCATCTACCGATATTATTCTCAAGCGCATCTGTTAGTTTTACGACATTCTTTAATTGGTGCATCTACCAATATCATTCTTAATCATCTTTCATACCTCATTTGTGACAACCGTCAATTTTCGGTCAAGTCAAAGTTAACTAAAGTCAACAATTCAAACCGGTCAACCCAATTTGCCCGTAGGTACTAGAGTTTACGTTATGTAATTTCTAAACAACTCTCTATTCTAATGAGAGATCATAAATCGAAAAGTGCGTACATCTAGATCTCCTTAACCTAAAACGGTGGTACGTAGAGAGCCAAACCGATAAAACAATGTTACATACTCATCGGGAGTATGCAAGATCCTTAAACAAGGCTTAACGGGGTTTACGGACCTTGCATTGCGAAGCCGGACACTCAAAAAGGTCACCAATGAAACCTCTCTCAATCGTTTTCACTCCATCTCTTCTTATCAGAAATCTCTCCCAAATCTCTCTAAGTATGTGAAATCTCTCCCAAATCTCTCTTTGTATGACAAATCTCTCCAAGAATGTCAAATCTCTCCCAAATCTCTCTAAGTATGTGAAATCTCTCCCAAATATCTCTTTGTATGTGAAATCTCTCCAAGAATGTGAAATCTCTCCCAAATCTCTCTTTGTATGAGAAACCTCTCCAAGAATGTCAAATCTCTCCCAAATCTCTCTAAGTATGTGAAATCTCTCCTAAATCTCTCTTTGTATGAGAAATCTCTCCAAGAATGTCAAATCTCTCCCAAATCTCTCTAAGTATGTGAAATCTATCCCAAATATCTCTTTGTATGTGAAATCTCTCCAAGAATGTGAAATCTCTCCCAAATCTCTCTTTGTATGAGAAACCTGTCCAAGAATGTCAAATCTCTCCCAAATCTCTCTAAGTATGTGAAATCTCTCCCAAATCTCTCTTTGTATGAGAAATTTCTCCAAGAATGTCAAATCTCTCCCAAATCTCTCTAAGTATGTGAAATTTCTCCCAAATATCTCTTTGTATGTGAAATCTCTCCAAGAATGTCAAATCTCTCCCAAATCTCTCTAAGTAAGTGAAATCTCTCCCAAATATCTCTCTGTATGTGAAATCTCTCCAAGAATGTCAAATCTATCCCAAATATCTCTAAGAATATGAAATCTCTCCCAAATATCTCTCTGTATGTGAAATCTCTCCAAGAATGTCAAATCTCTCCCAAATCTCTCTAAGAAAGTGGAATCTCTCTCAAATCTCTCTCAAAATCTCTCTCAACTTTCTATAATCACTCGGGGCATCCCGACCCTCGAGTTTGGCGAAAACAGCCCAAAAACGGAAGTCTACGCGAAAAACGGACTTAAGGAGCCGAAACCCCTCTTAGGACCCGAAACCCCTCTTAGGAACCGAAACTCTTCTTTGGAACCGAAACCTTCTGAGCCGAAGGCTGCTGAACCGAACCCGAAAGGTCCTCTCGGGCCCGAACCTCGCATGCCTCAACCGAACCCGAACGTTCGGCACATTTCGGATCTGACCTCTTCTCTTCTAATGGCTACCGAACCTTCTCTTCTGATGGCCTGCCGAACCCTCGCTTCTGACCTTCGGACCGAGCCCTCGGACTAAGCCTCGCCTTCGCCTTCTCCTTCTGGCTCGCATTCGCTTCCGGCTCGGCACCAGCCTAACCGAACCTCGGCCTAGGACCGAGAGGTCTCGCTGGGAATGCTTTTTCTCCCGGTTTTCGACTAAATTCGCGTTTTAGGCCCGTTTTTAATTGTTTTAACAAGAGATTTTCACCCAAAACTTTATTTTAACATATAAGGACCCTTAACTATTAATTAATCACATTTTTTTAAGGATAAAACCTTATCCAAAAGAGAGTGGGTGAAGTACAAAGGTAGAGTGTTGACTTTACTTATTTCTATGACACAAGCAACCACTCCCATACCCACTCCATGTCACTATTCACCACCAGCCCATCCCTAGTCACTTCATAGGTCCTTTCTCACTATTTTCAACTATCCCCACGTTCTTAGGGCTGGAACATCCATCCTCTCCCCTCACACTTTAATCATTCTCTCATTTTTACCAAGAATCACACTCCAAACTCTCTCATCTTTTTCTCTCTAATTCGAGAATTTCAAGGCATACTCCAAGACTCTTCTCCTACAATTAGTAAGTATCATCATCTTTCTTACGATTATTACACATCCTCTTACTCAAAATCAAAGATTGCTTACACAAACATCATCACATTCTTGTTAGATCTTCGAATCTTCAAGTGATTCTTCAAGTGTTCTTGGGTTGAACACTTCTCTTCTTCAACACTTACCTACTGAAATCACTCAAGGTGAGTTCATACCCCTACATTTTTATGTTTTCTTAAGTTTTTAGGGGGGGAATACAAGTTAAAACACCAAGAACATAACTAAATTTTTCTAACAGCTTTCATCAGAAAAGTTGGACTCCATTCACGGACTGTTTTGGACAACTTAAACATTTTTGTTTGAAAAACTGTTATAGGTGTAAGTAGTTACGGTTCTTAGCTTTAAAATGACTACTTGCACATCTCCATACGATTTTTCTACAATTTATGGTGATTTTTACAAAACTGGCTATCATTTCAAACACCAATCCGGACCAGTCTATGATTATGGACTTTTTCACCCAAGTTGGAAGTCATTAAAAATCATGATAAAAATTATGAGTAAACTAGACCCATTTTGGAAACTCTCAGAATTTTCGGATTTAGTTTTCAACTTCGTATGATTTTTCTATGACTTTTCAAAAACAGTGTAGAAAGGTTGAAAATTTGTTAACAGCTTATAACTTTCATAACACTTTGTATTATGTTGAGCAAAGTGTATAACGATAAGTTCTAAATATTGAATGTGTTTCCTTGTTAGTTTATCATCATAAACTGAAATATAGTCATTCATGATAAGATTATTCATTCATTTAGAACACGTATATTAAGCTATAATGAGCATAGTTTATGGATTCGTAGCATTAAAGCATTCATAAAAGAATTCTTATACATTACAAACGTTTTGGATAAACTATAATAGGTATAGCTTATGTATCATTTACTTCTCAAACTTATTTACCAAAGGTTTTCAGTTTAGTTCACGTAAATCTGTTAATGAATAAATTTGTGAGTCATTCCCTTCGGGTTACTTCCAAAGTAACAAAGTCAAAAAGTCCTGTAAATTGTAACCAGAGTCTCTTGTAGGGAGAACGTGATAGTTGTGTATAGATCTATATTGGGTTTGACAAACCCACACCAGAGCTGCTTGCAACAGCTAGACCGGCAGGTCTGTGGTGACAAGTGTCATTTAACGGCGACGCCTGAAGAACGTCGTATTACGAGGCCGTCTATGTCAAGTATGGTTATGATAGCTCACATGTGGTATTAACAATCATAAGATTTACGGGTTCTAACTTTAAATCAGCGAGTTATGTCTATTTAGCTCACTGAAATTACTTTAAGTATGGAAAAATACTTGTACGCCTTCATATCAAAAAGGGTTTTATGTCGATTTAAAATCACTTTTTACATCAACAATTACACACTTTATTGTATACTTTTGGTCTTGGTATTTAAGACTACACATCATTCATTACGAAATTTTTCTCACATCAGAAAGGGTTTTATGCCAATTTAAAACCACTTTTATATCTTTAAGTATGACAAATAATTGTTCATTTTCGGTCCTGGTATTTAGGACTACATAACTTTTGTAAGGAAAATATTGGATTTTTCTTGGTATCATACATCTCTTTACAAAGATCGATTTTCAAACTCTTACTGTCAAAAGCTTATGAACTCACCAACCTTTGTGTTGACACTTTTCAAAACTACTTGTATTCTCAGGAATTCAGTGAAACAGGAAATCAACCACGTTTTGAGGATGGGACGATAAATCGTCGAACAGTTCATTTTGTATCATAATGTAATTGATTTGAATCATGTAAACATATACTTTGGTGTAACTTTTTCAATTATATTTATGATGGTTGTATTTACTTTGAGCACTATTATACTCGTTGTTGTGATACTCTACATGAAGTCCTCCACCCTCGGACGTTTCCGCCATCCTTGGTTTGGGGGTGTGACAGATTGGTATCAGAGCATTGTTTATAGTGAACTCAGTATATCGAACCACATAAGATATACAAACTATAAATGCATTGGGACTAAAGTCTCTGATTTAAAGTTTTCAAAACAATTATACTTTTAGAAATAAATAATTTTCTAATTAAAAGTATACATGCATGCATACATACTAAGGTCAGCATTGTTCTAAAACAAAACAAAAGTAATGATTGTTGGATATCACAGGTAAGCTCGGGGATGTATGGTCAGTCTTGGGAGTGGCATAGCCTGATCAACTATGCTGGTCCGAGGAGTGATTAGCACATGCCCAAGAATGGTTGTGATATGGAAACAAGTCTAAAAACTTACCAACACTACCACAATGAAATACCATAGGGGTATTTTGCGTTATTATAATTACTTATATGAAAACTAAATAGATCCTTAATAATAGATCTATAGTACCTAAGTGGATACCCTAAGATATTATATAACTTAGAAATCATAGACTTAGAATTTGTGGTCATTACCTTACTTCCTTTTCCCTGTTTGGATGTGGATCTAGGGTAGGATCACTTATTCAAAGGTCTATCATATCTTGTTATATGTAATTAGTATAAACTATGTCATTATAGAAGTAACCAATAAGGATCACCCCTATAAGTGATTAATTATAGAGTTAGACGCCTAGTAATTATCTCTTCCACTCTTATTCTCGCAAGTACAACATAGCAAGATCCTACTTACCGGAAGACCCCTACTTTCCCAATCTGAACCCGAGAAATGGTGAATGGTTATGAGGAGAATCAGAAGCGGAACCGGAGGTAATCAATCCTCCATGCATAGCAAGGGTTTCCGCGAACCGTTTCGACTACATCGAACATGTGCCCCGTTGGGCAATCGTGATCGAGGGTTGAATGTCGACAGCAATGACAGCAACCACCATGGGGAGATCAACGAGGGTGCTATGACCTCAACCACGGGGGACTGACTGACAGAGCCCTCCCGGCGAAGACCCGGCAGATCGCAAACATCGGGGATTAAAGCAGCTAGACTATAACCCAAGTTTGGAAACTGCACGCTACTACAGGCCCTACTGTCTCACGTACCCGAGACTCGGAAAGAGACTACTATTTCGGAGACCAACTCTCTATTTAGGACCTTATCACCACTCAGGCAGAGGTAAGAGAGTAACGGGGTAGACACATAACATTCAAAGAGAGGAGGATTGCAGCCAAGCATCGATTTGCAAGGTGCATCGACTTTGCCTCATGCATCGCAAGGGACAGATCGTCGTAAGTAGAGTTCATACCTCTCACAAGACCTTGTAAATTAGATTCGTGAGTATGCGTTGGTGCTACTCTATTCTAGGCGTAAGCACGACAATGGGATTTAAGCGGTCATACTAAACGAGGGATCTAGTTGATATCAAAACTTTTCCATGCACAGATGTGAGGTAAACCTACATCTAGGTCAAAAATTTTCACCAAAACCCAAATTACCACAGTCATATTAACAAGATGGGCTTAGGACATACCTAACATACTCGAAGGTCTACTTAGCCTTAATTATATAACTAAGCATACATCAATTGGTCATAATAAGGACCTAGCTTGGGTCAAGTATAAGGGTTCACTTGGATACAAAACTACTAAAAATTCATGGGTTTACCATATAAAGACTCCCGTTGAGAATTGTTTTCAGAACGCCCTTAACGACCGAATTACGTTACAAATCGATATAAGATAAAACTTAGTTAGAAACTTGCGACGTATATCCATTCTAAAAACTCATTATCATCTCACCCTTAAGCATTTTGTTGAGAAGTTCCTTCATCATAGACTTATGGGTGCGATCATACCAGCACTAATACACCGGTTCCCATCAAAACTCCTCAGCCAAGCGTGTTTGGACACACATGAATCTAAGATGAGTAAAGCTTAACGCCCGTATGAAACCTACCCCTACCCACTGCTGTAACTCCATTTCAAGAATGTTAGCGGAAACACTAGGAATAGTACAATAATGTGCAAAAATTTATATGCGTAAATATAAATCGTTAGGATGCACTTAAGATAATCATTTCCACTAACAAAGACGTTTTTCATCGTGAAACAGAGCTATGTCTTCACCAAGAGGCAACCAACCAACTAGTAAGGCGCCAACTCTGCAGATAGACGCTGCTACTTTTCAGGCTGCAGTCACGGCAGCCGTGACAGCCGTTATGGCGCAATTTGACGCTAACAACGCCAGCAGGAGTGGAAGCGGTACTGAAAATACAGATTGTGGTAACAATCAGGAACACCAACAGTTGCCTGCCAGCGAAAATACCTCGGGCCACAAAATTACGAGCAAGAAGCGAAAGTTCTGGGCCAAAAAGAAGTGTAATCTATCTCAAAAACTTGTTGGAAGAAAGCAATCCGTAGCTGCACCGGCCACTATAACGGCAGTCACGACGAACGCCGAGACACTAGCCACGAGGTCTGCCACCCATACGTCGGCCAGACCATATGAGGGATCACTCCCAAAGTGTGTCAAGTGTGGTTTCCATCACCATGGGGCTTGCCGAGAAATGCACTGTAAAAACTGCAACAGGAAAGGGCACACCGCCCGTTTCTGTAGGACCCCGACTCAGTACATCACTTCAACACCCATTACCAAAGTAATTCCAGTGTGCTTCCTATGTGGCGAAGTGGGACACTTCAAGAGAAACTGTCCAACTGAGAGGAATGACAGGGAAAACGGAGGAGTATAGCAAACGAACCAGCAAGGGTAATAGAGAACCATATTAGGACTTTTGTAATGTTCCAACGACAAAAACGTTTAAGTACCATATATTTGTAATGAATTTGGTATGCTTGCTAAAGTCACCGTCTTTCTAAAAGTAGTTAAAATACTCTCTCGTTCAAATCAAACAAAAGACATTCATATATGATCTTAGGATCATTACCTGTAAGATGTGATGACTTTGTACATACATCGAGGTTAATTATAATCAAAATACCGAAGTCATGAAACAAATAATTCCATCCTGACTCCTATTCCGTGTCTAGCAGTAAGAACTAAGTGGGGCCACCCACTCGACAATCTCGCCAACATCAACTTATATACGACGTTCATATACCGCTCGATCGTAGGAAGACCTGTCAGGGATCATGATATCAAGTATCATTACTGGCTATCGAAACACACCCACTACCAGTGCTAGACACTATGGTATGAATCATCTACAGTAATGATAACATCAAACAAAATGGATCACCCTAAAAAGAAACACAAGATACTCTATCACTCTAGTGATCTCTTCTTGCGAATACAGCTTAACTCGTTTTATCTAAAAAGATGTTGCTGTCATCATCCAATTTTCATTGATATAGCCCTCATCTTCCCGATTTAACGTCTACAAAAGGATCCTTCACCTAACCCCTCGAACATCGAAACCTTCGTCTCTCATAAACATCAAGCACGGACCTCCGGATAATCTCTAGCTGTGGAACCCCAAAAACACGCACCAGAGGAGTGTTACACTTCCCGAAACCTTATCACAAGTATTTACAGGAGACCTTTGGGAATGTCGCGTTTAGCAGACAAGGTTCAAGCACAGAAGCTTGGGACGGATATGGTACGAGTCCTGCTAAGAGCTTTGGGCCAAGATTGCCCAGAGGGACGAGTAAATGTCCTACCATCTAAGAAGGTCTAGTCGTGTAAACCAAACCCACATGTTTCCTACCGAGCTACAAAAACTATCAGGTCCAAACCTGTCGAACTACTTAAAAATGAAATTGAAGAACCAAGCTTCTCACCTTGGAAAACTCTGGTCTTATTCTTCAAATAGAAAGGCAAATTGCTCATAGTTCCATCGACTTTAGAGGCCCCGACAATATCTCCAGTAGAAACCTTTACTATCTGCCTCGCATAAACGAATATGCCGACCAACTACAAGGAACGAGGTACCCTTCAGGAATTGGACCTGAGATCTGAATATCACCAGTCACGAGTATTGGAAAAGGATGTCCGAGGACAACCCTTCAAATCCGATGCGGACGCTGCAAGTCCATAGTGATACCCCTCGGATAGGACCAACCCGCTCGCAGTATTCATAGGATATGCCATTCTTACTAGGATCTGTTAGTCATTTTCATTGTAAATGACTTGCTTATCTACCCTCGTAGTAAGAAGGAAACCAAGTAGAGCAGCAACAACAAACTGCGAAAGCAATACGATCAGAGAAGCTTTACCTGAAGTTCTCTAAGATACGAGTTTTGGAATTGAGGAGTCAATTTCCTAAGATACATCATTATCAATGTGGAAATCCTTAAGGACTCTTTCAATTGATCAAAACCGTTGAGAAACAGTCAGCACCAAAGGCGTCAGCAGGAATACACCAAAATTCCGGGTATCGCTGACCTACCGTCTTAGCTCCTTTGGAACTTCTCGTAAATTACAGAACCCCCCTTACGACTTTGACCCTGAAGGGAGCAACCCTTGGCTGGGAAGAGAAGCAAAAGGAAGAAACCTTTAGAATTCCAGAATAAGAGACCAAATTCCTCTGGAAACCTCACTATGGGCAGACTTAGTACGCTTCGGAAAGCGTGGAAAGCAAAAACCCCAGATAATTATGCCTTTCGAGATTCTTGTAAGAATCAGCCCTGTAATCGCAACTTTAACCTACTCCCGCGAGCTTAGTAAAGTACATCCTACCCGACACATCCCGAACTTGCAGAAGTATTTATCCGACGAGACTCTTGTAATCCCCCTCGACGAGATCGAGTTCCACAAGAGCCTCATCTTCGTGAAAGAACGATAGTGACCATGGACCGAGAGGTTAAGCGAACACAGCAACGCCGCTTCCCATTAGTGGAAGTTCGCTGGAATACTAACCAAGGACCTGGAGTCACGTGGGAGCGCGAGAACCAGTTAATTAGGAAGTATCCCCACTTCGTGGTTCGATTATTCGTGCCTACTCCTTGCCTAAATTCAAATTTCGGGACGAAATTCCCTCTAACGGGGGGATGATGTGACAACCGTCAATTTTCGGTCAAGTCAAAGTCAACTAAAGTCAACAAGTCAAACCGGTCAACCCAATTTGCCCGTAGGTACTAGAGTTTACGTTATGTAATTTCTAAACAACTCTCTATTCTAATGAGAGATCATAAATCGAAAAGTGCGTACATCTAGATCTCCTTAACCTAAAACGGTGGTACGTGGAGAGCCAACCCGATAAAACAATGTTACATACTCATCGGGAGTATGCAAGATCCTTAAACAAGGCTTAACGGGGTTTACGGACCTTGCATTGCGAAGCCGGACACTCAAAAAGGTCACCAATGAAACCGCTCTCAATCGTTTTCACTCCATCTCTTCTTATCAGAAATCTCTCCCAAATCTCTCTAAGTATGTGAAATCTCTCCCAAATCTCTCTTTGTATGACAAATCTCTCCAAGAATGTCAAATCTCTCCCAAATCTCTCTAAGTATGTGAAATCTCTCCCAAATATCTCTTTGTATGTGAAATCTCTCCAAGAATGTGAAATCTCTCCCAAATCTCTCTTTGTATGAGAAACCTCTCCAAGAATGTCAAATCTCTCCCAAATCTCTCTAAGTATGTGAAATCTCTCCTAAATCTCTCTTTGTATGAGAAATCTCTCCAAGAATGTCAAATCTCTCCCAAATCTCTCTAAGTATGTGAAATCTGTCCCAAATATCTCTTTGTATGTGAAATCTCTCCAAGAATGTGAAATCTCTCCCAAATCTCTCTTTGTATGAGAAACCTCTCCAAGAATGTCAAATCTCTCCCAAATCTCTCTAAGTATGTGAAATCTCTCCCAAATCTCTCTTTGTATGAGAAATCTCTCCAAGAATGTCAAATCTCTCCCAAATCTCTCTAAGTATGTGAAATCTCTCCCAAATATCTCTTTGTATGTGAAATCTCTCCAAGAATGTCAAATCTCTCCCAAATCTCTCTAAGAAAGTGAAATCTCTCCCAAATATCTCTCTGTATGTGAAATCTCTCCAAGAATGTCAAATCTATCCTAAATATCTCTAAGAATATGAAATCTCTCCCAAATATCTCTCTGTATGTGAAATCTCTCCCAAATCTCTCTTTGTATGAGAAATCTCTCCAAGAATGTGAAATCTCTCCCAAATCTCTCTTTGTATGAGAAACCTCTCCAAGAATGTCAAATCTCTCCCAAATCTCTCTAAGTATGTGAAATCTCTCCCAAATCTCTCTTTGTATGAGAAACCTCTCCAAGAATGTCAAATCTCTCCCAAATCTGTCTAAGTATGTGAAATCTCTCCCAAATCTCTCTTTGTATGAGAAATCTCTCCAAGAATGTCAAATCTCTCCCAAGTCTCTCTAAGTATGTGAAACCTCTCCCAAATATCTCTTTGTATGTGAATCTCTCCAAGAATGTAAAATCTCTCCCAAATCTCTCTTTGTATGAGAAACCTCTCCAAGAATGTCAAATATCTCTAAGTATGTGAAATCTCTCCCAAATCTCTCTTTGTATGAGAAATCTCTCCAAGAATGTCAAATCTCTCCCAAATCTCTCTAAGTATGTGAAATCTCTCCCAAATATCTCTTTGTATGTGAAATCTCTCCAAGAATGTCAAATCTCTCCCAAATCTCTCTAAGAAAGTGAAATCTCTCCCAAATATCTCTCTGTATGTGAAATCTCTCCAAGAATGTCAAATCTCTCCCAAATCTCTCTAAGAATATGAAATCTCTCCCAAATATCTCTCTGTATGTGAAATCTCTCCAAGAATGTCAAATCTCTCCCAAATCTCTCTAAGAAAGTGGAATCTCTCTCAAATCTCTCTCAAAATCTCTCTTAACTTTCTATAATCACTCGGGGCATCCTGACCCTCGAATTTGGCGAAAACAACCCAAAAACGGAAGTCTACGCGAAAAACGGACTTAAGGAGCCGAAACCCCTCTTAGGAACCGAAACCCCTCTTAGGAACCGAAACCTTCTGAGCCGAAGGCTGCTGAACCGAACCCGAAAGGTCCTCTCGGGCCCGAACCTCGCATGCCTCAACCGAACCCGAACGTTCGGCACATTTCGGATCTGACATCTTCTCTTCTAATGGCTACCGAACCTTCTCTTCTGATGGCGTGCCGAACCCTCGCTTCTGACCTTTGGACCGAGCCCTCGGACTAAGCCTCGCCTTCGCCTTCTCCTTCTGGCTCGCATTCGCTTCCGGCTCGGCACTAGCCTGACCGAACCTCGGCCTAGGGACCGAACCTCGGCCTAGGACCGAGAGGTCTCGCTGGGAATGCTTTTTCTCCCGGTTTTCGACTAAATTCGCGTTTTAGGCCCGTTTTTAATTGTTTTAACATGAGATTTTCACCCAAAACTTTATTTTAACATATAAGGACCCTGAACTATTAATTAATCATATTTTTTTAAGGATAAAACCTTATCCAAAAGAGAGTGGGTGAAGTACAAAGGTAGAGTGTTGACTTTACTTATTTCTATGACACAAGCAACCACTCCCATACCCACTCCATGTCACTATTCACCACCAGCCCATCCCTAGTCACTTCATAGGTCCTTTCTCACTATTTTCAACTATCCCCACGTTCTTAGGGCTGGAACATCCATCCTCTCTCCTCACACTTTAATCATTCTCTCATTTTTACCAAGAATCACACTCCAAACTCTCTCATCTTTTTCTCTCTAATTCGAGAATTTCAAGGCATACTCCAAGACTCTTCTCCTACAATTAGTAAGTATCATCATCTTTCTTACGATTATTACACATCCTCCTACTCAAAATCAAAGATTGCTTACACAAACATCATCACATTCTTGTTAGATCTTCGAATCTTCAAGTGATTCTTCAAGTGTTCTTGGGTTGAACACTTCTCTTCTTCAACACTTACCTACTGAAATCACTCAAGGTGAGTTCATACCCCTACATTTTTATGTTTTCTTAAGTTTTTAGGGGGGGAATACAAGTTAAAACACCAAGAACATAACTAAAATTTTCTAACAGCTTTCATCAGAAAAGTTGGACTCCATTCACGGACTGTTTTGGACAACTTAAACATTTTTTTTTGAAAAACTGTTTTAGGTGTAAGTAGTTCCAGTTCTTAGCTTTAAAATGACTACTTGCACATCTCCATACGATTTTTCTACAATTTATGGTGATTTTTACAAAACTGGCTATCATTTCAAACACCAATCCGGACCAGTCTGTGATTATGGACTTTTTCACCCAAGTTGGAGGTCATTAAAAATCATGATAAAAATTATGAGTAAACTAGACCCATTTTGGAAACTCTCAGAATTTACGGATTTAGTTTTCAACTTCGTATGATTTTTCTATGACTTTTCAAAAACAGTGTAGAAAGGTTGAAAATTTGTTAACAGCTTATAACTTTCATAACACTTTGTATTATGTTGAGCAAAGTGTATAACGATAAGTTCTAAATATTGAATGTGTTTGCTTGTTAGTTTATCATCATAAACTGAAATATAGTCATTCATGATAAGATTATTCATTCATTTAGAACACGTATATTAAGCTATAATGAGCATAGTTTATGGATTCGTAGCATTAAAGCATTCATAAAAGAATTCTTATACATTACAAACGTTTTGGATAAACTATAATAGGTATAGCTTATGTATCATTTACTTCTCAAACTTATTTACCAAAGGTTTTCAGTTTAGTTCACGTAAATCTGTTAATGAATAAATTTGTGAGTCATTCCCTTCGGGTTACTTCCAAAGTAACAAAGTCAAAAAGTCCTGTAAATTGTAACCAGAGTCTCTTGTAGGGAGAACGTGATAGTTGTGTATAGATCTATATTGGGTTTGACAAACCCACACCAGAGCTGCTTGCAACAGCTAGACCGGCAGGTCTGTGGTGACAAGTGTCATTTAACGGCGACGCCTGAAGAACGTCGTATTACGAGGCCGTCTATGTCAAGTATGGTTATGATAGCTCACATGTGGTATTAACAATCATAAGATTTACGGGTTCTAACTTTAAATCAGCGAGTTATGTCTATTTAGCTCACTGAAATTACTTTAAGTATGGAAAAATACTTGTACGCCTTCATATCAAAAAGGGTTTTATGTCGATTTAAAATCACTTTTTACATCAACAATTACATACTTTATTGTATACTTTTGGTCTTGGTATTTAAGACTACACATCATTCATTACGGAATTTTTCTCACATCAGAAAGGGTTTTATGCCAATTTAAAACCAATTTTATATCTTTAAGTATGACAAATAGTTGTTCATTTTCGGTCCTGGTATTTAGGACTACATACCTTTTGTAAGGAAAATATTGGAGTTTTCTTGGTATCATACATCTCTTTACAAAGATCGATTTTCAAACTCTTACTGTCAAAAGCTTATGAACTCACCAACCTTTGTGTTGACACTTTTCAAAACTACTTGTATTCTCAGGAATTCAGTGAAACAGGAAATCAACCACGTTTTGAGGATGGGACGATAAATCGTCGAACAGTTCATTTTGTATCATAATGTAATTGATTTGAATCATGTAAACATATACTTTGGTGTAACTTTTTCAATTATATTTATGATGGTTGTATTTACTTTGAGCACTATTATACTCGTTGTTGTGATACTCTGCATGAAGTCCTCCACCCTCGGACGTTTCCGCCATCCTTGGTTTGGGGGTGTGACATCATCATTTTATCACATACCAACTATCTCATCTACCCATGTTCTACCCAACATATTTGTAGATATAGAATACATATACAGTTTAACTCATTTAAAAACTATATAAAACATTCGTTCCATACTCATCTCAAATAAACAACAATATATAAACACATATCACGTATTTTATAACAAATACTTCATATTTATGTGTTAGAAGAAAGTAACCACACACTCTTCCAAAGATATACTTAATAAATTCACACAATACTTGTATTATACCCGTGTTTATGAAAGGGACTATACACCCACACATATAAGCAACTTTATATTATACACATAACACGTATTTTATAGAAAATACTTAATATTTATGTGTTAGAAGAAAGTAACTACACACTCACTTGATCAAAAGATGATCGGACAGCACTATGGCTTGTAGAAGTAGTGTTTCTCCGTAGATCTAGAAGATCTTCACAAAAACCGGCTCCTCGCGGGCAGCGCTTTGGCTCGGGAATAACGCTCTTCGGGATCCTCGGGGCTTCGGATCTTGCTTCGGGGCTCGGAAATATTACCAGGGCTTCGGGGTATAAACGACACGCAAAACGAGGCAAAAACTAGAGAGAAGAAAGAGTTTGAACAAGAGAAAATGGCTGATTTCGAGTTCTATTTATAGGCTGAGGGTCTGGGATTACGCGGGGCGTAATCTCAAATTACGCGGGGCGTGCTCGAGTTACGCAGGGTGTACTTTGACATCATTGCGTGCGTCGACTGGTGGCACTCGAGTATTGGTCAGACAAGTTGCACCCCTTTGAGTACGCTGGGCGTACTCAAATTACGCTGGGCGTAATTTGACTCGTCGAACTTCTAAATTGCGTAACTTTCGCATACGAGCTCCGTTTTCGACGTTCTTTATATCCACGTGTAGGTGAGACTACGCTCTACAACTTTCGTTTAGACTCCGTTGGCTAATTTTGACTTTATTTTTATTATATTATTTTTAGTAGGCCGGGACTAGAAAACTCTATTATAAATTCATAGGTTCTTCATCCGACGTCTGTTTTCGCCTATCTTTTTATCGTTTCACTACAATTGACGAGATCTTCGATTCTCGTTTAGATTGTTTTGGCTAAAAACCGCTCGATCTCAAATCGAGTATTCGGGCTGCATACCGCTAAGTCGAAACTTAGAAAAGTCATAACTTCCTCATACGAAGTCAGATTCGGACGTTCTTTTTATGCATGCTCATGGTTTAACGAACTCTACGACTTTCGTTTAGATCACTAAGGCTAAATATCGCTCTAACATAAATTCACTTTTTACGTCGCGCTGTGTCGTGCTGGTTCTGTCGCGAAACTTCGACAGGTCATAACTTCTTCGTTATAACTCGGATTTCGGCGTTCTTTATATGCACGAAAACCTTGTAACATATACTATAACTTAGTTAAGATTATTCATTCTAAATAATCTTTCATCAAAAATTCATTTTTGATGCCTATCGTCTCTAAATTGACTAGCCCTGATCTACGGGCGTTACAATTATCTCCCCCTTAGGATGATTACGTCCCAGAATCATCAATGAAAATAGAACTTGTATAATGATTCCATACGCTATCTCTTCATCCTAGGTAATAACCGTAAATTCTATGTTTCCTCGAAAGAGTATTTAACTCTATGGATTTCTTGATCGCAGACGATGCTCAATCTTGCCTCTGCTTATCGTACTATGTTGTACTTTCAATCGCAACCTTCGAGTTACCAAATAAGTCGTTATTATGGACTCCTTCTTCTTCTCAGGATAAATACTTTCCTTTATCTATTGTAACAAACCGATGGGTCGTGCTCTACTGACCTCTCATCGAATGATGTAATGCTTAGACTCAGGTCTCTTAGAGTTAAATTCCAAAATGGAATATACCTTCCTTCATATTCTAATGTGATATAATCACATTTCAGCATGTTGCATTTCTGCCTACAAACTTCTTTTAACAACGAGCGCGACACTATCAATCGCATTAACTTCAACCTTCTGACTTAAGTCAGATGTTACATCTAACTTGGTCCTCTAGACCACGTAACATACTCCTCGTAGTCGAACTCAAATTTAAACATGACCACTAGGGTCGGAACAAGAACCATCTTACTAGTCATTACCGAAACAATGGTAATGACATACCGGAATAAAATGGAATCAATCACTAGCTTCTTGGTAACCTTGTGACTTTCCCTGATCCAAGTGCGAGTCATGTGCTTCTGGTAGTATATGCATCTACTACCTTTCACACCTACTCATACTCGTCCCAAGTATTGTCTCTCAGTCGAACCAAGTCACTATACAAAAATTCACACAATCATTTAACACATCAGGTATTAAAACCTTAAATATCACATAAATATTAAAACCAGGGTTTACATTATAACTTGAAATGATTACACAAAAGTTCAAGTTCACCCTATACTATGCCTTTAATTGGCTACATCATAAGTTAATCCTTGGATAAATTCCTCATCCTTGATTCGCTTTGTCGAGGATCATGTGGAATGCCCTTGGCTGTGGCGGTGCGTTTTTCTTTGGGCAGTCTCTAGAAATATGCCCTTCCTCGTTACATCCTTAGCACACCTTTTTGTTGGATGCGCACTTGTTGGCGTAATGCCCCGTCTTCCCACATTTGTAGCAAGTCATATCCTCGCTACACTTCCCGAAGTGTTTCTTTTTACACTTCTCGCACCACTTAGCTTCATATCTTCCTCCAGATTTCGAGAATTTGGTTTCTTTGTTGATTATTGAAGATCCTTCATGTTTCCTCTTTTCTCTAACTTCAGCTCTCTCCAGACCCTTTTCTTTTATTTGGGTTTCAACATTTTTGGCTGCCCAGATGGCGGCTTTCAAAGTGGTTGCTTGCTTGACTATCAGACCAAAGTCCGCTGGTAATCCATTGGCAAACTTGTTGACCTTGGAAAGTTCAGTTGGAAGTAGGTATGGAATAAGCTTCATCTTTTCCGTAAAGCTTGTGGCGTATTCAGTGATGCTCAATTTTCCCTTCTTCAGATTCTGGAACTCATTGTTGATTTCCAGGAGATCCTGCTCAGAGCAGTATTGCATTTTCAATTGTACCACGAACTCTTCCCAAGACATCTTGCTAGCTTCCCCCTTGGGCATCGAACCGGCCAGTAACTTCCACTAGCTCAGTACTCCAGATTTTAATAGAGGAATTGCAAGAGCGGTCTTCTGTCTGTTACTACACTCGCAACTTTCAAACATTGTCTCCATCTCAGAGATCCAGTCCATGACTTGCACCGGCGTCGGGCTCCCAGATAGACACGGTGGTTTGGATGCCATGAAATCCTTGTATTTACATCCTCTTCCATCATTTCCTCCATCACAATTGTTTTTTCTAACAATTGGTTGGTTGGCTTGACCAACAACTGAAGTTTCCACCTTCCGATGGCCCTCCATTCACTTCGGGCTCTTCAACTTGGATTGAAAGTTCTTCACGATTTTGTTGAAGCAGACGTCTAGTTTCTTCCATCTGACGATCCAACATCGTCTGAATCATCAATTGTACACCAGCCATTGTTATCGGCTCAGGTGTTGCTACTACGACAGGTATTTGCTCAATCACGGGTGGTTGATTCCTGTTTTCATCAGCATTTCCAACTCCACTTCTTGTTCTCACCATTTTTGATCTACACACCGAATAAGGTGAAATTAGATCCTCATTCACGATAGATATTTAAATCGTCCTTATCACTCCGAAACGTTTATATGCTAGTTCTAATATCGTAGCCATACGCTTAAAATCCTAAACACATAAGGTTTCCAGATCCGGTCGGCAACAGACCATAGATCCGAACAAATAATAGCATCATTATAGCTATCATACAAAACATTTAGCACATAAAATCATTTTAGGCATCATTCCTAAAATAAACTAGTGCTTGTGTCAATTTAGGTGTACTACCTAACATATTTTAGACACACTCCTCACAATCATTACTTAGCATTCTAAGTTTAAGTCTAGAAATTTCCTACAAATTCCTAGTTCGCTTAAACTAATGCTCTGATACCAACTGTGACATCCCCATTTTCACGGCCAGAAAAGACCGATTTGTTTATGCTTTGTTTTATAAAATCAGAGTAATCTTTTAAAGAAAACAGTTGCAGAATTTGTTGCCAAAACAAAATATGATAAAAATTATCAAAGCATTTCTTTAAAGAAATGTATTTTCATTATATAACAAAATCTCGAGATGTCATGTTCAATACGGACCAAAAGCATAAATAGAACAAAATAGACCTTACAGCAGTTATTCATAACTACTGGCCTATAATCCAAAATCTCTCGTCAAGTCCACCAACTTATACTCTTGTGCCATTACCTGTAATGCAAAGAAAACTGAGTGGGTCAGGCTTGGGAGCCTGGTGAGCATATAGGGTTTTCAACCCACAATAATATAGTTATTATATTCAACCATCAAACAATCAACTCAATTACCCATCCCTATTATCTTTCTTAGGATTTTACCCTAGGAATTCAACTACCCGTCATTCATTCATTCCTAAGGATTGACCTAAGGAATTAGCACAAAATCTATTGCTACATAAGGCGCATCTACCAACATCATCCTTTAAGCGCCTCTGCCAGGATTACGTCATACACTATGAGGCGCGACTGCCAGGTTTATGACATTCTCTTTTAGGCGCATCTGCCGACATTATCTTATAAGAGCATCTGCCAAGATTATCCTATAAGCGCATCTGCCAAGATTATCCTATAAGCGCATCTGCTATTGTTATGACAATCTCTATTTGGCGCATCTGCCAAGATCACGACATTCACTACTTGGTGCATCTACCGATATTATTCTCAAGCGCATCTGTTAGTTTTATGACATTCTTTAATTGGTGCATCTACCAATATCATTCTTAATCATCTTTCATACCTCATCATTTTATCACATACCAACTATCTCATCTACCCATGTTCTACCCAACTTATTTGTAGATATAAAATACATATACACTTTAACTCATTTAAAAACTATATAAAACATTTGTTCCATACTCATCTCAAATAAACAACAATATATAAACACATATCACGTATTTTATAACAAATACTTCATATTTATGTGTTAGAAGAAAGTAACCATACACTCTCCCAAACATATACTTAATAAATTCACACAATACTTGTATTATACCCGTGTTTATGAAAGGGACTATACACCCACACATATAAACAACTTTATATTATACACATAGCACATATTTTATAGTAAATACTTAATATTTATGTGTTAGAAGAAAGTAACTACACACTCACTTGATCAGAAGATGATCGGACAGCACTACGGCTTGTAGAAGTAGTGTTTCTCCGTAGATCTGGAAGATCTTCACAAAAACCGGCTCCTCGCGGGCAGCGCTTCGGCTCGGGAATAACGCTCTTCGGGATCCTCGGGGCTTCGGATCTTGCTTCGGGGCTCGGAAATATTACCGGGGCTTCTGGGTATAAACGACACGCAAAACGAGGCAAAAACTAGAGAGAAGAAAGAGTTTGAACAAGAGAAAATGGCTGATTTCGAGTTCTATTTATAGGCTGAGGGTCTGGGATTACGCGGGGCGTACTCGAGGTAGCAGGGCGTACTTTGACGTCATTGCGTGCGTCGACTGGTGGCACTCGAGTATTGGTCAGACAAGTTGCACCCCTTTGAGTACGCTGAGCGTACTCAAATTACGCTGGGCGTAATTTGACTCGTCGAACTTCTAAATTGCGTAACTTTCGCATACGAGATCCGTTTTCGACGTTCTTTATATCCACGTGTAGGTGAGACTACACTCTACAACTTTCATTTAGACTCCGTTGGCTAATTTTGAATTTATTTTTATTATATTATTTTTAGTCGGCCGGGACTGAAAAACTCCATTATAAATTCATAGCTTCTTCATCCGACGTCTGTTTTCGCTTATCTTTTTATCGTTTCACTACAATTGACGAGATCTTCGATTATCGTTTAGATTGTTTTGGCTAAAAACCGCTCGATCTCAAATCAAGTATTCGGGCTGCATAACGCTAAGTCGAAACTTAGAAAAGTCATAACTTCCTCATACGAAGTCAGATTCGGACGTTCTTTTTATGCATGCTCATGGTTTAACGAACTCTACGAATTTCATTTAGATCATGAAGGCTAAATATCGCTCTAACATAAATTCACTTTTTACGTCGCGCTGTGTCGTGCTGGTTCTGTCGCGAAACTTCGACAGGTCATAACTTCTTCGTTATAACTCGGATTTCGGCGTTCTTTATATGCATGAAAACCTTGTAACATATACTATAACTTAGTTAAGATTAATCATTCTAAATAATCTTTCATCAAAAATTCATTTTTGACGCCTATCGTCTCTAAATTGACTAGCCCTAATCTACGGGCGTTACACCGGCCCTTTATGATTTACATCCTGGTTTAGGATGGTTGCTATGTTATTGCCATGTTAGATTTCATCCTGGTTTAGGATGTTTGCTATGTTATTGCTATGTTAGAATTCATCCTGGTTAGGATGGTTGCTTTGCTAGAGATCGGTTAGATCGGTTGTCATGGTATGCTACATATGATTTTGATCTGTTAGATCGGAATCGGAATAGATTGTATGTTATGCTTTTATGATCCGTAAGGATTGGTATGTAGTGACCTGCTAGGTCGGTACTCTAGTTACGAGAGGGTTCTATAGTTGATGATCAGTGTGACAGATATGTGATGTTTGTATATGCCAGTATGTGATAGTTATGCGTACATGGTGAATTGCTTGTTGGTTGGGTTGAGCGGTCCTGCTTTGTGCTGAAGGCCAACATACCCTACGAGCGGTCCGGGGAGACTGCAGGCCCTCAAGGTGGACCAGTCATGCCGAAGGCTCGGGATAGATTTAGATAGACTGCAGGCCCAGTAGGGCGGTGCAGTTTGGTTGATGGCCTGTTATGCATGATTGTTTGATTGGTTGTCACTGATATGGTATTGTCAGTGTGGTATTGGTATTTTGGGGGTAGCTCACTAAGCCCTTGGGCTTATAGTTTTCAGTTATTGTTTCAGGTACTTCAGGAGATCGTGGCAAGGCAAAGGCGTGACCATACCGCTCCTCATCCTTTCATTATGATTTTGGGACACTCTGATGGATATTGATTTGAAAACATTTTGTAAACAATACTAATTGACTTTTATTTATGATTGAAAAAGTTTGAATTTGGCGTGAAATTTATGAATGTTACGAGTTGGTATCAGAGCCTTGGTTTGAGTGAATTGGAGGAACACTCGTGTCAATCCAGTTTCAAATCAAGGATATTTTCAAAAAATAAGTTTTAAAACGGTTTTCAAAATAAAGGATGGAGGATGCAGCGGGTACGATCAGCCGGAATCGCATGATAGTGCTAGGCTAGGGATCTTGAAGAATCGCATGATAGAATTGCCTGATTATATGATGCCTATTAGCCTAGGGATCCTTGTATATGGAATTGACATCATAACTGCAGATGTTTAGCGTATGCACCACGGCTGTGTGTAGTCGAGATCTTATAGCCTGAGAATGTCTGATTCGAACTTAGTGTAGGATCGGATATTCGAAAGTCTATCGGGTCCAGCGCTATGTACAGCCAGTGTACACTAGCACTGCAGGGGATGATGGAAGTTTCATGGATGTGTGAGTGGTGCGGAACTACAGGATCAGTTGCTAGTTAGGCGATGTCCCCTGTTAGTGAGGGTTGAGCGCATATTATGTTGAATATAGTTTAGGGCGTTGTGGTGATACTTGAGACAAATATGGGTAGATGTGGAAGGTAGTAGGGTCCCATACTACTAAAATCACAGGACCCATACGCGTAGCAAGGAAGTGACAACCCCTAGGGATTGAGGGTATTGGTCTTCCGTCATTATATGATTTGTCTGATACATTGAGTGTGTTTGAAGTATGGTGGTGATGAGATGTGTTGCTTCGGGATCCGGATAAGGATCAGGGTCAGGAGACAGAGGATTAGAGGTGCTGGTAGCACCTGACCCCATGGTTCAGATAGGGACCGAGGAGTTGGATGCCCAGATTCGGTAGATCATGCACGACGAGATTGCTGCTGCGTTCCGAGCGCAGCTTCCAAAGATGTTGGGGTCGATTAAGACCGCGATGGTTGAGTATTTTGACGAGCGATATGCCGCTCTAGCAGAGACACCTGCCGCTGCAGCCACTTCGGCTGTAACTGCGGCAGGGGTTGGAGGAGGAGCCGGCGAGGCTTTCTAGTACCGGGACTTCGATAATACGAAGCCCCCGACGTTTGATGGTACACAGGATGTGATTAGGGCTATGAGGTGGTTATCTGACGTGGAGGGCTGTTTCTTCACGTGCTCATGTCTTGCTGACCAAAAGGTCAGGTGTGCCCTGAACCTGCTGAGGCTTGGGGCAAAGGACTGGTGGAGGCTGACAACTGGGTCGTATACTGATGATCAGCAGGCTGCTGTTACTTGGGAGCAGGTCAGAGATATGTTTCGCACCCGTTACGTTCCATGCGTTGAGCGGGAGCGGCTTGCGCAGGAGTTTTTAACATTGAGACAGGATGGGGAGTCTGTGATGGAGATTACCCGTATGTTCACGGAGAGGGCTATGTTTTGCCCGGAGTTTGCTTCAGAGCAGTCTCAGTTGACTCGGTATCTGCCTATGCTCAAGACGGATATTCGACAGTTTGTGTCTACTTAACGATGTGATACCCTCCTGGACCTTCAGGAAACCGCGCGACGGCGTGAGTTGGAGATAGAGCTGCAGCTGAAGGAGCAGCGTCAGGCACCGACACAGTCTCAGTCGGCGCCTAAGTGGTCTAAAATCGCTAATACACGGTCTGGGGGTCATTAGAGCCGCACTTGTGGAAAGTGTGGCAAGACTCATTCAGGGGTTTGTCAAGCAGGAGGTGGGTGCCACAAATGTGGCAAGGAGGGCACTATGCCAGGGATTTGTTACCATTGTCATCAGGTTGGTCATGTGAAGACCAACTGTCCGTAGCTCGCCGCCAAGTCGGCGCTGGGTTCCGCGCCAGCTACTGCGAGGATTGGAGATGGGAGGCCAGTCAAGGTGGAGCCTCCGAAGGTCAGGGTCGCGCCTTCCAGCTCACGGCCGAGGAGGCCAAGGTAGCACCGGATGTGGTTGCTGGTACGTTTCTTTTCTCTGTCACAGTTTTTGTATTGGTGTTATGCTTACTGATTGTACCTATGGTTATGTAGGTTTTTAGTAAATTCTTTGCCCGCTTTGGTATTATTTGACTCGGGGACGAGTCGGTCATTTGTATCTCAGACCTTCTCTAGAGGGTTCAGTGTGCTGATAGATGATCTTGAGTGTCCATTGCGAGTTTTGATCGCCAACGAGCACGGGTTTCTGCTTCTTCGGTCTACTGATGATGCAAGTTAGAGATTTTCGGGGTGTCTTTCCTGATAGATTTGATTCCTATCCCCATGGGGGATGTATGCGTGATTGTAGGGATGGATTGGCTTAGCCGTTTTGGCGCCATGATCGACTGTGAGGGACAGCGGGTGGTGGTTCGAACCCCAAGTGGGGGAGAAATGGTAGTATATGGTGAGGGCACCAGGTCGGGATCAGGCTTTTGTTTGGCGGCCAGGGCTCGGCAGTATATTCAGCACGGGTGTGCCGGTTATTTGGCGTATGTGGTAGATACGCGGGTTAGAGAGCAGGTCTCAGTTTCATAGGTCCCTGTGGTTAAAGAGTTTGCTGATGTGTTTCCGGAGGAATTACCCGGAGTGCCTCCAGTGAGGTAGGTTGAGTTTAGGATTGATCTAGTGCCAGGTGCGGCCCTTATCGCCAAGGCGCCGTACCGTTTGGCACCGCCAGAGATGCAGGAGCTATCATCTCAGTTGCAGGAACTGCTGGGTAAGCAATTTATTCGTCCGAGTAGCTCACCCTGGGGAGCACCGATCCTCTTCGCCAGGAAGAAGGATGGTTCGCACAGGATGTGCATTGACTATAGGGAGCTGAATAAGTTAGCGGTGAAGAACCATTATCCGCTCCCGAGGATAGACGATCTTTTCGACCAACTGTAGGGTGCATCTTGATTTTCCAAGATCAATTTGAGATCAGGATACCACCAGGTCAGCGTGAGGGAGGAAGACGTGGAGAAGACCGCGTTCTGGACTCGTAATGGTCATTACGAGTTCGTGGTGATGTCGTTTGGACTCACCAACGCGCCAGCAGTGTTCATGGATCTGATGAACCAAGTCTGCAGACTGATGCTCGACCGCTCGGTCATTGTGTTTATAGATGATATCTTGGTGTATTCCAAGACCCAAGAGCAACATGAGGAGCATCTCCGGGAGCTGTTGGAGGTGCTGCGACGAGAACGGATTTATGCCAAGTTCTCGAAGTGTGAGTTCTGGTTGCGAGAGGTTCAGTTCCTTAGACATCTCGTTAACCAGAATGGGATTTTGGTCGATCCGGCCAAGGTAGAGGCGGTTATGCGGTGGGAGACTCCGAGATCTCCCTCAGACATCAGGAGTTTCCTGGGCTTAGCAGGGTATTATCGGAGATTCATTCGTGATTTCTCCAAGGCTGTCGTACCCTTCACTCGTCTAACGAGGAAGGGAGTGGACTTCCGGTGGGGCCCGGAGCAGCAGAGGGCGTTTGAGACCCTCCGGCAGCGGTTATGTGAGGCGCTAATGTTGACACTCCCCGAGGGAGTGGAGGATTTCGTGGTATATTGTGATGCGTCCATCACAGGCTTAGGGGAAGTCCTCATGTAGAGGGGACGAGTGATAGCTTATGCATCGCGGCAGTTGAAGCCGCATGAAACGAGATACCCTACGCACGATCTTGAGTTGGGAGCAGTGGTCTTCGCTCTCAAGATTTGGAGGCACTATCTGTACGGGGTCCGTTGTACCATATACACGGATCACAAGAGTTTGAGGCACATTATGGATCAGCCGAACCCGAATATGAAGCAACGCAGGTGGCTGGATGTAGTAAAGGACTATGATTGTGAGATCCTTTACCATCCGAATATGAAGCAGCGCAGGTGGCTAGATGTAGTCAGCTGGGTCCTCGACCCAGCCAGGTGTATGAGGATAGCAGTGGATTCCCCGCTGGTGGGTCTGGTCAGGGATGCTCAGATTGAGGGTATGAGGCCAGAGAATTGGAAGTTGGAGAAGATTAAGGGAGAAAGCGCCCGGTTTGTTGAGGATAGCCTCGGATTGTTGACCCGTTATGGTCGAGTTTTGGTTTCGATGACCGGAGGGGTTCGGCAGATAGTGATGGAGGAGGTTCATAAGTCTCGCTTCTCTATTCATCCAGGAGCCACCAAGATGTACCGTGATACGAGTTCAAGTTATTGGTGGCCTGGCATGAAGCGAATATCGCTTGGTTTGTTGAGAGGTGCTTGACTTGTAGGATGGTCAAGCCCGAGCACCAGATGCCGCATGGTAAGTTCCAGCCCCTGGAGATTCCCATGTGGAAATGGGAACGGATCACGATGGATTTCATCACGAAGTTGCCAAATACGGCAAAGGGTTTCAACGATATATGGGTCATTGTGGATCGATTGACCAAGAGTGCCCATTTCCTAGCTATACGGGAGAGTTTGTCGGCGAAGAAGTTGGCCGACCTATTCGTCCGCGAGATTGTCTCTCGCCATGGGGTTCCAGTTTCCATAGTTTCCGATTGGGATGTCCGATTTACTTCCCGTTTTTGGCAGAAGTTCCACGAGGAACTAGGTACGAGGCTGCATTTCAGTACAGCGTTCCATCCGCAGACTGATGGGCAGAGTGAGCGGACCATTCAGACCCTCGAAGATATGTTGAGGGTGTGTGTCATTGATTTCGGTGGGAGTTGGGATTCCCACCTACCGCTTGTAGAGTTCGCCTACAACAATAGCTATCATTCCAGTATTAGCACCCCACCTTTCGAGCTGTTGTATGGGCGGAAGTGTAGGACCCCATTCTGCTGGGGGGGAGATTAAGCACAGGGTGATGGGTCGGACAGAGGTAGTTCTGCAAACTACCAAGATGATACAGCAGATTAGACAGCGACTGCAAACCGCTCAGAGTCGGCAGAAAAGTTATGCCGACCGACGCCGATCTGAGCTGAAATTTTAGGTGGGTGACATGGTTCTCCTGAAGGTCTCACCCTGGAAAGGAGTGATCCACTTCAGGAAGAGGTGAAAATTGGGTCCCTGTTACATCGGGACGTTCAGGATTGTTTCCAGGGTTGGCAAGGTGGCTTATAGGTTAGACCTTCCGGAAGAGCTTAGCCGGATCCACAACACATTTCATGTTTCGCAATTGCGAAAGTGCGTTATGGACCAGGAGGCAGTTGTGTCGTTGGATGATATTCAGGTCGATGAGCGTCTGAATTATGTGGAGAGGCCTATGGCCATTTTGGAAAGGAAGAAGAAGATTTTGCGGAACAAAGAAATACCCTTAGTGAAGGTACAGTGGGAACATCGGAAGGGATCCAAATGGACATGGGAGCCGGAGCCAGAGATGCGCGAGCACTACCCGTTGTTATTTATCCCAGCAGACTTCGAGGGCGAAGTCTAGTTCAATTGGGGAAGAGTTGTAACGCCTCGATTCTCAGGTATTATTTTAAATAAAAACTTCTTGGTTTTGGCCCTACTCGACGAGTCGGTAGCGCTACTCGTCGAGTAGCAGCGGGTGGGATCGCGAATTAAGTGAGCTACTCGGCGAGTAGGAGCTGGAAAGGGGAAACCCTAATTTCCGGGGTTTGCAACCCTATTTAAAGAAGCTCAAGCCTCTTTCAGTTCCTTGGCAGCCCCCTTTGCATCTCTAACTCGTGTGTGTGTGTGCCTTTGTGTGTTGAAGCTTTGGGGAGAAGATTTTGGTGTGGGAGTTTGGGGAAAACAAGTGATTGAGGCAAGGAGCTGGGAGGAGATCCGAATTCTTCTGCTGTGTACATCTCTTGGGAAGGTATTAAACCATTACCCTCAGGTATTTCAGTCTAGACCTTATCTTTGAATGAGTTTAGGGGTTCTATGAGGGTATCAAGTTGGTATGACAATATATGGGCTAGATCTGAAGTTGTAACTTTAGATCTGGACCCTCTTTGGAGCATACAAGCATAAAGCTCCAACTTTAGTCAAGATTAAGGTTCCCTTGGTCCATGAACACCCATTAAAAGTATGGTTTTGGCATTAGGAGCTTGTGAAGCAATGCATGCACGTAAAGTTTGCAACTTTACGTGATAAGCAGGCCTAAGGGGGTTGGATCTACAAATTTGGGGCCTTGTCATGGCTTAAAGATGTCTGCATGTTTAAATGACTGAAAGGACTCGGTGAGTCGCGAAGACGAATCGGTGGGTCATATGAAGATGTGCATCGAACTCGACGAGTGGGATGAACAACTCGGCGAGCCAGATGAAGGAAACAGTGAACTCGACGAGTTGTTTGAACAACTCGGCGATTTAGATGAAGATGGCCATGAAACTCGACGGGTTGAAGAACAACTCGGCGACTCGGATGAGTTTAACCAAGGATATGGTTGGGTGTATACCCGTCGAGTTGCAAGGAGGAAACTCGACGGGTGGCCTTAAGGTTTGATCAGGATTCGAAGGAACTCGACGAGTCACTCCGATGACTCGGCGAGTTGCAATGTGCTCCATGGACTCGGTGATTGGTCGAGTGTGAGTTGAGGTCAACATGGACTGTTGACCTTGACCAAGGACTCTGGCCTTGATCAGGAATTTACTAGGAGGTTATGGAGTGCCTCATAAGGGTAAGGACTTATGAATATATTATGCTATGGTTATAGGTGGTGGCGCTTGTGTCAACTGATCCAATAGTTGGAGTTTACCTTTCGAGTCGACATCTGTGAGGTGAGTTATCCTCACTATATCAATAGGGTCTATGGCACCAAGGTCGGCCCTTATGATTTACATCATGGTTTAGGATGGTTGCTATGTTATTTCCATGTTAGATTTCATCCCGGTTTAGGAGGGTTGCTATGTTATTGCTATGTTAGAATTCATCCTGGTTAGGATGGTTGCTATGCTAGAGATCGGTTAGATCGGTTGTCATGGTATGCTACATATGATTTTGATCTGTTAGATCGGAATCATGATAGATTGTATGTTATTCTTTTTATGATCCGTAAGGATTGGTATGTAGTCACCTGCTAGGTCGGTACTCTAGTTATGAGAAGGTTCTATAGTTGATGATCAGTGTGACAGATATGTGATGTTTCTATATGCCAGTATGTGATAGTTATGCGCACATGGTTAATTGCTTGTTGGTTGGGTTGAGGTGGTCCTGCTTTGTGCTGAAGGCCAACATACCCTACAAGCGGTGCGGGGAGACTGCAGGCCCTCGAGGCGGACCAGTCATGCCGAAGGCTCGGGATAGATTTAGATAGACTGCAGGCCCAGTCAGGCCGATGGCCCAGTATGCATGATTTTTTGATTGGTTGTTACTGATATGGTATTGTCAGTGTGGTATTGGTATTTTGGGGGTGGCTCAATAAGCCCTTGGTCTTACAGTTTTCAGTTATTGTCACAGGTACTTCAGGAGATCATGGCAAGGCAAAGGCGTGACCGTACCGCTCCTCATCCTTTCGTTATGATTTTGGGACACTCTGATGGATATTGATTTGAAAACATTTTGTAGACAATACTAATTGACTTTTATTTATGATTTAAAAAGTTTGAATTTGGATGTTACAAAATGATTGAAACTAAGATATAGGAGTTTAATATTGGGAAGTACTCTGCTCGAATTAAGAAAAATGATGAATATCAACATTGGAAAGTTGACAATATGACAAACTCAACTCTTTTAACGAAGAAATCACGTAAAAAACCATGTCCTGTTTTTGTGTTCCACTAAGATCAACTGAACTCAAGCCGAGATGTTCGAGTGAAGAAAGACGAAAAGTCCATGCCACGTCATCTATCATCAGGTGCCCATAGTTTGAAGTTAGATCATGAACCTTCAAATAAGAAAGATTTCGAATATGAGGAGGAACAAAACCATCTAAACCAGCATGAGAGAGAATGAGTCTCAGTTTTTTCAAGGATCTAATGAACTCAGGGATCTGATTTTTTAAAACTCTTCTATTTAACACGAAAATAGAATCACAATAGGAGGAGCATAAGTTACACTCGACTATTACAAAAAACAACCCATTTTCACTAACACCCTCACTCAAAGTGTTATGCTTTATTTCTTTGTGTTTTGGGATACTTTACAACTGAGGATGAAACCATTATTTATGGTAAACCCAACCACTTCTCCACCCTCTCCATAGAATGTGTTCATCATATGGTAGGAAGAAAAGTTGTCACCCTAAGAATAAAATGTTTCCATGAAAACGTTGGCCTTCTAGATGGAGTCTGGAAGTTAACAAATCTCCCCCTCTAGTCTCCTTCCAACAATTCTAATCCTAATTATGTCAACACATAGTTTGTGTTTCTCTTGTGTCACCACCTTGGTCAACATATTTGTAGGATTGTCATTTGTGTTGATCTTTGATAACTTCAACTCTCAACCCTCGATTGCTTCTCTAAGCCAATGATAACACACATCAGTGTGTTTTTTGCGGGAATGGTACATCAAGTTCTTGCTCTGGTCCATAGCACTCTAACTATCATAATTAATGATGTACTCTTCTTGTGGAACGCTTAATTCTTGAAGAAACTGTCTTAGCCATATAAGCTTCTTCCCAACTTCAACAACAACAATGCACTTAGCTTCTATTGTTGACATTGCTACACACTTCTGTAACATGGATTGCCATGAGATATTTCCCTCTGCGAAAGTGAAAATGTAACTTGATGTAGATTTCCTATTATCAAGATCTCTTGCCATACCGACATCTATATAACCATTCACGATTGGCTTTGCTCCCCTATAACATAGACATAGTTTCGAAATATCCTTCAGGTATCGAAGAATCCACATTACTACTTCCCAACATTGCTTTCCCAGATTAGCTAGATATATACTCACAACACCGACGACATGAGCAATATCTGGTCTTGTACATACCATTGCATACATAAGACTTCCTATGGATGAGGAATGATGGACTGTCTTCATATCTTCTCTTTCTTTCTCAGAAGAGGGATAATGTTTCTTACACAAACTGAAATGATTAGCTAAGGGCATACCAACAGGCTTCGCATTTTCCATGATGAACCTTTTGATTACACGTCCAACATACTCCTCCTGTGATAAGAACAATTTTCTTGATTTTCTATCACAGAGAATTTTCATGCCTGGTATATGTTGTGTTGGGCCTAAGTCTTTCATATAAAAAAACTAGGATAAAACCTTATTCAACTTGTCGATCATCATTGCATCTTGTCCCACTATCAACATATCACCCACGTAGAGAAAAAAGATGTCAAATTTTCCATCTGGGAACTTCTTCAGGTAGACATACTAGTCTGCAACAGTTCTTTTGTACTTGTGAATTACCATGAATGAGTCAAACTTCTTGTACCACTACCTTAGGGGTTGCTTAAGACCGTAAATGCTCGTCTTCAATTTACAAACGAGTTTCTCTTTCCTTGGGACTTTAAATCCATCAGGATGATCCATGTATATTTCTTCATCCAAATCACCATGGAGAAAAGTTGTTTTCACATCCATCTACTCAAGTTCAAGATCTAGACTAGCAACTAATCCGAGTACAATTTGAATAGACATCATCTGTTAGGGTGCAAAGTCACTCTTGGATTTCATCTGTGCTTACTCCTTTGTATGTGTGTAATGAGTTTTGTTTGCTTTATAAGGAAGTGTGTGACACTCATCTTACGTAAGGAACATTTATGAGAGATTAGTTTAGAGAGAGAATTACTGCAAACCCAATTGTTCTCTTTCTAAAAACTAATGAGAGCTAAACCCAGATTCATTTACTCTTATGTTCTTCATGTTCATGATTCTTGAATGATTTACTAAATCATTTTCATATTCCGCATTCGTCATCATGATCAACACCACTACAATTGGTATAAGAGCGGGTGTTCTTTATTTAATCAAGAATTGATCCATGATGACATTTTTTATTTGGTGATTCTTCATTGTTATTTGATCTTCGTGATTTAGAGAGTTTTTGGATTCTTGAAATCGAATTTTTCCTTGATTCAATTCATAATTTGATTTTCTTCACTAGAATTCAAGTGATTTTCGCTTTCTCTCTCTAGAAAACCCATTTAAAATCACTTTCTCTCTCTCTAGAAAAACACAACATCTTATCAATTGATCAAAGATGGTGGACTTGCATTATGATTCAAACGTTGTGACCATTGAAGATGTCAAATACAAAGTCAATGAAAATCAATTCTATGGAGTACTGTTGAAAGGTGGATTGATTACATGGTTTACTATGGATTCTTGAAATCGAATTTTCCTTGATTCAATTCATAATTTGATTTTCTTCACTAGAATTCAAGTGATTTTCGCTTTCTCTCTCTAGAAAACCCATTTAAAATCACTTTCTCTCTCTCTAGAAAAACACAACATCTTATCAATTGATCAAAGATGGTGGACTTGCATTATGATTCAAAGGTTGTGATCATTGAAGATCGATGTCAAATACAAAGTCAATGAAAATCAATTCTATGGAGTATTGTTGAAAGGTGGATTGATTACATGGGTTACTATGGTTTCTTATGGAGGCTTGAAAGATGATCATGGAAGATTAATGTTTCAATGACTTGGGCAGATTGAATGTTTAATCAAAATCACCTTGTACATGTTAACATGGAGTGGAAATAAAAAGTAAGGAGAAGAAAGAGATTTGTTTAATAAGAAATACATTTCTCTAATTGAAAATCCAAGTGATATTCATGCTCTTAAGTTTGTTGAAGTTCAAGACTATGTAGTTCAATGCGATGTTCTTGATGTTCTTGAAGTTCATGATAAAAAGATTCAAGTTGATTCTCATGAAGATGATTTTTTTTGCTCGATTGGAGTTCAAACCGATAATATTTTGTGTTCTTGTGATTTGTTTGAAGGAATGATTCCTTATCGAAAGTCATCAATCAAAGAAATTCACTAGTATCAAACTCCAAAAGATTTGATTCAAACTTGCAAAGTTGAAGTTGTCAAGAATGAAGTTGTTCTTGAATTCAAATCTTCAAGATGCAAAAAGATAAGAAAGAAAAAGAAGAAGAAGATCAAACATAAGAACAAGTGGATTTATTCACAAAAATCGTCAAATTTTGTTGTGAATTCGAAATCCATGAAGCAAATTTGGGTTCCAAAGCAACAATCATCAAGCGTTGCAATGAATTTGAAATCAAAACCCAAAAGTGTTGATGATTCTTATGAAGATGGTATTAGATCGTTGAAGAACACGAAGAACGAGTTGTACAACACGTATTATGGGTGGTACAATGTTCAAATTGGAGACTTTTTTGTTCCAACAAAAGAAGCTAGATCTTGAAAATTTGATTCGTTCGTTGCTAATGGAGCTCAGATTATCAAAAATGTATCTCAAATTCTCAAATACAACCAAAATACATATTAATTATAATAGTTTAATACATATCGATTGAAGGAAAACGGGAAAATGGATTCCAAAACGTTCTTGATTACGGTTCGTGCTTTGCGTTTTTCGTTTTTGATCGCTTTGTCTGATTGGATCAAATACGCTTCTACCCCATTGATTGATCCAATTATGTTTGTTTAGATCAAGTTCAAAATCACGAAATTCACTGCTCATATTTTGAAGCCCACATTTTGAATCCACTAATGTTCAATAATCATTGTTAAGCCCAACATTTAATTTGATTCGAAATAATGCATTGTTACTGTTCATGATCCATAAAGCCTTTATATCAGTTTTAAGCCCATTTAATCATGGAGCCCAAATCGCTATTCTTGGTTCGTCTAGTACGCACACTTTACTCAGGGCCGACTTTACTATATAAAAAATTAAGCAAGGGCTTAGGGCCCCCAATTGTGAAGGGCCCCTAGTTTTTAAAATCGTTGGATGTTAGACATCCTCTTACGCACAATAAACAAGAGCAACAATACGCAAGACTTGACCAAAATCAACAAAAGCAACCGGCGACGATTCGATTTCCACAAAACACGATTGATTTCCACAAAAAAATATCTATTCTAATCTTCTTCTTCCTTCAATCCCTTCTCTATTATTCCTTCTCCATTCTCCAATTCTTGATTTTGATCCAATGAAGAACATGTGTCACTTTGAGTACAAGAATCTCAAGAATGATTTGAACTTTTACAGGCATCATCGACATATTAACGCTTCAATTGATTCTCGTAGGGATGAAAATGCTGAGGATGATCTCAATCAGATTCCTCTGTATGAATCCTACCATTTTAAGTTTTGTACATCATTATATTACTTTAAGAGTCAGGCAACTTGTTCATCTTCACTTTACTCCTGGTATCCGAAGATTCTTAAGGTGTCTGTTTCATTATTTCCAAATTACAGGAAAATACTTGGATGTGAAGCAATCACCATGGTTGATTGAATTAGTAGCTTTATATATGAATCTTAAAGGTTCAGACATTTTGGCATCTGATGAGCTTTTTGGTCAACCCTCTTATGACCTCAATATTTGGAATGAAGAGTCTTTTCTAACTTTGACACTTCTAGGTACTAAAAAACTGGAGTACAATCTCACTTGTCTTATTTGCTTGGTATATATGTTTGACAATAAACATATTAATTATAGAAAATTCCAATTATATCTTTTATAAAATGGATAGTTGTTGATGCAGGACATTATTTTTCAACCATATTCTTTGAGTTGTGGAAACATTTTTTTGCAAGTCTTGTGCTTGTTTGGCACCTGGTGTATTGATGATTGAAAGGTTGAAGTCTGCAAATCAAGATTCCAAGTGTCCAGTTTGCAGGTTTGATAAATTTGGATGTTATAAATTTCATTTTTTTTTCTATATACTTATTGTGTATATATGATCATATTATGTAACAAAATATAGATTAATGGTATGGTTTATTTATCTTTGTTATTACAGAGTTGAGTGTATGTTAAACCCGTTTACATGTTGGAACTAGGTTTGCTCTTACAATGAAGGTATTTCGAATAATCCATAATCTGATTCCAGTTTACAGATTGTTCATTTGGAGTATATTAAAGGCCAAAGGGCCTCAAATTTTGGGTTCTCTTAGAGCCCCTAAACTGATTGAGCCGCCCCTGACTTTACTTAGTTGTACCATATCATCATGTTTCTGTTCATAATCGTTTTGTTCTTGAGTTTCGGTTTCTTCTTATCGTTCTCAATAATCGTTTGATGTTGTTTGTTAATTTTAAACTGGGATTCGATTTCATATGATTTGGTATATGATGAAATCGATTTTATTCAATTCATAGCATAGAAATCGAAAATTGAGTCTTTGATTTTAAAGATTTTGGTCAAGAACACTTGAAGGATATGAAGAACAGTTGGTTGAACGTGTTTTGATTTGAAATTCGATGTTAGAATCATCAATTTCATGTTTGTTGACTTTTGATTTCGAAAAGTCAAACATAGTAAAAACTCAAACGTGATTATTAAGAGGTGATTTTGTGAATTGGTGGATGGAATTGGTTAATACAAGTTATTTTGAGGCTATAAGTGCTCGAAATCAAGTCCGGTTTGGGATTTAATTTCGAATATTGGTTGAGTACTTGTTCTTGACATCGAAGACTGGAATGGTTTTTGTTCGATACTTAATATTGATTTCAAAATCGAAGTCTTCTTGAGGTCAGTATTAATACCAAATAATGTTTGACTGGATGTGGATAGAGAACAAATGTGTTGATTTGAATCATGGTAACGAAGGCTGTGGAAATGAAGGTTTGGAATCGAATCTATTTACTGATGACCAATGGGAACGTCAATTGGTATTGAGATAACTTCGCTTGAAATTCGACATCAACGTCACAATTTTTGTTCTAATATGCACCTTCGGTTTGTAATCTGATTTAGAGACTTTTGGTTATGGGACTTTGCTTTGAGTGTTCGGCTGAATACAAAGTCTCATAGATGAATTGGATAACGAAGGTCAAGCATATTGATGGTCGCTACTGGCTTCTTATGTGAATTTGATTTCGAAGGGTTGAAATGGGAGGATCAATTTCGAATGGTTTAAGGTCAAGGGTCAAGGTTGAGTAACAAAAGTGAAGTCTGTGATTTTGAAATCGAATGGTAATATTGATTTTGAAGGTCGATGGTCGCAAATGTCGATGGGCCTAAACTGAAGTTGAAGTTGAGTGATTGAAAGCGAAGGCTGTCCTGGAGGTTGATTGATTACGAAAGGGAAGTAAGATCGATATTGAAGCTTACTAGTCGATGGTCGAGGATTAATTGGCTGGAATCGAACACATCGAGGTCAATACCTTGAGTTCGATAGTGGAAATCGAGTGGTTCACTTGCGAAGGGTTGATAACGAGTCGGCTCATATTCGATTTGTTGATGACGAATCGATAATGGGTATCGATATGATATGCGAAGGCTTTGAGTCGATACTGGCTCCTTATGTGGGATCGACATCGAGTGTCGATTTTGATGATTTCGACATGGGTAGTTTGGGTATAGATGTCGAATGGTCTGCCTTGGAATCGAACTCATATTCGACGTATGACAGCATTCGCTTCTCGTATCACATTGGGGAAGAAAATATTAGTTTTCAATTTGGGTCCCTGATCTATCAACGAAGTGGCAAAAATTATCCAACTTCGAAATGGGGATAGAAGTTTGTGTTAAATGCAAACTTTTCGTTTTGAATCCCTGATGTTTCGAAGACTTGGCAGAATTTACCCAACTTCGAAATTGGGATAAAAGTTCTGAGAAACGTTGAAGGTTACATAACAGCCCCTCCAGTTAATGCGAATTGTCACTTTATGCCCAGTTTCGCAATTGGGTAAAGTTTCGCATCTAACACTGTTTTTGGCGTAACGGGACCCTACAAAATTCTGATATTGGCAGTTTTACCCGGATTTTCAAAATTCTTGCAACTTTCACCCAAAAGTTGAAAATTTTCATAAATTTGAAAATTTTTCAAGACTTTTTCGTGATTGTTTTTTCATGGAAATTTTTCTCATAATGATTTTTGGCACACATCAAGAGGGAGTTTTGTGAAGATTATTCTTCGGGCGCTTCTCAACCTTAGCGGGTTTTATAATCACTTTTTTATTATAAAAAGGGTGAGAATGAAGAGTAAGTATTCGAAGCTTATCGGCTATTCATTTGCGGATTTGAAGACCAATATTATTTCGAGGGGGAGTTCGTCTTGATTGTGCGAGCTCGTTGGATATTGAAGTCGAGACATCCAATCCTAACTTTAAGGGGGAGAATGTTAGGGTGCAAAGTCACTCTTGGATGTCATGTGTGCTTACTCCTTTGTATGTGTGTAATGAGTTGGCTTTCCTTTATAAGGAAGTGAGTGACACTCATTTTATATAAGGAACATTTATGAGAGATTAGTTTAGAGAGATAATTATTGCAAACCCATTTGTACTCTTTCTAAAAATTAATGAGAGCTAAACCCAGATTTATTTACGCTTGTGTTCTTCATGTTCATGATTCTTGAATGATTCACTAAATCATTTTCATATTCCACATTCGTCATCATGATCAACACCACTACATCATCTTCACATCCGGCAAAATAATCTCTTCAAAGTAGATTCTTTCTTTTTGTTGGAAACCTTTGACAATGATTCTCGTCTTATATTTCATAGCATTTCCTTTTCCGTCTTTCTTTAACTTGAAAATCCACTTGTTTTTCAAAGCTTTCTTTCCTTTGGGTAGTTTTACCAACTCATATGTTTGATTCTTCTGTAAAGAATTCATTTCTTCTTACATATCATTCTACTATTTGGATTTTTTTCAATATGATATTGAGCCTCTTGATAGCTCTCTATCAGAAGGATGTAGTTTGAAGTCGGACATCTTCTTGATGGAGCACAAACTCATTCGGATCGTCGAATTTGTATTCCTTCATTTGCAAATTCTGGCAACAGATCTGAAGCATCTAGGGGTGGAAGCTCCCCCTGCTTAACACCTTTTTGATCTGTATCGTCAACTTCTTCATCCTCTTCTTTAGTGGAAACATCATCTTTATTTTAAGATATTATTTCTAAAAATTTGGTGTTCGGTCGCTCACTAACCATTGCCATGAGATCATAATATTGGTTCTCATAGAAAACTAAATCTCTACTTCAAATAACTTTTTGGTTGTGGTTCTCATAGCCTATACCTGAACTCTTCATCTCCATATCCAATAAAGATGCATGGAGTGGATTTGAGGTCTAACTTCTTCTATAATTCATTTGATACATGTACAAACGCCTTGCACCCAAATACTCTCAAGTCAGAATATAAGATGTATTTACCCATCCATATCTTCTATGGAACTTATAAATTCAATGGAATGGAAGGTGATATATTTATTAGATAGCAAGCTGCCAATACAACTTCACACTATAATGGTTTTGGGAGTTTAGTCATATTGAGCATGCACCAAAACTTCTCAACAGTGATTCGATTCATCCATTCTGCTACACCACTGTGTTGTAGGGTTCGTGGGACAATATTTTCATATATGATACTATGTTTCATGAAGTATGTAGAGAACTCAAGGGAATAGTACTCGCCTCGAATATATGATCGGAAAAATTTCAGCTGCTTGCTTGTTTATCTTTCCACCATTTCATGAAAAGCTTTGAAGTGGGCCAATACTTGGTCCTTCATCATGATACATTGTGCCTATACCTTTCGTGATGCATCATCGATGAATGTCACAATGTACCTACTTCCACCAAGAGATTCTACTTCAATCGGTCCACATACGTCGGAGTGGACAAGGCTCAGCAACTCGGAGCGGTTATTTCTTTTGGGACTAAAGGAAACTCTGTGTTGTTTCCTAAATAGGCAGTACTTACATGGATCCAAAGCAACATTTTTTTCCATTAAAATGGATTCCTTGTTTTCAAGAGTCGTCAATCCCTTCACGCTCATGTGGCCTAGTCTTCTATGCCACAAGTTTGGTGATGTCTCTTTTTAACAACATTGAGACTTGGATGAAGCAGCTTTGCATGGGTTTTATAAAGATTACCAGAAAATTTTCCCCTTGAAATGACCAGAACACCATTTAGCAACTTCCAGGTGCCATCTTTGAATTGATTATCACATCCCTGAACATCAAGTGCTCAAACTGATTTAAGATTCGTTCTTAACTCGGGGATATGTTGTACATCTTTCAGCACTAATGTACATCCTACATTGGTATTTATATGCACATCACCAATACCAACAATGCTTGAGAAACTGGTGTTTCCCATCGTCACAGTACCATGTTCTTTATTCTTATAGGTAATAAATAAATCTTAGTTTGGAGTCGAATGATATAATACAACGCTATCAATCACCCACTCAACATCATGAGTGCCAACATGTAGGCATGCTTCCTCCTCGTATGTAACAAGGGTAATTTATTGTGTTATGTTGACCATGGTTTTACCATTCTCCCTGCTTGAATTCTGGCTCATCTCGGACTGCTGTCGTAAGAACCTACGACAATCACTCTTTTGTGGCCATATTAATTATAATGATTATAATAGCCTCCGAACCATCTATTCCTAGACTTATCTTGCTCTCGCGATTTACCTCGATCCTGTGATTTCCCTCGATCTTCGGATCTTCCTCTACTTTGACCATGCCCGCCTCTACCTCGACCTCGACCTCTACCTCCAATTTTGCCTCCGTCTCTTTCTTCGTTTTCTGACACAAGGGCAAAAGACTGGTTTGTACCAACTTCTTTTCTTCTGCCTTCCTTGTTCATTAGGGCGTCTGTGACCATCTCCATTATCACTTTGCCATCGGGGAAAGAATTGTTGAAAGTCACAACATGTGTTTCCCAATTATCTGGTAGAGAACGTAGAAGCAATATAGCTTGTTCTTCATCTTTGAGAGCCCAATCAGTAGCACCAAGCTGGTTTACGAGATCCTAAAACAGACTCGTATGCTCGATTATGGACGTACCACTTTGTAACTTGTGGTTTATAAGGCGCCTCACCAAGAAGGTCTTGTTTTGTTCCGTCTTTTCCTAATACATATCAACGAGCGTCTCCCATAGTTTGTATTAGGGGTGTGCACCAAAACACGTAAACCACATAAACTGTCCGCACCACACCAAACCGCACCGCATAACGTGGTTTAGAACTTCCGCAGTGCGGTCTGTGGTTTCTAATTTTGTAAACCGCACTACATGGTGTGGTATGCGGTTTTTAACTGTGAAACCCTGGTTCAAACCGCACCACACTATATATATATATATATATATATATATATATATATATATATATAATCATCCTACATAAATAAAATAAGAAAGAAGTTCGTTTGTTTAGTTTTATAAATAGAATTAGCATTGTATGATTGTAGGTAGAAATTACAATTAAAGCTATTAGAATTCTTAAGGAAAATGACATAATTATATCATTATATGATTTACTGTTATGTCGAACATGAAATTAAGAAATACAGTTACGATATATATATATATATATATATATATATATATATATATATATATATATATATATATATGAAATTACTTGACTAAAGTATTAAACTTACACATAAAGTAGATACTCTCAAATTACTTGTTATGGGTTCTTTTTATTTGTTTCCAAAAGGATCAAATCCAACCGAAATTTTTTGTTTTTAAAAAGTCAATACTAAAATCACCTAAATATTGTGGTTTGCGAAAGTTATTAATTAAACAACTTATCGAACCGCACAAACCACACCCAAACTGCATGTATCAAACCAGACCGCTTAACGCGGTTCTGAACGTTCGTGGTGCGGTTTGCGATTTAAAAAAATCTCAAACCGCATATGCGGTGCGGTTTTGACTCAAAACCGCACCGCGAACACCCCTTGTCAGTATTTGTGTGTCTCTTAAGAGACATTATAAAAAACTATAGTCGATCTACTGTCAAATTTGTTTTGCCGTTTTCAAGTTTATTCTCGTCCAAACTTTATCTTTCTTTATGTCGGGTTTGACACCTTTATTTTCTAAAGGTTCTGCTAAATCTTTCATATTAAGAAAATCTTCCATCATTAGCTTCCACATGCTGTAATTTGTGGGTGTAAGTCAAACCATCATAATCGTACTTGTAGATTCCTTAAAAAAATACTTGCAAATTTATTTTACAAATATTTCAAGGAGAAATTAGATAAATCAAGCTCTTGGTTGGACTAGAAAGCGTGAAAATGGCGCGGTAGACTTTTTTTCGGTCAAAATATACTTTCTAGAAAAGTTAGGGGTTAATTTGTAACTTTTTAGAACTATAGGGACTAAACTGTAATTTTCCTAACTTACAAGGACCAATATGAAGTGTTTCTGCCACACAAGGACCTTTCTAAAAGTTCTTGGAAGTATAGGGGCAAATGGTAACTTTTAGAACAACAACGACCGAAATGAAGTTTTTCAGAAATAGAGGAATTTGTTTGCAACTTTCTGGAACTTTAGGGGCCAAGCTATAATATTCTAAAAGACTGGCCAACTGTTGACGTCACCGCTAATGTCATGCAGATGTCATGCTGACGTCACTTCGTCATCTTCGGTGACCTTCTTCGGCAACTGGTTTTTTCGACAAGTTTTCCGGCGACGTTTGACTAAGTTTGACCAGCGATTTGGAGGTCTTCCGGTGGTAAAAAAAATTATGAAAACTATATTTTTGGAATCCTTGAAACGAGCCATTTCCAACGGTGTGCCTAGAAATGGATTTTGAGACTAAAATACTTTGATGAAAAAACAGAGAAATTCGTAAAGAATTCGTGGACACCAAAAAAAGCTCTAATACCAGTTGTTAGGGTTGAAAAACTCTTTTACTCAGCACAAAAATAGAATTACAAAAGAATGAGCAACTGTCACACTCTACTATTACAAAAAACCAATCGACTTTTACTAACACTCTCACTCTAAGTGTTTTGCTCTATTTCTCTGTGTTTTGGGATGCTTTACAACTGAGGATGAACCCTCTATTTATAGTAAACTCAACCACATCTTTATCATCTCTATTTGTGTTCATCATAGGGTAGGAAGAAGATTTGACACCCTATGAAGAAAATGTTTCCATGAAAATGGTGGGCTTCTAGATGGAGGTCGGAAGTCAACAAAGAGGTCAACTCATTACCAACTAAGTAGTGGTGGCTTTCACCGTAGTATTCTTCGTTGAGATGAAGGCTTTTGACATGTCTGGTGATAGCATCACACTAGATTCTTTACCACCTACAACAGTCATTTCCATCCCATGATGACAATGTTTCATAATCATCTTTGACATTGTGTTTGAACGTGAAAAGAGCAAGTCACTCTTTCTCAGAGCAAACAATACTCATATTTCCAACACCTATACAAGTATATATATATATATATATATATATATATATATATATATATATATATATATGTTTGCAACAAAAAAAATACTTATAACAATGAGATGGAACCCAAACCCCTCCAATTCCTCATTATCAATGCAATCAGTTTGATTCAGATTTTTTTTGAAGTGAAAAGATGGATTATTATGATAAACTGATAGGTTTCCTTTAATCAATAAACTATTTCATTTGTCATGAAAGATGTGAAGTCAATGAAGATTTGTATCCACGAGTTACTAAATGTCAGGGAAGAACTGAAATCCATGGGTATGTTATATCCACAAATATCTTCTTTTAGCCATGGGATAAAATTCTTATTTCTTGATCAATTTCATTGTTTTTAGCCAATAATATACCCCATAGCAAACGTAAGTTTCGTTCTCACAAATCTTTGGAAAAATTATATATTAAATAAAAGAAAATATTTATTTTAAAAACCCTATTATTTTAAATATTTAAGCTAAAAGTAAATGACTTTACACTACCGTAGGCCATAGTGCTTGGATTTCCTAAAATACATGCAACCTTCCATTTGTTTATTCGTTTTATTTTATTATTTTATTGAACTATGGTATATATACGATACATGGAAATTTCATATATTATAAGATTCATGCAATGTGATATGTGTATATTTAACTATGTATCTAATGCGTATTTCTAATACTTTTAGCTATAATTATGTTTATTTTGGAACAAAAGATGCTTATTTTGTTAAAAATATGCTTTGTAGCAGTGAAGACTTGCTCGGGATGAAGAGGGAGCAAACAAGGAGCTGGAAGCAGGAAATGGGAGCTAAAACAAAAGAAGAAGACTTTAGATTTGAAGACCACGTCATGGTGATCTTTAACATGACGTGGCGAAAAGAAGATTCACGGCCATCAAAGCTGAATTAGAGAATACGAGATATACTCGAGGACCACGTCGTGGTGGTGGCTAACCACGACGTGGTGATCAGATTTTGGCAATTATAAAAACTTGAACATTAGGTCGAATGAGGAGGAATGTAATCGGTTTTCTGAGGAGAAATACGACTGAAAACCCTTGGAAACCCAGAAGAATATCAAAAATCAAGTGAAGCTCAAGGATTGAAGAAGATTTAGAAGAATTCCACATTGATCTAGTTGGTTTACTAATCATTACTTATGTCTAACTTATTTTAAATGGATTATTTGTATTTTTATGATACAATAAGAGGCTAAAAATCTTTTACTTATGTTTAGTAAAGATGAACTTGATCCATATGTGTTGATTTCGAATATTGGATGACTATTATCAATGTTACTTGTGTTTGATAGAATAAACCATAACATATTTTAATTCTATTTTATATTGCTTATAAATCAGATTGTGTGTGTTAATTGATTATATTAATTTCATGAATTTATCTCCTAATTGTTTATGATCATTAAATAGTTAAAGCTAGGATTAATGACATCATAGATTAACTAATTAAAGCTAGTAACTTTAACTATGTTAGAAAGCATAATTAATCTTAATTCGTTCTTGGTTTCTTAACTTGAGCATAGGAAAGTAACTAGTAACATTCATAGTCCAATTTGTGTTATTTATCAATTAGGTGTTTAAGTTGTGCTTGATCATTGCTTGGTAATTCATAATTGGTAGGCCTAGATATTTGGTCATAATAGCTAGATAACAAATTAGTAATCAATATAATCTATCCATTAGAAATCAACCATATGAGAAGGTGAAATCGGATCTCAGCAGAAGTATTCTTTTAATTCTTGAAGCTACCTTGTTTTCTTTGCTTGCTTAATTGTCAGTTGATAATAAGTTCTTCTGGTCTTGAGAAATTAGTAAAACCCCCCTAATCAAAGGTTGTTTCTTATTTTAATTAGAAGTAGTTAAATTATTTAATTGAATTTTGTTCCTTATGTTCGACACCCGACTTACCTAAGCTATTCTATAGTCTGAATAGGTATACTGCCTATGAGTGTATAGTTAGTAAAGTTTGTTATGTTATAAATTTAAGACTGATAAGGTACATTTATGAACATAAAGTTTTTGGCGCCGTTGTCGGGGAATGGTTCAAATTTTAGTTAATTATCTGATATTTGTTTTCAATCCTTTGTGTGATATTTATTTCACAGAAAGTTTAAATTTTTTGTTTAATACGTAACCACAACGTGGTGAACTTCCTTACAGTTTTCTTTTATTATTTTTTGTTCCTTTTTACGTGATGGTTTTCTGTTACTTGTAGTAATTTTTCATGATGACGGATGTCATGCGAATGATGATGGGCACATACAAGGAGCAAGTGTGCAATGATTAAGGATCAGGACTTGCTCCACCAAAAATCCCAACTAAAACAAAATTTAAGCTAAAGCGCCACATTTTAGGGATGCTCAAGGACATTCCATTTTTTGGAAAAGATCATGAAGACATGCTCTATCACATCGATGAGGTCAAGGACATTGCAAATTACTTCAATGTTCCAAATGTCTCGCGAGAAGCAGTTTTGATTAGAATGCTCTTAGTAACCTTCATAGGAGATGCAAAATTTTGGCTAAAATCCCTTGCACCTGGAGCAATTACAACTTGGACAAATATACGCGAAGCTTTATTGAGCAGTTTAGTCCACCATCAAAATTATCCAAGCTCAAGAAAAAGATATCAAATTCCCAACAAAATGATGGTGAATCGTTGTTAAAATTGTGAGAAAGATTTAAAGGCATGCTTAGGAATTTCCTCTAACACGATCTGAATGTGCAACAAGAAGTAGCTATCTTCTACGATAGGGTGAACGTTACAACAAGACAATTGATTGACTCTCAAGGGCCAATGACAAACAAATAACCAACTACTATTATGGAGTTGATCGAAGAATTCACAAAACATTCGCGCGAATATCATACCCCACATGAAGATGATATTAGGGGGCATATAATTTTGGATGGAGGAAATGAGTACATGGTGGAGGTTATGGAAAAACTGGAATCGATGGACCAAAGAATGACAATTATGGACCAATTCTTCCACGCAATTGGGGTTGGATGCGACAATTGTAGTAGTCCTCACTTAACAAAGGATTGTGAACTAGATGAGAATAGTAATCGAAAAGAACAAGTTTGCTATTCTAGTGGTGATAAGTATGATGAAGATTGAAGGAAGCCCAAAAAGGAGTGGTTGCCATATTGTAACGCCCATAGATCCGGGCTAGTCAATTTAGAGATAATAGGGGTCGAAAACAAATTTTCGACAAAATATTATTTAGAATAAATAATCTTAACCAAGTTTTAGAATATGTCTCAAGGGTTCTGTACATATAAAGAAAGCCAAAATCCGAGTTATAACGAAGAACTTATGGCCCGTCGAAGTTTTTCGGCAAAACCGGCACGGCACCGGGAGACCTAAATAGTGAATTTAAGATAGAGGACTTTTTAGCCTTAGTTATCTAAAACAAAGTTGTAGTATACGTTAAACCGATAACATACAAAAAAAGAACGCCCAAATCTGACTTTGTATGAGTAAGTTATGATTTTTCAAAGTTTCGGCTTAGTAGTGTACAACCCGAAACTCGAATTTTAGTTGAGCGGTTTTTGGCTTACGCGACCTAAATGAGAGTTGAAGATCTCATTAATAGAAACTCAACGGTAAAAAGATAGACGAAAACAGAATCCGTATGAAGGAGTTACGAATTCTTCGCGGTTAAATTTAAGATCTGTCTAGAATTAGCCGACGGAGTCAAAATGAAAGTTGTAGATCTTGTGTTTACCTACGCGTGGATATAAAGAACATCGAAAACGGAGCTCGTATGCGAAAGTTACGGGGTTTAAAAGTCGGTACGGTGCTGTGCGAAATCGGGTGACATGGCTAAATATGGGCCAAGGCTTTCTCCCCAAGGCAAGCCACCAGAGGGTGACACCTGGCATGGACTCGACGAGTAGGAGGACATACTCGACGAGTAGAGATGTTTTCTAGCCTATAAATAGAGGTGCCGGGCTCCCTTATTCTTCACACCTTCCTAACTTCACTTTCTCTCTCTAAACTCTCTCTCTAACCCCCCAAACCCCCCAAAAAGCCTAGGGAACCTCCCTGGCACCCGAAGGAAGCCCCGAGGCTCCTAGAGCCCCGAGAAAAGAGCCTTTCGGCTTAGAAACGCTACTCCAGCGAAACCCGGTTTTGAGAAAAACCCGATGTAAGTGAGCTACGCCTAACCTATCTTTAGTATAGCTTATGTTTTAATATAGTAATGTTATTAGGACCTAATAATAAGTACTTGGGCTATTATTACGGGTTATATAAGTATCGTTTAACACTTATATAATAGTAATAATAGCTAGACTATTAATTAGTCTCGGTGAATATTAGACTAAACCCTAGTGGTAATGATACTAGGTTTTGTTGAAGGAAAATTGTGTTAAGAGTAACGAAGTGTTGTCCAAGCGCCGAGTCACCACCTTCTCAAGTGACTGCATTACTTTCATCTTACACATAGATATGAAGTATTTTATATAAACTACGTGCTATGTGTGCATATTATCTGAATACTTGCTATCTATGCTGGACGAACGTTTTTATACATGTTTTAAAAGATTTAAAATGTATACGTATTTTATATATACAAACATGTTGGGTATGACATGGGTAGATGAATGATGAGAGATAAAAGATGATGTGAGTAAACATTGGTAGCTATAGACTTAGTGCCTAATAAATAACATCGACAACTATGTACTTAGTGCCTATTAGATAAACACTGGTAGCTATGGACTTAGTACCTGTTAGGAATTGGTAGCTATGGATTTAGTACCTATTAGATAAACACTGGTAGCTACGGATTTAGTACCCGATGAATAAACTATAGAAGCTATGGAATTAGTGCTTTACGAACGAGCATTGGCAGCAATGGATTTAGTGCCAGTGCTATAACCCTGGAAGCAAGGGACTTCGTGTGACATCCCCTAATTTCTCGGCCAGAAAAGACCGATTTAATTTATGCTTTTTAAAATAAAATCAGAGAAATCTTTTTAAAAGATGTTGCGGAATTGGTCCCCAAACAACATATGATAAAAGTTTATCAAAATCCTTCATTAAGAAGGTATATATTTTCCATATATATCAAAACCTCGGGATGTTATGTTCCAATATAAATCAAAAGCATAAACAAGACATTATAAGCCTTTCAACAGTTATTTACAATTACTGGCCTATAATCCAAAAATCTCTCGTCGTCCTCCGACTATGCTCGGGGTCCACTACCTGTAATCATAAAACTGAGTGGGTCAGGCTTGGGAGCCTGGTGAGCATATAGGGTTTTCAAACCACAATAATATACTTATTAAGTTCACCAATCAACAATAACCCTGATTACCCATTCCCATTGTCCTCACTTTACGTCCCTAAACACCTATCACAAGGGACCTAGCCTAAGGATTATCATCGGGATGGACACTTCTGCTAAGGAGTTTCCTCAGCCATACATGTTCTTAAGACAACCATGAGGGGGATGGAGTACGACAATGAACATTTAATTCATCAACACCTACAAGTTGCGAACCTGCTAGTGTTCCACTGGACTATCTAGAAAGTCCGTGGTCGTCATCTATACTCCGCTATATGACTACAACAACAACATCAACAACAACAACAACATCAAGGCCTCTCACCATTTTAACACACATCAACCATTTCATATACCCATGTTCTACGCAACATATTTTGTAGATAAAAAGCATATACAGTTTAAAACTTGTACAAAACATCAATTCAACAGTCACCTCAAATAAACAATTAACATATTTACACATAACATGTATTTCAAGGTAAATACTTCATATCTATGTGTAAATTGAAAGTAACTACATACTCACATATTTTGGTGAAAATCGGGCAGCAATTCGTTTCCTAAAACGATCGTTTCTAATAAAACCGAGAGTTTTATTGAGAAACCGGGCTCTACAAAAGTCGGGCTTCGAAACTGAAAAGATAAATTTTCCGGGCTTCTTGGGTACTTCGTGGTGTATTCCGGGCTTTGGGGGATGTGAAAATAGCCAAAATAGTGAAAAAGGGGCCAAAATTGCCAATTTCTAAATTCTAGCCGGGAGGGTTCGCACCCTTCTATTTATAGAGGGAAGCTTCTGATCGGACGGCTGAGAAGTCTTTTGATCCGACGGCTGAGAGGCTTCGCAGGGGGGGGAGGCTCGCATGAGGGCTGCGCGTGCGAAGGGGCTGCTGGTGGCCTATGATTGGACCGAAGTCCGGATCTGATGAGGGAAGCTCGTGGCTTCTGCGAGGGTTCGGACACGAGGGAGAAGACACGCGTCGGATCTTCACTGGACCACTTCGGATAAGGCCATGTGCTCGGGTGACTCAGTAGGACACGTGGCGCATGCGAGGCGAGGGTGACGTGGCAAAGTGTGACTATGCGAATTTTCTCGATTTTCGCGCCAAAACTTCTAAAATCCATAACTTTCGCAAACGAGTTCCGTTTTTGACGTTCTTTATATGCACGCATAGCTAAAATTACACTCTACAACTTCCATTTAGACTTCGTCGGCTAATTTTGAATTTAAATTTTATATTATTATTTTTAACAGACCGGGACAGGAAATCCGTTAAAAATTCATAACTTCTTCATCCGACGTCCGTTTTCGTTAGACTTTTTACCGTTGTGCTCCTAATGACGAGACCTTCAATTCTCGTTTAGGTTGTGTCGGCTAAAAATCGCTCGATCTAAAATTCGAGTTTTTAGCTGTCTACTACTAAGCTGAAACTTCGAAAAATCATAACTTCCTCATACGAAGTCAGATTTGGGCGTTCTTTTTATCGAATTTCTCGGTTTAACGAATACTACGACTTTCGTTTAGATTACTAAGGCTAAAAAGTAGTTTATCGAAAACTCTCTTTTTACGACATTCAGCACCGTGCCGGTTTTGTCGCGAAACTTCGACAGGTCTTAACTTCTTCGTTATAACTCGGATTTTGGTATTCTTTATATCCCCGAAATCCTTGTTTCGACCACTACAACTTTATGTAAAGATATAGGGCTTATCTCACACTTTAATTTTGACGCTTATTTTTATTCTTAATTAATTAAGCATAAAACACATAATTCACATAATTCCTTTTCATTTCTTCAAAATGAGTTACAAAGGTTAACCTAGACTATCAACTCAATATAAATGCCTAGGCTAGAAACATGATTGTTACAATTCTCTCCCCCTTAGGATGATTCCGTCCCCGGAATCACATATCACCAAACAGCTGCGGGTAGCGACTCATCATGTCACTCTCCGTTTCCCAAGTGAGATTTGGTCCATTCGTATGTTTCCAGCGCACAAGCACTAAATCGACCATCTTGCGTCGTAACTTCATAGTCTTACGGTCAACTATTGCCTCAGGTTCTTCGATCAACCTCTTATTTTCATCCAACCTTAACTCAGAAATCAGAATTATGTAGGGCACATCTCCTGTGAACTTTCTCAAATAACACACATGAAAGGTGTTATGAATTCTCTCTAGTTCTTCCGGTAACTCTAGCTTGTAAGCTCGATTCCCGATCCTCTTAAGAACTTTAAATGGTCCAATAAACCTTGGACTCAACTTCCCTCTTTTACCAAATCTTATAAGTCCCTTCCACGGTGAGACTTTAAGTAAAACCGAATCTCCAACATCGAAGGATATCGGTTGTCTTTTCTTGTCAGCATAACTCTTTTGTCGATCTTGAGCAGCTAACATCCTTTCCCTTATCACTTTCAACTTTTCAGCAGTCTCATGGACTATTTCAGGTCCTATAAACTGCTTTTCCCCAGCTTCCAGCCAACATGATGGCGTTCGACACTTTTCCCCATACAAGGCGTGATAAGGTGCCATCTTGATGCTTGAGTGGAAACTATTATTATAGGAGAATTCTACTAAAGGTAAGTGCTCATCCCAGTTACCTTGGAATTCTAGGGTACATGCTCTCAGCATATCCTCCAATGTTGGAATCGTCCGCTCGCTCTGACCATCGGTTTGCGGATGGTAAGCTATAATCAAACACAACTTGGTACCCAATTCCTCTTGTAGACTCCTCCAAAATCTCGAGGTAAAACGGCTATCACGATCGGACACAATCGTTAACGGAACACCGTGAAGCCTCACAATTTCCTTCACGTAAGAATTTGCAACTTTATCCATAGACCATTTCTCTTTGGCTGCTATGAAATGCGCACTCTTAGTGAAACGAATAACGACCACCCAAATCATATTGTGACCGTTCCTTGTTCTGGTAGTTTAGTCACAAAATCCATGGTGATGTCTTCCCATTTACCCATGGGTACGGGTAAAGGTTCTAAACTCCCATACGGTTTCTGATGTTGTGCCTTAACCCTAGCACAAGTTACACACTCGGCCACATACTTAGGAACATCGAGCTTCATCGTCGGCCACCAATAATAGGGTTTTAAATCCCTATACATTTTTGTACTGCCGGGATGAATCGACTACATGGTCTTGTGAGCTTCTTCCATCAGAAGATCTCTTACTCCGCCCGTCTTAGGTACCCAAATTCTATCGTGGAATACCTTCAACCCCTGGTTGTTTGTACCGAACACTACCGTTTTGCCCAAACGTTCTTCCTTTTGGTCACTTTTCTCTAAAGCTTCCTCTTGAGCTTTCTTTATACTTTCCACAATTGTTGATACAACTTCAATTCTCAACGCTCTTGGCCTTTTCTTTTCAAGGTTTACCTTCCGATTGAGAGCATCAACAACCACATTTGCTTTACCAGGGTGGTAAAGTATCTCACAGTCATAGTCCTTGAGTAATTCTAGCCAGCTTCGTTGCCTCATGTTCAATTCCTTCTGATTAAAGAGATATTGGAGACTCTTATGATCAGTGAAAAGTTTACACTTTGTGCCAGAAAGACAATGCCTCCATATCTTTAAGGCAAATACTACCGCTGCCAACTCAAGATCATGAGTGGGGTAGTTCTTTTCATGTTCCTTCAATTGCCTCGATGCATACGCGATCACTTTATCCCTTTGGGTTAGAACACAACCTAACCCAACTCCAGATGCATCGCTATAAACTGCGAAGTCATCAACTCCTTCAGGCAATGAAAGAATCGGTGCTTCACACAATCTCTTCTTCAACTTCTCAAAGGCTTCCTTATGCTTCTCATTCCAAGCATAAGTGGCTCCTTTGTGGGTCAAAGCTATTAATGGAGTAGCAATCGAAGAAAAGCCTTGGATAAACCTTCGGTAATATCCAGCTAATCCTAAAAAGCTTCGAATCTCCGTAGGACTTTTTGGTTGTTCCCACTTTATCACAGCTTCAATCTTTGTTGGGTCAACCATTAGTCCTTCTTGGTTAACCACATGACCTAAAAATTGGACTTCTTGAATCCAAAATTCACACTTGGAGAACTTTGCATACAGCTTCTCCTTTTTCAGGACTTCTAGCACTTCATGTAGATGCTTTTCATGTTCCTGCTTGCTTTTCGAATAAATCAAGATATCGTCTATGAATACTATCACGGATTTATCTAAGAATGGTTTACAAACCCTATTCATCAAATCCATGAAAGCTGCTGGGGCATTGGTTAGTCCGAACGACATAACCAAAAATTCATAGTGTCCATATCTCGTTCTAAAAGCAGTCTTTTCGATATCCTGCTCTCTCACCTTTAGTTGATGGTATCCCGACCAAAGATCGATCTTCGAGAAATAGCTCGAACCCTGCAACTGGTCGAACAGGTCATCGATCCTTGGCAACGGGTACTTGTTCTTTATCGTCACTTTGTTCAGCTCTCTGTAATTGATGCACATTCTCATGCTTCCGTCTTTCTTCTTTACAAATAACACAGGGGGTCCCCAGGGCGATGAACTAGGTCAAATGAAACCTTTGTCCATTAACTCCTGAAGTTGTGTCACCAGTTCTTTCATTTCGGTTCGCGCTAATCGATAAGGTGCTTTTGCTATCGGCGTCGTTCCTGGTAACAAATCGATACGAAATTCTACTTGTCGATCAGTGGGCAATCCGGGAAGATCTTCCAGAAAGACTTCCGGATAATCACACACCACCGGAATATTCTGCACCTCCTTCTTTTCCATCTTAGCATCGATCACAAACGCTACATACGATGTACATCCCTTGGCCAAACACTTTCTGGCTTTCATTAGGGAAATGATTCCAGAATTTACTCTGCGTTTGACTCCATACACCATAAACGATTCTTTCCCTGGCGGGTTTACTTTTACTATCTTCTTTCTACATAGTATTTCTGTATCGTTGGCGTTAAGCCAATCCATTCCTAAAACTATTTCGAATCCATTTAACTCGATAGGCAATAATTCCTCTTGGAACTTATTCCCATCCAAGTCAATGAGGATGTTTTTCATACAATGGCTAACAGGTACAAACTTGCCACTAGCAATCTCGACTAATAAGGCATTAACTAGCCTATCTACAGGCAAAGCTAGCTTTCTACCAAATTCATGCGATATAAAGGAGTAATTGGCTCCAGAATAAAACAAAATTTGGGCAGGCAATTCGTTTACGAGAAAGGTACCTGAAGCGACATTGGCTTCTTTTTTCGCAGCTTCGAGTGTCATCTGAAAGGCTCTCGCCTTCGGCTTTGGTGGTAGATTGGGTTTCGTTGTATCCTTCTTCTTTGGGCAGTCCCTCAAAATATGCCCTTCTTCATTGCACCCAAAACATACGTTCTTATTGAAGGTGCATTCATTGGCATAATGCCCTGGCTTTCCACATTTGTAACAAGTGACCTCCATGCTGCACTTCCCAGCATGTTTCTTCTTACACTTGTCACACCACTTGGCTTCGGCTCCTCCTCCAAACTTTCTCGAACCAGTCTTCGAGAATTTTTGCTTTTTATTGGAACCTGAAGTTCCTTCAAACTTTCTCTTTTTGCCAACTTCAACCTTGTTGGCGGCTCTCCCTTTTATCATATCTTCAACAGACTTGGCAGCCCAGATAGCTGCCTCCAAAGTAAGTGCCTGACATACTGGCACCGCGTTCTCCCATGGAAGTCCCCTTGCGTACCTGTCTATTTTTGCCAACTCATCTTGGACAATAAGCAAAACAAACTCCATTTTGTCTGTGAAGTTATTCGTATATTCATCAACGGTCATACTCCCCTTCTGCAACGTTAGAAATTGGTTTTCTAACTCAAGTACTTTTTGGGCTGAGCAGTACTTCCGCTTGAAGTACACTAAGAACTCTGCCCAAGTTAATTGCAGTGGCTCATTAGGGCTTAGGGTTTTCCCCAAAGTGCTCCACCAACGAGCAGCACTACCCCTGAACTGACGTACTGCAAAGGTAGTTTGTAACTTGCCTTGGCAATCACAAGTCATGAAAGCCAACTCCATTTCCGAGATCCAGTCCATTACTCCGACAGGATCTTCTTTTCCATTGAATTTCAATGGCTTGCAAGTCATAAAGTCCTTATACTTGCACCCATTTCTCTCCATTCTACCCTCGTGGTTATTCCTCCCAACCACAAGCGGTTCACTATGACCAACCGATCTATTGTTGTTCCCTTCTTCAGATCGATCGTCATTTAGTTCATGTTGTTCAACACGAACTGAAGGTTCATCCCTGTCGTTCAGCAACATTTTCCTCAATTCCTCCCTCTGTTCAGCCAACATGGTCTGAATCATAGTTCGTACTCCAGCCATGGTGATGGGTTTGGGTGCAGCTCCTACTATAGGCACCGGTTCCACCACTTGGGGTTGAGGTTGTTGGTTTCTGTTTGCATTTCCAGCTCCACTCCGAGTTCTTGCCATTACAATCTATATACCGAATAAGGTGACTTTAGGTCTTTATTCTTGTTAGACATGTCAATTCCCTTATCACTCCGAAACGTTTTCATGTTAATTATAATCTCGTATTTCATACGCTTAGAATCCTACACACATAAGGTTTCCAGATCCGGTCGGCAACAGACCATAGATCCGAACAAATAATAGCACACATGGAAAACACATAGCATTTAGCACATAAGGGCATTTTAGGCATCTTCCCTAAAATAAACTAGTGCTCATGTCTAAAATATGGTAGACACTCATCTCACAATCATCACTTAGCATTCTAAGTTCAAGTCTAGAAATTCTACAATTTCTTAGTTCGCTTAAACTAATGCTCTGATACCAACTGTGACATCCCCTAATTTCTCGGCCAGAAAAGACCGATTTAATTTATGCTTTTTAAAATAAAATCAGAGAAATCTTTTTAAAAGATTTGCGGAATTGGCCCCCAAACAACATATGATAAAAGTTTATCAAAATCCTTCATTAAGAAGGTATATATTTTCCATATATATCAAAACCTCGGGATGTCATGTTCCGATACAGATCAAAAGCATAAACAAGACATTATAAGCCTTTCAACAGTTATTTACAACTACTGGCCTATAATCCAAAAATCTCTCGTCGTCCTCCGACTATGCTCGGGGTCCACTACCTGTAATCATAAAACTGAGTGGGTCAGGCTTGGAAGCCTGGTGAGCATATAGGGTTTTCAACCCACAGTAATATACTTATTAAGTTCACCAATCAACAATAACCCTGATTACCCATTCCCGTTGTCCTCACTTTACGTCCCTAAACACCTATCACAAGGGACCTAGCCTAAGGATTATCATCGGGATGGACACTACTGCTAAGGGGTTTCCTCAGCCATACATGTCCTTAAGGAAACCATGAGGGGGATGGAGTACGACAATGATCATCCACTGGACTATCTAGAAAGTCTGTGGTCGTCATCTATACTCCGCTAGATGACTACAACAACAACAACATCGAGGCCTCTCACCATTTTAACACACATCAACTATTTCATCTACCCATGTTCTACCTAACATATTTTGTATATAAAAAGCATATACAGTTTAAAACTTGTATAAAACATCAATTCAACAGTCACCTCAAATAAACAATTCACATATTTACACATAACACGTATTTCAAGGTAAATACTTCATATCTATGTGTAAATTGAAAGTAACTACACACTCACATATTTTGGTGAAAATCGAGCAGCAATTCGTTTCCTAAAACGATCGTTTTAATAAAACCGGGAGTTTTATTGAGAAACCGGGCTCTGCAAAAGTCGGGCTTCGAAACCGAAAAGATAAATTTTCCGGGCTTCTTGGGCACTTCATGGAGTATTCCGGGCTTTGGGATAAGTATCGGGGCTTTAGGGGATGTGAAAATAGCCAAAATACTGAAAAAGGGGCCAAAATTGCCAATTTCTAAATTCTAGCCGGGAGGGTTCGCACCTTTCCAACAATTCTACGAGAACTTCGGGCTTTACCACACAAGTTTCAGAATTTGATCTCGTCATTACCATCCCAGGGGAGTTTGTTCCAATTCTTCCCTTTATTTTTATGTTCTTTTATTTCTTAATCATGCAATGGGGACATTGAATCAATTAAGTGTGGGGTAGGGGTGAATTTAGGAATACAAGTGTTCTAATTAAAAAATTTGAAAAATGACTATCATTAAAAAAAATATTAGAAAGATTTGAAAGAATAATCTAAAACTAAATCTAGTTAAAAAAATTATTGTATTGTTATGTTGAGATCATTGTTGATAGCATTGTGTGGGACAATCCGATGCGGGTTTCAATGTTTATTTGAGCGAACATATGTTATAGTGTATTTTTGGCTTCCTATCCTAGTGAAATTATGGAACAAAAACATGGCCTTGCTTAGTTTCACGGTCATAATATATTTAACATCGTGTACTAGAAAAGTATCTAGGAGAGCTTATGTGGTCATTGCACATACACTAATACCTCTAACCAATAAGGGTTGAATTTAAGTTCTCTTGCTTAAGCATATGTTTATTTTAGAATTTTTATTTTTGAGTGAAATATATATATATATATATATATATATATATATATATATATATATATATATATATATATATATATATATATATATAGAAAAAGAAAAATAAGTTGCAAAAGTTTGAAAATAAGAGTCTACAAAGCTATGAAGATCAAAGAAATATCATGAAGAAAAGCTCCAAATTATCAGACACTCGAGAATAAGGCGAAATTTTCCATGTTATTATTGTAATTTTTATTTCGAGGTTATTTTTTGATATGTAGGCTTCGGTGTTTAACCAAAAATTACGTTGAGGTTAAGAAAGATTTCTCAGGACATATTCGGAGGGATGCATCAAAATATGTGTTGTTCAAAATAAGTGGGAGAGTGTTTATGAAGATTGGGAGTATTTAGGACTAGGGAAGTTCATAGGAAAATTTAGAGACAAATACATGCATTGCGGTCTAGGAGTAATGGAGAGACTCAAAATGGATTGTGTTGTGCAATGTTGGTAGCTAAAGTCTTAATATGATAATAACAAAATCAATTTTGCTTGAGGGCAAGCAAAATCCAAGTGTGCGGTATTTTCATATGTGTATATTTAAATATGTATTTAATGCATATTTCTAATATATTTAGCTACAATAATGTTTATTTTGGAACAAAAGATGTTTATTATGTTTAAAATATGTTTTGTAGCAGTGAAGACTTTCTCAGGATGAAAAGGAAGCAAACGAGGAGCTGGAAGCAGGAAACAGGAACAAAAACAAAAGAAGAAGACTTAAGATCGGAAGACCACGTCGTGGTGATCTTCAACACAACATGGTGAAAAGAAGATTCATGACCAGCAAAGATGACTTGGAGAATACAAGATATACTCAAGGATCACCTTGTAGTGGCGGCTAACAACGACGTGGTGATCAGATTTTGGCAATTCTAAAACCCAAACGTTAGGTCGAATGAGGGAGGAATGCAATCAGTTTTTTGAGGAGAAATATGACTGAAACCTCTTGGAAACCCAGAAGAAGATCAAAAATCAAGTGAAGCTCAAGGATTGAAGAAGATTTAGAAGAATTCCACATTGATCTAGTTGGTTTACTAATCATTACTTATGTCTAACTTATTTTAAATGGATTATTTGTATTTTTTTGCTACAATAAGAGGCTAAAAATCTTTTACTTCTGTTTAGTAAAGATGAACTTCATCCATATGTGTTGATTTCTAATATTGGATGACTATTATCGATGTTACTTGTGTTTGATAGAATAAACCTTAGCATATTTTAATTCTAGTTTATATTGCTTATAAATCAGATTGCGTGTGTTAATTGATTATATTAATTGCATGAATTTATCTCCTAATTGTTTATGATCATTAAATAGTTAAATCTAGGATTAATCATATATTAGATTAAGTACTTAAATCCAGTAACTTTAACTGTGTTAGAGAGCATAATTAATTTTTCATTCGTGCTTGGTTACTTAACTTGATCATATGAAAGTAACTACTTTCATTCATAGTCCAATTTGTGCTATTTACCAATTTGGTGTTTAACTTATGCTTGATCATTGCTTGGTAATTCATAATTGGTAGGCCTAGATATTTGGTCATAATAGCTAGATAACAAATTGGTAATCAATATAATCTATCCATTGGAAATCAACTATAGGAGAAGGTGAAATCAGATCTTACTAGAAGTATTTTTTTAATTCTTGAAGTTAATTTGTTTTCTTTGCTTGCTTAATTGTTTGATGATAGTAAGTTCATCTGATCTTGAAAAATCACTAAAAACCCCCTAATCAAAGTTTGTTTTTAGATCAATTAGAAGTAGTTAAATTATTTAATTGAAATATGTTCATTGTGTTAGACGAAGGAGCATAAGCATCACCAGGAGTATACACCTATAGAGAAAAATAGTTTTAGTTAGATGACAATAATCCTTAATATTTTAACCCATAATTAATAATTAAGGCTAGGATCCAAGATAACAATTCACAACTTAAAAGTGGGATGCCATAATCGTATTGTGAATTTATAAAGGTAGGTGAGAGCAATTTACCAATTTCGATCGAAATGAAATTACTAGATCTTTTAACATGCATCTATCAACTGCATGTTTAATCTCAAATTATTTTTTTTATTTGTGATTGGGATACCGAGGATCACAAACCAGATGAGAATAACCATACAAATACGCTTGGCACTCTCGATGTCATTATCATCTTCAATTAATGCGCCGGTTAATCACACACACTTTATTAACAATGATAACTTTCGAGATGCCCATTATTACCCTTTATAGTCACTATTATTGTTTCGGTTAACCACACACACTCTACTAACAACTATTAAAGTATAATGTGTAATTTTATGGATTAACATATTTTTCATATTTTTCCTAAAGTAACTAGGAGTGAGATTTTATAAAAATGGTTTAGTTACTTTATATCATTATAATTATTAAT